>NC_137958.1:15944556-16207056 GCF_963924665.1 Micromys minutus | reverse complement strand
TGCACGGACAAATTTATTTTCACAAATCAATGTACCTAAAATAAAATGTTCAAATTGAATATATCTACATTAAATCATTCCTAGTATATCATTTCTCAATATATTATTATGTTATTCATAACAAATGAACAAAATCTGGTCAAGATTTTTAAGATAACTTTATATTATCTTTGAAAAATAAAGTTATGAAACTTACATTTACCTTTCTGGTATTTTTCTGTTATCATTCATAACAAACTCCTCTGGCTCCAGCCGTTCAGGTTCCAAGCACTGTACATCTTTCTTATATCTTTAAAGCATTTTCAGTTTTGAAACGGGAGTGTCAATGTAACCTAAGACTCAGAGCAATGCCATGGTTTTAAGAGGTGGTAGCCATGGTCACAAGAATACACTTACTGTCTTCTGGTTTCTATAAATAAACTCCGGTTTCTTTAAAATGTTCAAGAGATAAAACTCTTATTTTAAATCCTCTAATTTGTTAGTCTATAGCAACATTTTAGAAGTGACATTTATTCCAGTACTTAAAAGTCTTCAAACATCTGACTATAAAGGAAAGATTTATATGGATGTTGTTTTTACCTTCCACAGCCTCTCCCTCTTTTTTTCTTTTCATTCTATATTCTACTTCTAAATCACAACTGTGTGTTCCATTCTGCATGAGTTACTTCATGTTTCTTCCCAGCATGGCTGGTTAAAGAAGACATGCAATACTGTAAATAACTAGGAACCTTGGGTTCTTTTCAGCCATGGTATTTTTTAGTTACCCTCCCTTGACTTTACTAAGCTGTAGTTGCCGAGGCTGTCATTGTCTCAGCTAAGTATAGACCCCAATTTAGATAATCATAGGATAAAACCTGCAGTGACACGCTGCTTCAAACAAGATACTGATACCCCTTCATATACACAGGACCACAGAGACACACTGCATTTAACATCAGCCCTATGCCTAGAATTGAACTCGATTATTCCTGATGTCACACTCAACATAAACAGTAAAAGTCAAACAAATCAAAAGAGAATCACAAAATAACTGCTTTTTATGCTTTAACAAGCAAAGTGGTTGTATCAGAAAAAGTAATTCTATTAAATGTATCAAGATAATAAGCAATTTGTAGCATGTTGCTCTGTTAAAATAATTTTCTAAGATTTAACTTTGTGGGTTGATTTAGTTCATGTTTATCAAATGGTTTCATTAGATAAATGATTTGCGCAAATTACCATGCTACAGGGACCTCATTCTTGTTTCAATGATGATAGAGAGAAATAGAAATAAAGAGAAGAAAAAAAAGAAAGGGAAAATAATGTGAATTAGTAAGGTCTTGTATACATAGATGCACTCAAGCTCAGATGCATTATATATGTGTGTGTGTGTGTGTGTGTGTGTGTGTGTGTGCGTATGTGTGTATGTATGTATGTACATATATCAAAATCCTACATGATCATCCCATGCTTACAAATTATCTTCCAATTAGGACATAAAGAGTAATACAAAGCCAGTTTGCAAAAGCTCTCTTTTTGGAACAGAATACTTTCATATCATTAACTGAAGGATAGAAAAATCACGACATTGGGTACAATTCCAAATAACTCACCAATAAGGTAAAAACTACCCTCCACCTTTATCTAATATAGATATTCTGACTCTCAGTCAAGGTAGTCTTACACAATGATTAGTGATCACTGCATGGTTGTAAGTGAGGCTTGGAAGTGTACAAGTGCAAATTCAAAGATGCCCATCTTTCGGCAGCGCCATAGGTTATACTGTCTCCAAACTAAGTGCACAGTGTCTAGTGCAGATTTTCTGTTCTGAAGCACCTCCTTACCTGCTGATGCTTTGGAAGTTAACTTCGAGCCTTATAGCTACCTGCCATTGGAACAATGTCCCCAACAATGTCAGACTGCCCCACGGGCATACAGCAGTGCCTTGCCCCCAACACCCTGAATTAATTCATTTCAGCAACTAATTGAACTGCATTTTGTCTCTGAACATCTCCCAGCCATCAGAAGGAAGCAAGCCTCCGTGGAGACTATATTCCTATTCAGCCTTTTTGCTTCGATCTTTTCTTCTTGTCTCCTTCCTGTTCATCTGAGAACATTTTACAGATTAATTTTCTTTTGTTCTTCTGTTCTTTTTCCAAATAATTTTCACTTAAGATGCTATTACAATTCTAACCTGGATCTAAAAGGATATGTGTAAGTTAAAGAGATGGTCCAGAGGGATGGAAGATAGCATAAGCAAGGCTCTGGAATGAACTACACAGGCACCATGAAGAGCCTACAGCTGCAATCTCGTGCCTTGTGTCTTATGTATTTGAGTCATCCTCCTTTATCTTTAGAATGGCTATAATAATTCACATACCACTGATGATAGCATTGCTCCATTTAGATGATGGAGAGTTTTTTCTTAATGTTTATTTCTACTGCTATCTCTTTTAAAATGTCTTTCTTATCGAATATTTTATGTATTTATATTTCAAAAGTTATTTCCCTTTCCCCCCTCTCCTGTACCCTCTCTACACTCCCTCTTCAGTTGTTTCTCTATTTTATTCATTGGGGTCCCCATGCTTGGTCCGATGGCTAGCTGCAAGCATTCTCATCTGTATCAGTAAGGCTCTGGCAGGAACTCTGAAAAGACATCCATCTCAGGCTTCTGTAAGCAAATACCTCTTGGCCTCAACAATAGTGACCTGGCTCTCCTTAATGCTAACTTTGTAAGAAAAAACAAAGTTTTACATGACTCTACCAATTTGTCTGAATTTACTTCTACCTTTCTTTTTTCACTATCAGTATTTAAACCAAGCAACATTTTTTTAAAGTTGAATGAATCTCAATTATATTACCAATATTGTGAAATGAAGTTTAATGAAAAGTTATGAAAAATATGAAAAAAAAGATCATTCCAGGATTGATTTCATCTTCTGTAGAAAGAAAACATTCATAAGAATCACTTTTGCACCTTAGTGTACCTTTTATTGATGAACACAGAATGACTTAGAATAGAATTTGTCCAGAAGCTGGAAAGAACCCAGATGTCCTTCAGTAGATGAATGGATACAAAAATGTATACATTTACATAATGGAATACTACTCAGCCACCAGAAACAATGACTTAACCAAATTCTTTTTTTTTTTTTAAACGATTTTATTTTTCAAAACAAAGATAGATGTAAAGATTTTAAACATTTTTTGCTTAAAATTATACATTTTTGTCAGTACTGTTTTTTCAGACATTAAAATAAATTTTACATAAAACCATGTGAATATGTTTTTTAGTCGGTACTTGATTTTTTTCAAGGGCTTGACAGTATGCATTGAAAACGTACTAGTTGCAATAAGCGTAAAGTACATGCAAAACAAAACGCAACATGGAAATAGTCAAAGTCTTCTTGTTTTGTGAATATATGTATAGTTTTTGTTTTCTTTATTTCTTGGACTTCATACAGTCTGTGAGTTGTTTCTGGGGGAGTGCAAGCCTCTGGGGTTAGCATCCCACTATCAGTGACTGCATATTATGTCTGTTCTTTTGTGACTGGGTTATCTCACTCAGGATGATCTTCTCTAGATGTAGCCATTTTCTTAAGAATTTGGTTAAGTCATTGTTTCTGGTGGCTGAGTAGTATTCCATTGTGTATATGTACCACAATTTTTGTATCCATTCGTCTTCTGAAGGACATCTGGGTTCCTTCCAGCTTCTGGCTATTATAAATAGAGCCGCTATGAACATTGTGGTGCATATATCTTTGTTGTGTATTAAAGTGTCCCTGGGGTATATGCCCAGAAGTGGAATAGCTGGGTCTTCAGGTAGTACTATATCCAATTTTCTGAGGTATCGCCAGACCGATTTCCAGAGTGGTTGTATTAGCTTGCAACCCCACCAACAGTGGAGAAGTGTTCCTATTTCTCCGCAGCCTCGCCAGCATCTGCTGTCATCTGAGTTTTGGATCTTGGCCAATCTGACTGGAGTGAGGTGGAATCTTAGGGTTGTTTTGATTTGCATTTCCCTGATGGCTAAGGATGTCGAGCACTTCCTCAGATGTTTTTCGGCCATTCGGAGTTCCTCAACTGAAATAGATTTGTTTAGCTCTGTACCCCATTTTTTAATAGGGTTATTTGATTCTCTGGTGTCGAGCTTTTTGAGTTCCTTGTACACCTTAGATATTAGGCCTCTATCTGACATGGTGTTGGTAAAGATCTTTTCCCATTCTGTTGGTTGCCGTTTTGTTTTCTTGACGATGTCCTTAGCCTTACAGAAACTTTGCAATCTCATTAAGTCCCATTTGTTAATCTTTGACCTTAGAGCTTGAGCCATTGGTGTTTTGTTTAGGAAATTTTCTCCTGTGCCTATGTGTTCTAAGGTTTTCCCTACTTTCTCATCTAATAATTCCAGTGTATCAGGTTTAATGTGGAGATATTTAATCCACTTACACTTGAGCTTTGTACAAGGAGATAAGAACGGGTCTATTTTCATTCTTTTGCATGTTGAGTGCCAGTTGGACCAGCACCATTTGTTGAATAGGCTGTCCTTTTTTCATTGAATGTTTACTGCTCCTTTGTCAAAAATCAGGTGACCATATACATGAGGGCTCATTTCTGAATCTTTTATTCTATTCCATTGATCCACTTGCCTATTTCTGTGCCAGTACCATGCAGTTTTCAGCACAATTGCCTTGTAATATAGCTTGAGGTCAGGGATAGTGATTCCCGCAGATGTTTTTTTGTTGTTGAGGATGGTTTTCGCTATTCTAGGTCTTTTGTTATTCCAGATGAAATTGCACATTGATCTTTCCAATTCCATGAAGAACTGGGTTGGAATTTTGATGGGGATTGCATTGAATATGTAGATTGCTTTTGGTAGGATGGCCATTTTTAAGATGTTGATCTTTCCAATCCATGAGCATGGGAGATCTTTCCATTTTCTGAGATCCTCCTCAATTTCTTTCTTCAGAGGTTTGAAGTTCTTGTCATACAGGTCCTTCACTTCCTTAGTTAGAGTCACACCAAGGTATTTCATAGCTTTTGTAACTATTGTGAAGGGTACCTTTTCCCTAATTTCTTTCTCCACATGTTTGTTTTTTGAGTATAGGAATGCTACTGATTTGTTTGAGTTAATTTTGTATCCGGCCACTTTGCTGAACTTGTTTATCAGCTGTAGGAGTTCTCTGGTGGAATTTTTGGGGTCACTCAAGTACACTATCATGTCATCGGCAAAGAGTGATATTTTTATCTCTTCCTTTCCGATTTGTATCCCCTTGATCTCCTTTTGCTGTCTAATTGCTCCAGCCAGGACTTCCAGTACTATGTTGAATAGGTAGGGAGAGAGTGGGCAGCCTTGTCGAGTCCCTGATTTTAGTGGGATTGCTTCAAGTTTCTCGCCATTAAGTTTGATGTTGGCTGTTGGTTTGCTGTATATTGCTTTTATTATGTTTAAATATGGGCCTTGGATTCCTGTTCTTTCCAGGACTTTTAACATGAAGGGGTGTTGGATTTTGTCGAATGCTTTCTCAGCGTCTAGTGAGATGACCATGTGATTTTGGTCTTTAAGTTTGTTTATATGGTGGATTACATTGATGGATTTCCTTATGTTAAACCATCCCTGCATCCCAGGGATGAAGCCTACTTGGTCATGATGAATGATGGTTTTGATGTGTTCTTGGATTCGGTTTGCAAGGATTTTGTTGAGTATTTTTGCATCAATGTTCATAAGTGAGATTGGTCTGAAGTTCTCTTTCCTTGTAGGGTCTTTGTGTGGCTTAGGTACGAGGGTTATTGTAGCCTCAAAAAATGAGTTGGGTAATATTCCATCTGATTCTATCTTTTGGAATAGCTTGGCGAATATTGGTGTTATATCCCCAATAAATGTCTGATAAAATTCTGCACTGAACCCGTCTGGACCTGGGCTTTTTTTGGTTGGGAGGCTTTTGATGACTTCTTCTATTTCTTTAGGTGTTATAGGGTTATTTAGATGGTTTACTTGGTCCTGGTTCAACTTTGGTACCTTGTATCTGTCTAGGAATTCGTCCATTTCCTCCAGATTTTCCAATTTTGTGGAGTATAAGTTTTTGTAGTAGGATCTGATGATTTCTTGAATTTCCTTAGTTTCAGTTGTTATGTCACCACTTTCCTTTCTGATTTTGTTAATTTGGATACTCTCTCTTTGCCCTTTAGTTAGTCTGGCTAGGGGTTTATCAATCTTGTTGATTTTCTCAAAGAACCAACTCTTTGTTTTGTTGATTTTTTCAATGTTTTTTTTTGTTTCTATTTGGTCTATTTCTGCCCTAATTTTGATTATTTCTTGCCGTCAACTCTTTTTTGGGTAAATCTGCTTCCTTTTGTTCTAGGGCTTTTAGCTGTGCTGTCAGGTTGCTGATGTGAGCTCTCTCCAGTTTCTTCTTGGAAGCGCTTAGAGCAATGAGTTTTCCTCTCAATACTGCTTTCATTGCATCCCATAGGTTTGGGTATGTTGTGTTTTCGTTTTCGTTGAATTCTAGAAAATCCTTAATTTCTTTCTTTATTTCTTCTTTGACCCTGCTATCCTTTTGCAGAGTGTTGTTTAGTTTCCATGTGTATGTGGGCATTTTGTTGTCTTTGTTGTTGTTAAAGACCAGCCGTAGACCATGGTGATCTGAGAGGATGCATGGGAGTATTTCAATCTTCTTATATCGATGAAGGCTCGTTCTGTGTCCAATTATGTGGTCAATTTTCGAGAAGGTGCCATGGGGTGGTGAGAAGAAGGTGTATTCTTTTACTTTAGGATAGTATGTTCTGTATATATCTATTAATTCTAGTTGGTTCAAAGTCTCTGCTAGTTTTGCAGTGTCCTTGTTCAGTTTTTGTTTCCCTGATCTGTCCATTGGTGAGAGTGGGGTGTTAAAGTCTTTCACTATTATTGTGTGGGGTGAAATGTATTTTTTGAGCTTTAGTAGAGTTTCTTTTATGAATGTGGGTGGTTTTTTATTTGGAGCATATATGTTAAGGATTGAGAGTTCCTCCTGACAGATTTCCCCGGTAATGAGTAAAAAGTGTCCTTCTTTATCTTTTTTGATAACTTTTGGTTGGAAATTTACTTTATTCGATATTAGAATAGCCACTCCAGCTTTCTTCTTGGAGCTGTTTGCTTGGAAGTTTTTTTCCCACCCTTTTACTGTGAGATAGTGTCTGTCTCTGTCTCTGAGATGAGTTTCCTGTATGCAGCAAAAGGCTGGATTTTGTTTATGTATCCAGTCTGATAGTCTGTGTCTTTTTATTGGGGAGTTGAGCCCATTTATGTTAATAGATATCAAGGAATAATTGTTTCTGTATCCTGCCATTTTGCTTTTTTGGGTTGAGTTGTGTCCGTGTTTTTTTTCTTATTTTAGTTTTCTTGTTTAGGAGTTTTCTTGTTTTTACTAGGCTGTATTTTCCCTCCTTGTATTGGGTTTTCCACCTATAATTCGTTGTAGTGCTGGGTTTGTGGTCATATATTGTGTGAATTTTGATTTGTCTTGAAATATCTTTGTCTCTCCATCGATGGTGATTGATAGTTTTGCTGGGTATAGCAGCTTGGGCTGGCACTTGTGCTCTCTTAAGGAGTGCATGATGTCTGTCCAGGCTCTTCTAGCTTTCATAGTCTCTGCTGAGAAATCGGGTGTGAGTCTGATTGGTCTGCCTTTATAAGTTACCTGACCTTTTTCCCTTACTGCTTTTAGTATTCTTTCTTTACTTTGGGCACTTGATGTTTTTACTATTATGTGTCGGGAGGTATTTCTTTTCTGGTCCAACCTATTTGGAGTTCTGAAGGCTTCTTTTATGCTCGTGGTCATCTCATTCTTGAGGGTAGGGAAGTTTTCTTCTATGATTTTGTTGAAGATATTTACTGTGCCTCTTAGTTGATACTCTTCTCCCTCTTCTATTCCTATTATCCTTAGGTTCGGTCTTCTCATTGTGTCTTGTATTTCCTGGACATTTTGGGTTAGGAGCTTTTTGTTTTTTGCATCTTCTCTGGCTGTTTTGTCTATGTTTGCAATGTTGTCTTCTGCCCCCGAGATTCTCTCCTCGATCTCTTGTAATCTGTTGGAAATGCTTGCTTCTGTGACTCCTGATTTCTTTTTTTGGTGTTCTGACTCTAGGGTTATCTCTTTTAGCGCTTTTTTTATTGTGTCAATTTCTGTTTTAATTTCCCTCTTCCATTCCTTTATTTCCTTGGTTCTGTTTTCATCTCGTTCTTTGAGTTCTTTGAGTGTTTTTCTTGTTTCTTCTTTAAAAGCTTCTGAATCTTTTTGCTTTTCCTCCCTTTCTTGTTTAAGTAACTCTATCAGCGTCTTGAGGCATGTTTTCAGGTCAGTGTCTTCTTTCTCTGGAGTGTTTGGTATTCCTATGTTTGCTACTATCGGAGAGCTGGGTTCTGGTGTTGCTAGATTGTCTTGGTTTCCTTGGGATATACTCTTTCTCTTTCCTCTTGCCATTTTGTTGTCAGTGATATGTTCTTGCCTTTCCCTTGTATCTGGTCTGTGTCCCTGGTACACTTTCCGTGTGCACTCCTCAGAGATCTCTCTACTCCACAGCAGCCCAGGTTCCGGGTGGCAGCTGGGCCAGGCTCTGCTCTGCGTACTGAAGTCACCTCCGGGTGGGAACAGATGTTCCTAAGATTTGTTCCTGGTCATAGTAGCTCAGCCTGTACGGGCCGCCTTTCCGGCTGGTGGTTGGGCCAGGCTCTGCTCTGCGACCTGAAGTCGTCTCCGGGTGGGAACAGAAGTTCCTAAGATCTGTTCCCGGTTACTGGATCGGGGAGGACAGGGCAGGTCAGGGCAGGGGGTGCCCTTTCCGTGTGCACTCCGCAGAGATCCCTCTGCTCCCCTGCAGCCTAGGTCTCCCACTCACCAGTTGCTCAGCCTGTACGAGCCGCCTTTCTGGCTGGAGCCGCCTTTCCGGCTGGTGGTTGGGCCAGGCTCTGCTCTGCGACCTGAAGTCCTCTCCGGGTGGGAACAGAAGTTCCTAAGATCTGTTCCAGGTCTCAGTAGCTCAGCCTGTACGAGCCACCTTTCTGGCTGGAGCTGCCTTTCCGGCTGGTGGTTGGGCCAGGCTCTGCTCTGCGACCTGAAGTCCTCTCCGGGTGGGAACAGAAGTTCCTAAGATCTGTTCCAGGTCTCAGTAGCTCAGCCTGTACGAGCCGCCTTTCTGGCTGGAGCCCCCTTTCCGGCTGGTGGTTGGGCCAGTCTCTGCTCTGCGACCTGAAGTCCTCTCCGGGTGGGAACAGAAGTTCCTAAGATCTGTTCCCGGTTACTGGATCGGGGAGGACAGGGCAGATCAGGGCAGGGGGTGCCCTTTCGTGTGCACTCCGCAGAGGTCCCTCTGCTCCCCCGCAGCCTAGGTCTCCCACTCACCAGTTGCTCAGCCTGTACGAGCCGCCTTTCTGGCTGGAGCCGCCTTTCCGGCTGGTGGTTGGGCCAGGCTCTGCTCTGCGACCTGAAGTCCTCTCCGGGTGGGAACAGAAGTTCCTAAGATCTGTTCCAGGTCTCAGTAGCTCAGCCTGTACGAGCCACCTTTCTGGCTGGAGCTGCCTTTCCGGCTGGTGGTTGGGCCAGGCTCTGCTCTGCGACCTGAAGTCCTCTCCGGGTGGGAACAGAAGTTCCTAAGATCTGTTCCAGGTCTCAGTAGCTCAGCCTGTACGAGCCGCCTTTCTGGCTGGAGCCCCCTTTCCGGCTGGTGGTTGGGCCAGTCTCTGCTCTGCGACCTGAAGTCCTCTCCGGGTGGGAACAGAAGTTCCTAAGATCTGTTCCAGGTCTCAGTAGCTCAGCCTGTACGAGCCACCTTTCTGGCTGGAGCTGCCTTTCCGGCTGGTGGTTGGGCCAGGCTCTGCTCTGCGACCTGAAGCCCTCTCCGGGTGGGAACAGAAGTTCCTAAGATCTGTTCCAGGTCTCAGTAGCTCAGCCTGTACGAGCCGCCTTTCTGGCTGGAGCCCCCTTTCCGGCTGGTGGTTGGGCCAGTCTCTGCTCTGCGACCTGAAGTCCTCTCCGGGTGGGAACAGAAGTTCCTAAGATCTGTTCCCGGTTACTGGATCGGGGAGGACAGGGCAGATCAGGGCAGGGGGTGCCCTTTCGTGTGCACTCCGCAGAGGTCCCTCTGCTCCCCCGCAGCCTAGGTCTCCCACTCACCAGTTGCTCAGCCTGTACGAGCCGCCTTTCTGGCTGGAGCCGCCTTTCCGGCTGGTGGTTGGGCCAGGCTCTGCTCTGCGACCTGAAGTCCTCTCCGGGTGGGAACAGAAGTTCCTAAGATCTGTTCCAGGTCTCAGTAGCTCAGCCTGTACGAGCCACCTTTCTGGCTGGAGCTGCCTTTCCGGCTGGTGGTTGGGCCAGGCTCTGCTCTGCGACCTGAAGTCCTCTCCGGGTGGGAACAGAAGTTCCTAAGATCTGTTCCAGGTCTCAGTAGCTCAGCCTGTACGAGCCGCCTTTCTGGCTGGAGCCCCCTTTCCGGCTGGTGGTTGGGCCAGTCTCTGCTCTGCGACCTGAAGTCCTCTCCGGGTGGGAACAGAAGTTCCTAAGATCTGTACCAGGTCTCAGTAGCTCAGCCTGTACGAGCCACCTTTCTGGCTGGAGCTGCCTTTCCGGCTGGTGGTTGGGCCAGGCTCTGCTCTGCGACCTGAAGTCCTCTCCGGGTGGGAACAGAAGTTCCTAAGATCTGTTCCAGGTCTCAGTAGCTCAGCCTGTACGAGCCGCCTTTCTGGCTGGAGCCCCCTTTCCGGCTGGTGGTTGGGCCAGTCTCTGCTCTGCGACCTGAAGTCCTCTCCGGGTGGGAACAGAAGTTCCTAAGATCTGTTCCCGGTTACTGGATCGGGGAGGACAGGGCAGATCAGGGCAGGGGGTGCCCTTTCGTGTGCACTCCGCAGAGGTCCCTCTGCTCCCCCGCAGCCTAGGTCTCCCACTCACCAGTTGCTCAGCCTGTACGAGCCGCCTTTCTGGCTGGAGCCGCCTTTCCGGCTGGTGGTTGGGCCAGGCTCTGCTCTGCGACCTGAAGTCCTCTCCGGGTGGGAACAGAAGTTCCTAAGATCTGTTCCAGGTCTCAGTAGCTCAGCCTGTACGAGCCACCTTTCTGGCTGGAGCTGCCTTTCCGGCTGGTGGTTGGGCCAGGCTCTGCTCTGCGACCTGAAGTCCTCTCCGGGTGGGAACAGAAGTTCCTAAGATCTGTTCCAGGTCTCAGTAGCTCAGCCTGTACGAGCCGCCTTTCTGGCTGGAGCCGCCTTTCCGGCTGGTGGTTGGGCCAGGCTCTGCTCTGCGACCTGAAGTCCTCTCCGGGTGGGAACAGAAGTTCCTAAGATCTGTTCCAGGTCTCAGTAGCTCAGCCTGTACGAGCCACCTTTCTGGCTGGAGCTGCCTTTCCGGCTGGTGGTTGGGCCAGGCTCTGCTCTGCGACCTGAAGTCCTCTCCGGGTGGGAACAGAAGTTCCTAAGATCTGTTCCAGGTCTCAGTAGCTCAGCCTGTACGAGCCGCCTTTCTGGCTGGAGCCCCCTTTCCGGCTGGTGGTTGGGCCAGTCTCTGCTCTGCGACCTGAAGTCCTCTCCGGGTGGGAACAGAAGTTCCTAAGATCTGTTCCAGGTCTCAGTAGCTCAGCCTGTACGAGCCACCTTTCTGGCTGGAGCTGCCTTTCCGGCTGGTGGTTGGGCCAGGCTCTGCTCTGCGACCTGAAGTCCTCTCCGGGTGGGAACAGAAGTTCCTAAGATCTGTTCCAGGTCTCAGTAGCTCAGCCTGTACGAGCCGCCTTTCTGGCTGGAGCCCCCTTTCCGGCTGGTGGTTGGGCCAGTCTCTGCTCTGCGACCTGAAGTCCTCTCCGGGTGGGAACAGAAGTTCCTAAGATCTGTTCCAGGTCTCAGTAGCTCAGCCTGTACGAGCCACCTTTCTGGCTGGAGCTGCCTTTCCGGCTGGTGGTTGGGCCAGGCTCTGCTCTGCGACCTGAAGTCCTCTCCGGGTGGGAACAGAAGTTCCTAAGATCTGTTCCCGGTTACTGGATCGGGGAGGACAGGGCAGATCAGGGCAGGGGGTGCCCTTTCGTGTGCACTCCGCAGAGGTCCCTCTGCTCCCCCGCAGCCTAGGTCTCCCACTCACCAGTTGCTCAGCCTGTACGAGCCGCCTTTCTGGCTGGAGCCGCCTTTCCGGCTGGTGGTTGGGCCAGGCTCTGCTCTGCGACCTGAAGTCCTCTCCGGGTGGGAACAGAAGTTCCTAAGATCTGTTCCAGGTCTCAGTAGCTCAGCCTGTACGAGCCGCCTTTCTGGCTGGAGCCGCCTTTCAGGCTGGTGGTTGGGCCAGGCTCTCGACTTAACCAAATTCTTAAGAAAATGGCTGCATCTAGAGAATATCATCCTGAGTGAGATAACCCAGTCACAAAAGAACAGACATAATATGCAGTCACTGATAGTGGGATACTAACCCCAGAGGCTCGAACTACCCCAGAAACAACTCATGGACAGTGTGAAGTCCAAGAAAAAAAACAAAACAAAACAAAAAAAAAGAGTCATGCTCAATTTTTACACACCAAGAGTACATTGACAAATTCCGGGTTACACCCTGTATTACATATACTTTTTGCTCACTGTGAAAAAAAATTGTATTGATTGATATTTTCTACAACATTCTTTTCTTTCTGTTAAACTCTCTAAAATGTTTTTCTAAAGTCATTTTCTAAAGGACAACTGGGGGGGGGGAAGAATTTCTCTCTTTTGATTTCATGTAGAGCTCTCCTCATAGGATTAGGGCCATTAGATCTAGGAAGGTAAAACCTGTCACCTCACAGAAGCTAAGATTTTTCTTGTCACCTCTTAGCGGCTAGGTAAACTCAAAGTATATTTTCTTTAAATTTATTTTTCAGTATTCAAAGTCTGTGTATTTATATATCTATATGTGTGTGTGTTATAATATATATATAATTGATCATCATAGGTAAGTTATCAGACTTCTAAAAATAAACATAAGCAGTTACTTTTTATATTTTCCTTGAAGTACAAATCGAAGTAAGTAGGTGATTGTTAAAAAGATAGCCAAATCCAGCACCAATATTTTCTTGTTAACTAAGTAAGCATAAGTAGATTTAATAACAATAATACAATTAGTTCTAGCAAAGAACATGATTAAAAGACAGATAATAACCCTGGTATGTACCCAAATAAATGTCACATTAGCCATTGTCATTGTATTCTGAAAAAATATTTAATTATACTAGTCATTTTTTCAGTAAAATGTACCTTCTTTCCTTCACTCAAAGGAATAAATGTAATTGCTCCATAGAATTTATATTTTAAAGACAAATATTTACATAAATCTAAGCAGAAATCACACAAAGAGTTGCATTTTTTAGGGAAACTATATATTATTGAAATTGACAAATTGAAATTGCCAAAAATTAAGTTATAAAATCAGTAATAAGATGTGATAATGAAAGATAATGAAGGTAAGTAGAATGAACAAAGCAAAGCAGACTCAAAATCAAACAAAATATTACACTAGAAGAGTTTTTCCAAACCAATAGGAAAAAAACCCATTGTATTAAAAAATATGTTATATACCAAATATATATACATTTGTATATAATGAATACCATGTATATAATGAATATATCATTTTAGGAATTCTTCATAAAATTACTTACCATTTGAAAATAAACATATATATATATATATATCAGAATATATATGACAGAATATAGATCGATAGATAGATATAATTATTCAGTAATTCATCCAAAAAGCTACTTTGATATCATCTGCATAACTGCCACATGAAATCTTCATTTAGAGTGATTTAACATCATGATTTATTAAAGTGGATATTTTAAGAAATAAATGGGGATGGGTTTTTTTGTATCTTATCTCAAACTATTGTTAAGTGTCTTTTTATTCTTGGGCAATATTATTCATAAAAGAAAAGTTTGCCATTAGATATATTACTTCCAGAAAATATCTAAATCTCCTGACCATTAATGTATTCCCTTTAGGAAAAGAGCATGTTATATGACTTGCCCCATATCTCAAGGGTGGGCAAATATATTAGATTTGAAAAATGTGAATAGGCTCTTGCTTCTCTCCACATAAAATGTGACCTCTTCGAATTGTAGTTCCCTCAAAAGTTATCTGAGTAAAGATCACTGGGCTGTAGACTGTGGAGATTTCTCTTTGGCTCTCAGCTCTGTCCTCTGAGCACCAAACTCTGAAAGAATAGGAAAATGTGCAGTGAAAGAACCTCTCAAACTCTCCCTGTTTTAGACACTGGATGATAAATGGTTGATAAGAAACAGATAACTAGTACTTAACAAATGACAAGGCAATCTACAAGCATGCATGGCCATACCAATAAGAGAATGTAAGCTGAAGCCACAAAAAATTATAACTTCATAATCAGTAAAATTATTACCAGCCAAAAGTCACAAAAAATCAGTGTATAAGAATGTTGGAAAGTCTGAACTCTCATATATTATTGTTGGGACCAAAACATGGTATTACAAGAACAGACATGATATGCAGTCACTGATAATTGGATACTAGCCCCAGAAAGCTCTGAATATCCAAGAAACAACTCACAGACTTTATGAAACTCAAAAGAAGAAAGGCCAATATGTGGAAGCCTTTGTCCTTCCTAGAAAATAAAAGATAAGAAAAAGAAAAGAAATTGTATATTCACCATATATTGTGTAACAAATTTTGTGAGCTATATTATTTTATAAAATAAACAATTTTTTACAAAAAAATAAAAAAGAATAGAAACATCATATTCTGTGTATCAGGTCTTTTGATTATTTTTAAATGGTATAATAATTAAAGTATTAGTGTTATTGAAGTTAGTAGGTAATAATTTGTACCAAATAGGATCTATTATAAAAATTTTTAAATGAAATCTCTATGCCCTGAATATATTTTACCACACTACCATAATTGTACTTCTACAAATGAAAATATGGGTCACCAGCAAGATATGTGCTCAAAAACCATAGCAGTTTTATGTTTACTAGGCAAGATTGAATATAGTCAAATATCCATCCACTAGAAAACAAAAATAAAGTACAGAATGCCCATTTAAAAATATTAGCTAGAAATATGAAGGTATAAAACCAACACACAAAATGGAAGAGCCTCTAAGTAAGTAAAACAAATTATGCATACCAAGTTAGACAGTATGTGGTCCATCTTCTGAAATATATAAAAGTAAACCTTTTGTAGGTGACAGTTTTCCAGTGACCAGAACTTGAAGCATTCAAACCCAAGGTTAAGAAATGCCACAGGGATGTCTTGGAGTGGTAGAGATATATCTCAACTGTGTGCGTTCTACTTGACTGTATCTGTGTAATAATTCATACTTTAGTTCTCAACCTCATGAAAGTAAATCATACTGCAATGTTTAAAAATTCAACTTATTGACAAGTATGTAGTGCAATTATCTATACACTAACATTCCTTAATTTTTACTCTGATTTTATTTGTTATAATGATAAAACAAGAATCTGCAGTTAAAATACTAAAATCCTTTCACCTTCAAACTTTTGGTAGGTCCATGAAATGTCTCCCAGGAACATTATTGACTTCTGGCATTTCCAGTTCTGAAAATGAGGTTGTGAACCAGGTGATTATAATATCAGGAAAGCCAGCTACAGAATTATTATGCTACAGCTTACTGAGAAATTAAAAGACTCTCATGAGGGATAATAGAGCCTTGTTTTGATTTTTAAATTATTAATAACTTGCATGATTATTTACTTGCCTGCCTGTGTAGGTATTTACCCTTGACATATATCTTGCAAAGTCATTCTATTCTGAGTCATGTGGGCTAAGTGGTGTACTTTAAGACATTTGTAATAGTTACATTAAATTTTAAAATGCTTTTTGCAAGTCAGAGTGACACAAGAAACTAGTATTACCAGCAGTCAGTGTAAATTAACAGATTGCTGTCACATGGTCCAGTATTATGTCTGTTTCTCTCAGTTTGCTAAAAAGGAAAATATAGCACATCTATAAAGTCACAGAACTCACTTTCTTTATATAATACTAGGCCTTTGCACTTAGGTAAGCACTTTATCACTAAATTAAATTGCCAACCACAAAACATTTGAGAGCAAAATCAGGCATAATCTGCCTACCTTGCATTCTCTTTATCAAGTCAGATAACGCTATCTGAACTGGGAAACCAAAGTGGGAGTAATAATTTCAGAGAGTGTGTTGGTATGAATGTGAAATGTCCTCCATGAGCTCGTGGTTCCCAGTTGGTGGTACTATTTATGAAGGTTATAGAACCTAAAGAAGATATGTCATTGGAGGTTGGCTTTGAAAGTTCATTGCCTATTCCCAGTCCCTTCCAATCCCTGTTTCTTGTGAGCAGAAACATGATCAGCAAGCTTCTGGCTCTGGTCACATGACTTAATAGCCTAATCTTGTCAGCTATACCAAACTCTATCCCTAAAACGGTAGGTCAAATTTTATCCCTTTCTACCCTCAGTTTCTCGCATTTGTAGTATTTTATAATGGCAACAGAAAAGTGAGCACCAAGAAATTCCCATACAAAGCTTAAAGGGAAACAATATCTGCAGTTGAATAGAAAAATCATCTGAAATTAATAGTTTTGGCCATGCCTCAGTGGTGTGGATTTAAGTTTTCTGAATCTTAACATGTCACTAAATTTTACTCAGTTCCCATTCAAATAGCATTCTTCCGCCAGCAGAGGAAGGTGAGGAGAAACGAAGGCATGCCAAATCTATTTCAAATTTAGGAGAAAAACAAATATCTGTGGCATTTATAAAGTACAGCATAGAATCCCAAAGAGTGAAATCTCTGAGTGGCATCCTGTTTACAACTGCATGAGCATTTAGCTGTTGGGTGGAAGTTTGGTTGAAATAGTTTAGCATCCTAGATAACATGTTTCTTTGAATGACTCAAGGGGATTACACAGTGTGGAGGGGGCAACCATTACCATGGTATGGGGAAGACATCCAGGATAAGGGTTCTTTCAAAAGGGAACTTCTTTATAGTAGTGGGAAAGCACAGCTGTAAGATTGTATAATATAAAGATATCACACATGAGAATAGTTCAGTATACTGAAGAAATTATCAATTACTAGTACTTTGTATCTAGAAACTCAATCTAGAATGATTTACATAGTAAAAAGCAGACTTTTAATGATCGGTGAGGTAACGCCCAAAATTAAACATAACTTCTTTTTATTAAGATTGTTAACATTGTAAATCATTCATTTTCATAATCGTGGCTAAGTGTTTGAGTCTATTATACAGAGTATGAGGTACAAATGGACTTGATGCTTCTTTAAATATCATACTGCTGTTTAATGAAATGAAACTCAAATTGCAATCATTTCAAATACGTTTGAGTTCTATTGTCTTTGTTCATTGTATGTCTCTTGTGCAGTGATGCATTTAAAATATTCATGAACTATAGATTTTCTCTATATCTATTCTGAAACACTGGGGGTCACATTACAATGTTCATTGTTTAATTTTTTATAACTGAATATTATTCCATTTTATTTTTTGTTGGTAGACATCTACTTTGGTTCTATCTTCTTTCTATTGTAAATAAAGCAGCAATAAATGTAGATGTATAAACACATATATGATATTGTGTGGAGTATCTGGTTATATTCCCAGGAGTCATGTGGAAGTATTTTTTTGTTTTTCTTTATGTTTTTTGGGGAAACTACAAACTGATTTTTATAAAGGCTGTTATAGTTTGAGCTCCTACCCGCAGCAAATAAGTTGTCTCTTTCTCCACATCTTCAATATTTGCAGCCACCAAACCCAAGCACTCTTGATAATGCCAAGAAGTGTTTACTGTCAGGAACCATATATAGATGTCTTCTCAGAGGCTCTGCCAGAGTCATACAAATACAGATGAGGATTCTTGCAGCTAAACATCAGACTGAACACGGGGACCCCAATGAAAGAGCTAGAGAAAGAACTGAAAGAGATGAAAGATTTGCAACATCATGGGAAGAACAACATCATTAATCAGTCAAGGCACTGAGGTAGAGAGGGTGATTGGGAGAGGGAGCACCTTCATGGAAACAAGTTGAGGGGGAGGAGGGAGGGGAGTGTGACGGGAAAGGTATAAAACTTGAAATGTAAATACAGAGAATATTTAATAATTAAAAAAATATTTGTTATCAGGTTTATTGATGATAGTGATTCTGGATAAAGAGAAGTAGCATCTCAAAGTAGTTTTAGTTTTTATTTGCATGATGACTAGGAACGGTAACACTCTTAAAAATAGTTATTTGCCATGTATGTTTCCACTTTCGAAAAGTTTCAGTTCATTTACCCATTAGTTGATTTATAATTCTGTTAACTTGTTGTGTAATTTTGGAACTTTTTTGAAAATTCTGGATTTTAGCTACTTGTCATAATTATATCTGGCAAATATTCTAGTATTGCTCTCTTTTGCCATGCATGAGTTTTTAAATTTCTCATACTTCCATCTGTTAATACTTAATGCTAGTTCCTGTGCTAGTAGAGTGCAGTTCAGAAGGTTGTATTCAGTGTTGTGAAGAGTATTTGCTACAGTTTCTTCTGGCAATTTCTGGTTTTGTTTTTGCTGGTTTGTTTTGTTTTTAATTAAGATCTTTAATCTATTTGGAGTTGATATTTTATTTTTACTACGTGAAACCATGGTTGTAATTTCATTATTCTGCAGGTAGATACCCAGTTTTGCTAGCACCATTTGTTAAATTATTTGGTTAAAGAGAAAAAATGTTTTTGTTCAGTTCACCTCTGGGGGTCATGTTGAATGACTTCTGTGGAAGGGCCTAGCTCTCTGTGGGCAGTGCTACCTCTGAGGAAGTGTTTCTTAATTTTATGAGAAAGAGCTCAACAAGGTGTGGAGAACAAGACAGTAGCCACAATACTTCCATGATCGGTTTTCAGCTCCACTTTTCAAGTTTCTGCCCTGATTTTCTGTTCCCACCTCCCTTTGTGAATGATTTTAAACTTTAAGATAACCTTCAGAATAGTCACAAACAATATAAAAATACCTTGATGTGACTGTAACCAAGCAAGTGAAAGATCTGTATGATAAGAACTTCACATTTCTGAAGAAAGAAATCAAAGATCTCAGAAGATCATGCTCATGGATAGGAAGAATTAATATAGTAAAAATGGACATCCTCTCAAAAGCAATCTACAGATTCAGTGCAATATTCATATCACAATTCCAACTCAATTCTTCATAGAGTTAGAAAATGCAATTTGCAAATTCATTTGGAAAAACAAACAATCCAGGATAGTGAAAACCATTCTCAACAATAAAAGAACTTCTGGGGGAATAACCATTCCTGACCTCAAGCTGCATTACAGAGCAATTGTGATAAAAAAAAAAAAAATGGCATTCATAAAGAGACAGGCAGGTAAAACAATGGAAAAGAATTGGAGACCCAGAAATGAACCCACACAGCTATGGTCACTTAATCTTTGACAAAAAAGCTAAAAATCATCTAGTGGGAAAAAGACAGCAGTTTCAGCAAATGGTGCTGGTTCAGCTGGAGGTCAGCATTAAAAATAATGCAAATTGAACCATTCTTATCTCCTTGTACAAAGCTCAAGTTCAAGCGGATCAAGGACCTCCTTATAAAACCAGATACACTGAATCTAAAAAAAGAGAAAGTGGGGAAGAGCCTCAAACACACAGGAAGAGGAGAAAACTTTCTGAACAGAACAATGACTTATGCTATAAGATCAACAATAAACATGTGGAAACCCATAAAATTGAAAAGCTTCTGCAAGGCAAAAGACTTGTCATTAGGACAAACGGTCAACCAACATATTGGGAAAAGATCGTTACCAATCCTACATCCAATATATACATATATATCAAGAAGTTAGACCCCAGAAAATCAAATAATCCTATTAAAATGTGTTACAGAGCTAAACAATTCTAAACTAAGGAATACTGAATGGCCAAGGGGAACCAAAAATAATGAACAACATCCTTAGTCATCAGAGTACAAACAAATCAAAACAACCCAGAGATTCCACCTAGCACCAGTCAGAATGGCCAAGGCCAAAAATTCTGGTAACAGCAGATGCTGGCAAAGATGTAGAGAAAGAAGAACACTCCTCCATTGCTGTTGGAATTTCAAACTGATACAACAACTCTGGAACTCAGTATAGGGGTCCTTTAAAAATCGGACCTAATACTACCTGAGGACTCTGATATACCACTCTTGGGCATATTCCCAAAAGATGCTCCAACATATGGCAAGGACACATGCTCCACTATGTTTATCACAAACTTATTTATAATATCCAAAACATGTAAAGAACCCTAATGTCCTTCAACAGAGAAATGGATACAGAAAATAACCCAAAATAGGAGGAAATACAGATACAAGGTGTGGTGTGGAGACTGAAGGAAAGGCCATCCAGAGACTGTGCCACCTGGGAATCCATCATCAAACCCATACAAAATTTCAGATGACAAGAAGTGCTTGCTGACTGAAGCCTAACATAGCTGTCTCCTGATAGGCTCTACCAGAGCATGACGAATACAGAGGTGGATGCTGGCAGCCAATGATTGAACTGAGAATGGAGTCCTCAATGGAACAGTTAGAGAAAGGACTGAAGGAGTTGAAGGGGTTTGCAACCCCATAGCAAGAACAACAATATCAAGCAATCAGAACCCCCCCAACCCTGATCTCCAAGGTACTAAACCACCAACGAGAGTGCACACGGAAGGACCCATGGCTCCAGCCTCATATGTAGCAGAGGATGCCATTGTCTAGCATCAGTGGGAGAAACCCTTGGTCCTATGAAATCTTGCATCTCTATTTCAGGGGAATGCCCAGGTTTGAGATGGGAGTGGGGGTGTAGGAGGGGAAGCATCCTTGGCACCACTCTCTTAAGTTGCTTATTTTCTGTCTGATCTCATGAAAGTTATGCATATCTTTTCTCTCACTCATTCTGCCAAATCTTTCTCTGAATCATCAGTTTGTCTGTCTCCCAATTAAATGCTATTTTCAAACATGGCTGCTTCCTTCCATAAATTTACTTTACCTGTGTTCTTTGGGATTAATGGTATATACTGTGGGTGTGTCTGTATTCCAGCCAGAGAGATTAAAGGTGTGTGATTCCAACCATATCACACAAACCTAGAAGCTCTTCAGATGTGATCCCTTGCCAGAGTAGCCATTTTACTGGATTAAAGTTCCTCTATAATCATGGGTTTATTACAGCAACAGGAAACAAATTAGCATAAGGTATCTCTTTGCATTACATGTCATTTATTTCTTCCTTTGTCAGAATTAGGTGACCATAGCTTTGCTGGTTTATTTCTTTGTCCTCTATTTTGTTCCACTGTAGCTATCTTTGTGTACTTATGCCAGTTTCAGAATGTCTTCATCATTACAGCTCTGTAGAATAATTTGAGGTCATGTATTGTAATACCTCCAGCAGTGTCCTTTCTCTTTATGATTGCTTTGGCTATGCATGATCTTTTGTTATCCCATATGAATTCTCAAATTGTTTCTCCCAGACCTGTGAAATTTAATATTGGAATCTTGACAGGTACTATATGACATCTGTGAGTTAGTTTTAATAGTATAGCCATTTTGTGATATTAGTTCTGTCAGTCCAGAAACATGAAGGTCTTTCCATGTTCTAGTGTCTTCTTTGATTTATTTAACTGCCTTGAAAGATTTATGAGCATGTAAATGTTGAGATGGTATTGAATATCTCAAGTATCACCACATAAAAATATATTAGAATTTGCTGATTTATATGTGAGATAAGGGTGCTGATGAAACTTTTCACAGTGCCCTATGTTATTTATCTAAACAGCAACAAAATAAGGTTGTCACATGTGTATATATGCATACATGTCACACACTTTTCTGGAAATGTGGCATGTTTCCAGAAGTTGTCTCCCCTTTTAAGTCTCTTCACTGGACCCAGTTCAGTGTCTGTCTTTCTGAGATGGTCCCCTGACCCCATATAAGTATCAGTTGTGGTCAGTGAGGTCTTGGTACATATCTCTGGTCTAGTGTCATTCACTGATCAGGGAATAAAACATGACTCTATCTTTTCTCTTAGCTCCATACTAGGGGAGAACATGTGATTGTATATATTGTAGCAAATAATTGCAAGATTAATTACCTAATGCAGATTTCTTCTCAGCCTTAGAGGCTAAATATTCAGTATGTGCTTTACAAGTCCAGAGTTAGACATCTGCAGAAGTGTGTCCTAATATGTTTCCCAATAATTCTAATCTATTCATGAAAAATACAGAAAGATCAAATACCCTGCAGCTGCTTTTTATTTTTTAAAAAAAGTAGCGAAAAGTCATATCAATGAAGACAATGTTATAGAATGACAAAACATTTATCACTTGATATTAGCTGAAAATTGGAAGTTTATATTTATGAGTATAGAGTTCTTCAGGTCTTAAAAACATGTAGATTTCAGAAACCAATATATATATATATATATATATATATATATATATAAAATAAGTATACAATAGAGTATATATTTTGATAAATTCCATATATACCAAAATACTAATTCATATTTTATTAAATCAGATTATAGAAGTTTTATAATAAATGCACATCATGTAAAAATTAAACACATATAGGGGAATTTTACGCCAGAGAAAAATCTAATTTCAGGCCATGCCTCTCAAATTATGTGAATTTTGGATTGCTTTCCTCTCACCCAATGCCTCTTTTTCCACTTAAAATATGCAAATTGATGGTGGCTGTCCAGAGATCCAAAGCGCCATAAAAATGCACGACATTATCAAAACTTTTTAAATAAAGATCTAACAGTTTTCATTAAGTGAATAATACATATGTATGAGTATATTGTATTTTTTAATAGAAGACACAGCTGCTTGCTGAGGGGCTGAAATCCCACTTAAAATGTTTAATCCTATGCTAATGATCGAAAAAGAAACGGAAGTGGCAGGCGATAACATTTTGCATTTAATATTAAATATTCTCAGCGCTCCAGGCCTCCTTACTATTTCCGTTTTAATTTTCTCTCACAATGGCATACTTCGTTGTAGTGTCTCCGTGTCTTAAACTACTTTTAATGAGGAACTCTGCATTGTTGACTTGAAGAAAAAAAAAATCTTGTCTTCTATGTTCTCAAGATTGTGTGATGGACTGAGAGCAATTAGCTGTAGTTTTACAATGTGGCGACAAGGTGAGCTTGGCTCTGTTTTTCTCACTCACCCCACAAACGTCATCTGACCTACCCAGCGTCTGTCTGCCAGCACATGCTTTCTTCTCCATCTGGACACTGAACACTCACACAGAATTTCCTGTCTTTCTATGGAGCTCCTGGCAATGCGTCCTCCAGTGCCTTGCGGCCAGCCTGGCTTCCTGTAGAAAACGTCCATCGGGAGCAGTATTCACTTCTGTCTCTTTGAGACCTTGAGTATCCCGCCACATGGGCCACTTCCTCTTGGAGGAAGGAACTTGTGAATGGTTCGATGCTTTGTGCACCAGCCCTTTCCTCCAGCTTTTCTGCCCCTTTTTACATTTTAGCAAACAGAGAAAAGAACTGCCTGTCTCTGCTTCACCATGCTATCAGACACCAACTCCGGGTCACTGTGAAATTTGATGCTTTCTCCTTCTGGACCTAAGTACTGGTCTCTATCCTTGGTTACTCATTTTTTCACTAATTCAAGTAGACCAGCAATGAAGAGGCATTTGCTGTATAAATTAGCATCGCAACTGCCTGGGTTCTGACTGACTAGGGTCTCCTTATATATAATGCCCCAAACAATGCATTGTATACAGTAAGGAAAACACTATATAAATGAAATAATGTCAACACTATGAAAGCATACACAATTTCCATACACAGAAATAGAAATTCAAAAAGTCTAGTTCTAGATTTAGATGAAAGACCCTCAAGCTAAGGACCCTAATGCTCTGTCCTGGGAGAGGCAACACCCCAAATCACTCACGAGAAGCGATCTTGATGCAAACTGCAAGAGGATTTTTATTCCAAGTGCGCTGGAGCCCACAGTCGTATGCCATGTAAGGGTAGAGAACTGCGAATTCCCATGGTAGGATCAGGACGGCTTTTATAGGGTTCACAACAAAGCCCTCGGATCCCAAACCAATCATGACAAAGCCTTCGAATCATAAACCAATCATTTTAAATTATCTAAGCCTGCGCTTTTTAGGCCAATCATGGTAAACCATCTAAGCCCGCGCTCCATGGACCAATCAGTTCCCTATAGTCTCAGAAGTCTGTATCTGTCCTGGGTGGGGGTGACAATGGCAGTCAGGATAAGTCATTAGATGGGGGGGGGGGGTTCTATGATTCAAGCAGTTTGCAGAAGCCAGATAAGCGGTTAAGTCAGTTTTTCTCCTGTTAACTTACTAGGCCCGGCTCATGTATCCAAGGGCCTGTCCTAAGCCCTTTCACCCAGTTTCATACAGAAAGCGGCTCCAGAACAGCAAAGGTGTGGTCTTATATCTACTTACTTGCAGAGAGCAGGGTCTGGAATTAGAGGTACTTAGGGCTTCTTAGGTTTGGGGTTAAGTCTCCTTTAGAGTGAAGTAGTTTGGGATCCTTGGAGGGGTTAGGCTCTATATTTTATCCTTTTATCCTTCCATAGGCAGGAGAATAGCAGTGAGTTCATGGCTTTTTTTTTCGGCTGCTGTTGTTTCAGACTGAGATTAAAAAAGAATTCTAAAACTCATACTCCAACACACACATACACACACACACACACACACACACACACACACACACACACACGTGCGCACTGGAAAGGCTTTGTTCATGGGACAGGACAGCTTAGTAAGGAGCCACTCCCAGCTTGCTATACCTCAGTGTCAGAAAACAAACAAGCACCAGCAAGGGAAGAAAGGAGAATTTGTGAAGACATTCTTGGTAACAGGCTTGTAAGACCCAAAACCTGGGTTGGCACCATACTGAAATCAGTTGTCTGTGTCATCAAAGCAGCATGCAAGGGAAGAGCTGATTCCTTAGAGCTTACCCTCACCTTTGAGAACTCCAGGGGATCTGAGATGTCAACAAAATGCTTGGACTGACTCAGAAAAGAAACCATTAACAATTTATTTTCTGGGGGAAAAGCTGGCACCTTCAGCCTCCTGCTGGGCTCCCAGGCAAGGATCTGGCTGGAAGGAGGCTCCCATGGAGAGCAACAGCTAGTTGAGACCAAGGAAGACTTAATGACTCCTTCCACTTGATCCCCATCCTCTGACTCACTTCTGAATAGTGTGCTAGCAGGTGGGGACGCAGCTCCTGGAAATGGCTAGGCTCTTGGCTATATTCCAGTTGCTGTACTATAATTTTGTGCCTACAGCAAACCTTTCTCCAAATTACACCCACACTATAATCAGCTGCAGAGGCCTTTTGTGACTATTTATAAAGGGCACGATTTAATTCACCCTTATAATTTAGCTGGTAGCATTTTCTGGAAAAGTTTTAACAGCTCTGCAATGCAAAACTGCTTTTATTAAGTGCATGGGCTCCTTTGTAAGTGTAGAGGAGGCCACAGAGCCACAAAATGGCAATTAATACAGCTGCCCCCAAATTCCCATGTAAGAGTCTAATATCACTCATTCCTCAGCAACTGCAGAAAACCTACAAGTGCCTCGGAATTGGCTTGGTCTATGCCTGGCCTGAAACAAAAACTACAATGAGATCCGCAGAGATCTCCAATGCTCAGGGAGATGAATGGAGTTTGTGTATATGGTCCAGTATTAGAGTCCTTGGACAATAGAGATCTGGAAACCTTGTAAACCTATGTATTTAGAGTCAGAAAGAATGTGATATAGCTAGCGAGCCTATGTCTCTAACAAGGTGGCAACTTATGCCAGGACAGACCACACTCTAGGTAGTAATTTAGCTGTTGTTAGGATGGTAATATCTGGAGAGAATTGTGGTTCTTTTGGGCAAAGTATGAACATCTGCATCAGCAAATCCTTTTGCTGGTAATGAAATGGTAATTGAAGTTGAAATTGGGAAAGCTTTGACCGTCACACCATCAGTTTTTATCACCCTTTCATGTTTATCATTATTGTCATCAAAAATAGAAAACAGATATCCATAAATGGATGCAATAAAAATAAATGCAAAAATAAACAGACTCTCTATAGCTGTGCAGATGACAGAAATGTCCATATTTGTTAGCTTGCTACTGTACTAGGAGCCAAAACTACTCAGTTAAATTGAAGCTCTTATTGCATTTTGTTTATTTGTATTTTCTGAGTACAAGTATGTGGGGCAGGCCATGCATGTGTCATGGTGCCTTTGTGTGAGTGTGAGGAGAATTTGAAAGCATTTGCTCTCTCATTCCATCCTGTAGGCCTGGTGATGGTGGGATGCAAGTCACCAGGCTCAACAGCCTTAACCTCTGAGCCATTTTGCCAGGCACTCACTCAGATTTAAGATAATGGTAAGTCTTTAAGATTTAAGGAATATCATATATTAATTCTTGAAAAAAAAGAAGAAAAAGTCCTGTTATTCCCCAAACCCATGGCTCATCAAGAAAGCAAGAAAACTCAATCAAATGATCTAATTTCTTTCTTGGCCTACTCTATTAAGATATAAGATATCCAGTTCTTTTAGGTTGATGTGTGGTATTTGTCTTCAACCTAAATCATGTGTTGTACATAAAATATTATTTCTTTGGTCATCCAAACACATTGAAATAAGTGACAGAATTATTTTTTCATCCGTATTGATGTGCTATTTCCAGCATAATGACAGAACGAAGTGAGCCATCTCTAGTGTTTAAAGAGAAATAATATTTGGAACTGCAAATGGCTCATACACTAATCACCCTGGGATTATTTTGTATTGTCATGCAGAAACTTAATTTTCAAACTACATTATCACATATCAACAGAGTCATATAGCTAAGGAGAACACAGATAGCTTCCAGTACTATTGTCTAGCAAGCCCCATTCTTTGAGGAGAATCAGCAAATCAGCATTTGTAGCAGTATACTGGTTCAGTGAGCAGAGACTTCACAATTATACCACTCTTTCTATTCTTCTGGCTGAAATCTTCTTGACTAGCAATTGTCCCATCCAGCTTGGAGGCAGATGATTTACAAACAGAACGCACACTTATAATAGTTCTGTGGAGTTAAATATTTAACTGTCATCTGCTCTGTGAGCCTCCAAAAATAAATTCTCTCTTCACCTTTTTGTCTAGCCACTTCTTTATGTCTATTATAGAAAAGCAAAAGTAAAAAACCCAAAAACATTAAGACAGAAATTTATTTAATTGCTAATAACAGTTTTCCGTCTTCTTACAACATATTAAGGATATTAAGTATAACTGTCAAGATTGGTTGTATCAACTTATACAAGTTTTACCTATTTTAACTAGTAGTAGTTGCCCCTTGACATGAGATGATGATGATGATGATGATAATGATGATGATGATGATGATAAATTAGGGTGGTTGTAAAATGAATTTTGAAGCATTTTTTTTATCATCTAAAATACTATTTATTTCAGAAGAATAAACTGACTAATTTAATACTTCCCTCATGATTTTGAGGTTCATGAATAATAGACCTGATATCAAAGCCAATAGTTTTCTATTATTTTTTTACATTTTCACAAAATTTCTGTCACAAATTGATTCTTATGACATAAAAACATAAAAATCCCTCACAATAGATGCTGAGATACAAAATGTTTTAACTGTCTTTGAGAGAAACCCATAGATAAAAGAAAAAAACAAAACAAACTCTTCTTTCCAATTGATTATTTGTTTACTTTTACATTTTAAGAGGAATTGCATATTTTACAAGGTCCAAAGAAAGGTAGACAATGAAATAGTAAATTTTCTTTTAAATCTATCTGAGTTCTGTCCCTGACCATCTCTCCAGTAGACTACATTCAGATCCAGGCAGCCGTGAGTGGAGTAATGCACAGGGTCTGTGTTGTGCGTCATGCACACCCCTGATGTACTCACCAACCCAGAAAAACATCACAGATTCAGAACAAGTGTCTCATGATCTGCATGCACAGAGAGTAGGCATGTCCCCCAGGGGCAACTCCCCCTTCCATAGCAGAGAATGCTTGACTCAGAGAGCATAATGAATTATTATCTGGAATTTCATCAGTGCAAGCCAAGAATGTCCACCTCATCTTCCGTTGTACTTCAATAGATTGGCTTTAGTCCACACTCATTCCCTTCTGTTCTGTTCTGAAACTCCAAGTTTTCCTCCCTCCTTTTCCATTTTTAAACATAAATATGCTTTCCAATAGTATTGATATCATAAAGAGAGCAGAGAATACTCTTCCCTATTCAACCCTCTATTGCACTATTAGAATTTTTTTTTACTGTGTATTTATTCCTTTCATTATAGGGGGAGGGTAATTTTAGTCTTTTTAAAAAGAAAATAATTTGGGAAATTTTTATCTTTATTCATGACTATGTATGGAGTGTCTGCATATGTATGTCACATATGTGAGTGTTAATGAATCCCTAGATTTACAAGTGGTTGGGAGACACTTGATGTGGGTGCTCAGACTGAACCTGCTCCTCTGCAAGAGCATCAAGTACTATTAACTGCAGAGAAATCTCTCCAACCCCCATGACAACTTTACTCATATTAAAGAACATGCTGTAAGATGAAGTATGGAGCAGTTCCATTAGTACAATAACAATAGCTACATAGGTCATTTTATCTAAATCTGTCACTCAACTCTTCATCCAGAGCTTGTTCCTACAGTGTCTTATTGTTAATATTTATCTATTCCAAACCAACTGAAATAAATTCTACTCACTAACTTATACTATGCATCTTAAAAAATATATAATATAGAAAGATGATAGTTAGTAGATAAATAGATGATAGATAAATAAATAGTAGATAGATAGTTATATATATATAGAGAGAGAGAGAGAGAAAGAGAGAGAGATGATAGATGGATAGATAGATAGATAGATAGATAGATAGATAGATAGATAGATAGATAGATAGGTGATAGATACACACACAAAAAACATATACTATTATTCTACTAGAGGACCATAGCAATAAAATAACTCTCAACAGTATTCCTATAGAGCCAGTGGGTAGAACTGACATGAGCTCAGAATCTGTGGTGGCACACACAGGCTCTACACAGGTCCATATTAGACAGAGTCCCAGCACTGACACAGGGAAGTTGAGATAAGCCCCATCCGTACCCAAGAAGCTGTCTCCAATTAATAACCTCTTACAAAGAAAAAACTTAATCTTCCTTTGTATATAAAGTATATAAGCCATGCTTCATGGCGATCCCATGCCCAGCATTAAATGAAATCACTATGTTCTTGTAGAAATTTTTTCTCATGTTACTTTGGATAGTGTCCATTCTTGTGGGTTTTGTTCCAATAGTATGGCTTTTGACTTGGTGTTTTGATGAGTTTTGCTTATGTGTGTGTGTGTGTGTGTGTGTGTGTGTGAGAGAGAGAGAGAGAGAGAGAGAGAGAGAGAGATTCTTGTGCTTCTTGTTGTAGTTGATTCAGATGGTTTGCTCATTTGCCTGTTGAGACAGGTGAGGAGGTGGGAAGAAACTGGAGGGGGATGTAAAAGGGGGAACAGTGATCAGGATATACTGTATAAAAGAAAGGGTTTTCAATAGATAAAGTTACAAACAGCACAAATATTTATTATTTTCCCCATGGCAAGACCATTTGAAGTGTTCTCTTTCGGCCATTTATATCTATGAATCTTCCTTTTTCATCTAAGAATCCGTTTTGTGCTTTAAATGGAGAAATTTTCTGATGAAGTTTGCATACCTCTCTGTCTCATTCTTCATACACACACACACACACACACACACACACACACACACACAAGTGGCAAGCCTTTCCAAAGACAGAGATGGAGTCCTGATGAACTGAAAGTACATTTAAAAGGACATTTAAAAAATGATAATCTGGAAGCTAATCTAGACGCTATAGCCTCCATGTAGGCTATAACCTTCATTTTTTTTCTTTCTTTCTTTTTAAAAATTTTATTCTTTAATCTTTTTTTACAGTCCAGACTTTATCCCCTTCCTGGTCCACCCTCTAACTGTTCCACATTCCACATCTCCTCCCCCCACCCCAATTCCGAGAGGATGCCCCGCCCCACACCCCACCAGACCTTCGCACTCGCTCAGGCCCCAAGTCTCTCCAGGGTCAGGCGCATCTTTTCTGACAGAGTGCAGATCCGGCAGTCCTCTGCTGTACATAATATGTCCAGGGGCTTCATATCCAGCTGTTGTATGTTGCATGGTTGGTGGGTCTGAGTGATCTCAGGGGTCCAGCTTAGTTGACACCGCTGGTCTTCCTGTGGGGTTGCCCTCCTCCTCAGCCTCTTCCAGCTTTCACCTAATTCAACTATAGGGCTTACCAGCTTCTGTCCATTGGTTGGGTTTAAAAATCTGCATATGGCTCTTTGGGCTGTTTATTGGGCCTTTCAAAGGGCACTCATAATAGGCCCCAGTTTGTGAGCACATCAAAGTCTCAGTAATAATGTCAGGCCTTGGGTCATTTCTTAAAAGAATTACATATCCTCCTGTGCACATTACCTAGCCTCACGGAATGGAGTACCCACTCTAACATCTGTCATAAAAGCGAAGCAAACCACGGAACTCGGGGCAGCCACACCATCGTGGTATATGCTGAGTCAGGCGAATAAAACACACTCCGCTCACTTCCTGACCTTACTAGTATCACGTCTTTCACGGCTGGCACTCGTGAAAACGTAACTGGTGATCTGAGCTGCAGGGGAAGCCCTGGCTCTATCATCTCTCTGATTCACATCTCACTCTCGCGATATTTGAATTTTTTTTTCTTTGCCTTGAAGCTCTTCAGAGCCTTGTCAATCATTTTGCTCTTAGACTTAACATTTATTTTTGCAGAACAGATTTGGAGGGGTTGTGAGAAGTTGCGTTTTCTCACCATTGTCTTCTTTAAAGAGAGCTGTAACTGACATCCTGAAAGCAAAGTGAAGCACATATATTAGTTGTATTTTGGAATTTGACAAATCACTTCTTTATCTGACTCATAATTAGTTCAGTTTGATTCAAAGTGCAGAGCCGTTTATGTACCTGCAGTAACTGTTTTGTGTAAGTGAAAACTCTTCACCCACTTCAAGGTGGTTTAAAAGGATCAGCTTTGACAATGTTAACTCATAATTTGACCTACCCAGTGAAATTTAAGAGCAGAGAGTGGAATTCAGCTGCATTTTCCAGCATGCACTGCCTAAGGATGCTTTCAGATGGAATAAGCTCTTATTTTTTCCCCTCTGAAAATGCTGAACAGCAGTAAAAATGAATCTGAAATCCAGATTCAGGTGTTTATCATTCCTGAAGACTTTATTCTCTCCCCTCACTGACTTTGAGTCTCTAAGTCCTTCTAAATATAACATGAATGTACCTACTGCTCATCTCTGCTAACAAAGTCTCAATCCAGGTTGCCAATACTTCTGAACTAAAGCACTAGAACAAATTTCCCCCCTGCATGCCCTCAAACCTACTTCCAACCCCTTCATTGTAAAGCTCAGAAATGCCTTCATACACGTTGCAGATAAACTATAGCATACTCTTGTTTGTCTCAGTAAGAAATCCAATCACTCAATATAGCACCTCTCCAGCAAGTCTTACTTCTGGTTACTCACTGTCATTTATGCGTTCTCTAGTGAAAGACTTTAGCTTGTGCGTTCTTCATGCAAGAGTCTAATCTCTATGTTTTTCTTATTGTATTACCTTTGTCTGGGATATATCACATACACAAATGGCACACAAATGCCTACACACATGCTCGAGACATCTCAAATGCCAGACATCTATTATTAATATATACTCTCGATTGATTTTCATTATGTATTAGAATCACCAGGAGGTTTTAACGATCTCATTATCTAGGCCATAGTGAGACCCATTGGCTAGGCTAAAATACAGGTATCAGTAATTTTTAACCTTTCCAGAGGATGCTATTAAATAGTCAGGGTAGATGTTCAGTATAGTTAGAAAATTTTCTAATTCTTTCACTTAAAAACCTAATCCATCCACTGCTATTAACCAGAGCTTCCATGTGTCTCACTAAGACCATATTTTCCCACTGTGCTCATAAGAATATTGTCAGTATTTTTGAAATCTTATTAATAAGCTGTATATAAAAATAATATTAAGTTGCATCAGACTTTCCTTCATTCCACAAAATACTGTGGGCATAAAATAGTTTTATTCATTGAAAAATGTTTAGATATTCACTAAATATGAAATGTGCAGTATAGTTATTATAACCACTAAATAAATTTTATTATGAACTTTTTCTAGAAGTTTCATGTAAAATATACTTTTCTACATGGATAAATGTATGCTAAGATTTTTTTATTCTCAACATGATATTCAAACTCATAAAAAATCATGGCAACAGAAAGACCTCACATAATCACAATTTCTATTTTAAAACTGTTACTCTTACTTGTAGTTGCCAGAACATATTTGTATTGTGTAAAACTTTTGTGTACAACACACACACATACACACACACACACACACACACACACACACACACACACACTATGGATGATTCATTGGAGCTAGTTAATAAATGTATTATCTCTTTAAATGGTTCAGTTCAGTATTTCAAAATAGGTGTCTTTCTTATTGATTTTACTTTTCAGATAATGATGGGTGTAGCACTGTAATTTGACACATGCTCTTATACATAGAAATCATAGGCCCAACAACCTGAATCCTAGTTCCCTGTCTAGTCAAGGTGAGAATACAGTTATGATCACACTTTGGGCACTGAAGATTAACCTGTTAGCTGGAATTTCCGAATGTCTTGTAAGATTTTATCTTACAGGAGACAGATGGATGTGGAAGAAGTGATTGAAAATAATTCAAAGAAAGGCCACCGACAAAGGTGTGAACAGCATAAAGACCAAAAACTTTCTCGAGAGCTCACAGACCAGTTAAGCACAAAAGGAATTGTTACCACTTGTTGTCAGTGGATCAGAGAAAGAGCAAGACATACACTAGAGCCAAGTCGGTGGAAAGCAGATGTCTTGTAGCAATGTAAAATACAGTCATTATTGCAAAAACTGTAATTTCACAGGAAATGTGCAGGAAAACAATACCTTCTTCTCTTCTTCCACCCTATGATCTTCTTCTGGCACCTTGAATAGAGCAAACCTTACTACAGTTTAGTAGAGTCTCGGTGATGCATTCTACAATAGGCACCATCAGGGGAACAGAGGACAAAAAAAAAAGATAAAAAGATCTGGGCAAAGGGTTGGAGAATGTCAAACATATCATGAAGGGTAACCTACAATATGTGTGGAAATAATTTTTAAATATTAAATAGAAATATGAGTGGAAAGTGTCACCTGTACGATACTATAATTTCAGATACACATCACTATGTTTAGTTGAAACCCACACAACGTACAATATGACCCTAATGTAAGCCCTGACTTCAGTAAATTAAAATGTGTCTAGACTGATTTCTTTAGGTAGAATTCTGAGAAATATAGCATGCTAATGCAGGATGTTAAATAGTAAAAGTTAATGATGGGGAACAGAAGAACGAGTTGTATTCTTCAATTTGTGTGTCTGTGCAAATTAAAATTCTGTTCATAGTTTTTATTTTGTTTCACTTTATGCAGTGGTCTTCGGAGTCATTTGCATACAGAGTTCCACCATGCAGGGAAATCTATGGTGGGCTGACAGCAAGGAAATGCCCTGCAACACTTGGCTATATGGATTAGATGAGAAGCTGAGAAGCATTTTTTTTTTCTAGCTGCACTTCCTGGCAAATCCCAACTAATACAACTTAGCCAGGCCTCCTCTTTTAAAATGTACAATTCTCCTTTCTTTACTTCCCTCATGCAGAATGACAATGCCTGTCTTTGTCTCTCAGTATTCTCCAAACCCATCCAACAATCTTACAGTCCTTTGAACGTTTGATTTGTCACTTAAAGGTTAAACAACCTTATTTTAGTAATATTATAAGTGTGGAAGACTCGCTCTTGTAGACACCTAAGTTATATACTTGGAGATGTTTTTGTTGTCATTATGACAATGACTCTTCTGCTCATGAGTGTTATTCAAGCACATGGAAACTAAAATGTCCCAGTTAATAAAGAATTGAACACTAAGAATTCAGACCTGATTTTGGATACCCCACACCTAGTGTAACAAGCTAAGAGCAGTGGAACATGCCTTTAATACCAGTGTTAGGGATACAAAGAGAAACAGATCACTGGAACTTTCTGGGTAGCTCGTCTAGTAGCATAAAGGAGCTGCATGTTCATTGAGAAGCTCTGTTTCAAAATATAAGGTCAAGGACATTAAAGATACCAGCTACAGATATGCACATTTACATACATAAACATGAAGATGCCATATACATGCCATATATGTGTCTGTATGCACACACACACACACACACACACACACACACACACACACACACACACATACGTATATATACAAAGAATGTTCAATTTAAAATATTCTTTTTTATTTTACATGTACCTTGTTTTAATATTGTTTTCCTTAATGAAATACTTTAAAATATGTTTTGGAAAATAAAGACTTTTTTTTTTCTGCTAAAATATCTAACGTAAAGACTTGAGCATTTATATTACTTTTGATAAGAATGACAAACCTGTGGGTCCCTGCCCCTGGCTGCTGTTGTTGTACATTGGTGGTCGAAGAGTGAGGAGATGCTGGGAATTAGGGTCTCGGGCAGTAGCAAGTATGACAAGTATAAGGGACCGGGGGACTGTGTCAGCAGACAGTTCACTTATTGAAATGGCTAAGCTAGGGTCCAGGGGATAGGCAGAGAAGGACAAGGGAGAAAATGCATACAATTTGCATATGCAGACTTGATTGAAGACAGGCAAACGTCAATAATGAACCTGGTCAAATACCAAGGCATGAAGGATGGGGCAAGAACTTTCCAAGCACATCCCTTTGATTTGCAGACTGCTGTTCACATGGTTTCTGAGAGCCAAGTTCTCTGACTGGGAAAGAGAAGTCTAATCTGCTTTGTCATGACATGGCCTTTGTGTCAAAGCCTTGAGTAGGCCCGAGTAGGCCCATGCTTTCTTTGGGTAGGGAGTGGCCGCACTCCTGCCGTGTTCTCAGAGCTGTCCTGGGAATAAGAAGTGCTCCAGGTGCTGCGTCCTGTGAGGAGCTGACCAGTTCTGGTCTCACACCCTAGGGACTAGCTTACCAGGGCCTTCACAGTTAGGGCTAGCTCAATCTATTGCCCAGATGAGGTGCAGGGCCAATTTCCTGAGTGCTACAGCCAGTAAGGAGGCAAGGCTAGCTCTGCAACTCTCATGACCCTAAGGATAGCTCTCCCAACTTAGTACAGGTGACAGGGGGAGGACATCACCCTCCTCACATGCCACCTTACAGCAAATGAGTGGGAAGGCAACTCTCCCAAGCTCTCACACTCCGGCTAGCTCAGCCAAACCCTCCCCCACCAGATCCTTTCAGTTCTGCAGAGCTCCCAGACCTCCATGTCTACCCAGGCGACTGCCCTTACCAGGGACATCCCATTTTCTGTAGCAGTTATATGTAACACAGACATTAACTCTGAAACCTACTGCTACCTAGCCACGGACTCAGACATGGCCCACAGTAACAGCTTGTGTGGGAACTCACTATGGCCCCATGTGGAATGGCTGCCCACTCATAACAGGTTCCTCCTTACCACCCTAGGGTCTCCAGTTCCGTCTCTTTGTCTCTTTTCATACATTGTTCTATTTCTCTTTCTTTCTCATCTGACCACCACATACTAGCACATTGTTATGGTTCCTTTTCCAGGCTGACCATGCTGCTTGGTGGGCCCCTGGATGATATCCTTCAGCTATGCTGAGTGGTGTGGTGGCAAGAGGTAGCTATGACCCACCTGTGCCATGCACTGGAGAGCAGGTCTGTGGGTGATGTGGTGGTCCACATTTCTCTTTCTGTCTTCCTTCCTCCTCTTTGCTGTGCTGCCTGCATGGGATGTGATTTGATTTAACTTTTATGTGTCCTAGGCCTTGGTCACCAAGCTAGGCATCAAGCTCGGATGAACAAAGGACTTCCATCTGCTCTGCCCCTGACTGATAGACAACATCACCATCAAGGTGTCTCTTTGCCCAGTGCAGGGAAGGGATGTAGGTTTTAAATTGCATAAGGAAAGAAATAAAAAAGCAAACTATGACACACATACAAACAAAACCAATATTAGACCTTACATCTCAAATCAGATGCAGAGAGTCAGAATTTAGAGATGGTTCTGGATGCTTCCTACAGTAGGAAGGATTGTGGGTGTGGCTCTTCCCTAGAGCACAGGGTTTCTTTATACTCTGCCCCCTTCCCTTCTTCCTCTCAACAACAACCCGGTGCTTCAGCCTAAACAATTCTGCCTCTCTGAGAAGATGAGTGTAGTAAATGACATTGTTCAATAGGTCTGGCTTTTTCCTTCTAGGGTTTCTCAGAGCAGAGAGATCACAAAGCCAACCCCCTTCCCCCATCACTCCTGTATGGCACTGACACCTGGGCTTTGGTATTGTCCCTGAGAGATTCAATGAGGGTAGTTTATACCATTTATGGTTGTGATGGGAAGACTAAGATAACAGCCATTGCACCATATTTCAGATGTGTCCCATGCCTACACTTTGCTCACTCATGAGTAAAAGCACAAGCCCCATTAGGATATAAATGATTCTGTCTGCTCTTATCAGCATTGCTTGTGTGCACACTGATGCTTGAAAGGCTGGATAACAAATAACAAACTCTCACCCAGAGATGTGGATTGCTTTGGGAGCTGCAGCTGCGGCTGTTGTTTGCAGGACTTGATGCCTTTCATGGGCCTTTTCCTCTCACTCATATCTACCCAGCATCTTTTCCTGGCAAGCTCACCCCAATTACTGACCTAGTTCATGTTGCTCTGAGGCTTCCCAGAAGTCTGCTGCAGGTTCAATCTTCTAAAAGAGTTTAACAGAAAAGCAGTAACTTTGCTAATAATGATGATGATGATGATGATGATGATGATGATGATGACAATATTGATAATAATAATAATAATAATAATAATAATAATAAGAAGAAGAAGAAGAAGAAGAAGAAGAAGAAGAAGAAGAAGACGGAAGAAGGGGGAGATTCCTTTTACTTCTTTATAAAACTATTACTTTTTAAAAAGGAGTATTTCAGAAACTTGATCTAAATTATAGTGTACCAGTCAAAGGAAAGCTATGATTGCAAGAGATATTATTTGAGGAAGTACATTATTTTGGCTCAGATTGTGTGTTAATAAGATGAACAACATTTTAGTAGGTAACGAGTTCAAAAACCACTTCACACTTGTTCTTGACTTGCTGACCGGAGGACCTAGGGCTCTGAAACTCCCTGGGAAAGTTCTTCAGAGAGAGAGATTGGGGGCACAATGTGGGATCAGAGCCCAGCTCCCTTGAGGGAGTACTGTTGTTTCTCACACTGCCAGCATTTCTGTTTGTGCTGGGTAGATCTTGAAGAAAAACACCAAGAACTTCCAGCAGTTGTTTGGGAAATGTGCCAATCCCTTTATTTCCCCTGCAAAAGGAAGAGAACAGAAAATGTAATTTGTAACAGAAAAAAGTGAAAATGAAATTCGGACATAAAATAAAAGCACAACAATGTAAGGAAGATGATCTGAGCCTGGAGCTCAATGATAATCTACTTGCCTTATCGATGGGAAGCCCCAGTATGATGCCCACTATTGCCCCAAACAGAAAAGAATCAAGAAAGAAAACACAAACACACCTTTCACAAGAAATCCCCTCTTGATAGGGTATAGATACACTATTTGCATGGCCACCAGCCTTGGCCCACAATGTCTGCAAACACACTCAGGTAAAGTGTGATTATAAATTTAAACACAAACACCTAAGCTACTTACTCATCTTACTAATAATTTTAAATATTGATATTTTTTAAAATAGCATACTGGAAAGCCTAATTGTTTAAGTTTTTTCATAGGGAATATAGATTCGGGAGTCCTGAGTGATATATTTTTAATGTTAGGATTTTACTATTTTAAATTTAACATTTATCATTTTTCTTCAGTCAGGTATGATATACACGTTCGCACACACACATATATTTGAGCATATATGTATAGATACAGAGAACAGTAACAAACATTAAATCTCAGGATAAAGTTCTAATTGGGTCCTATATTTTCTACTTCTCCCCAACTAGTTTCTGTTCTCTTAGTTAGCAAATTGGGTTTCACTGTTTCTCTTTAACTAGTTTTGTGACTCAAATGTTGTTCCCAAATGTTGCCAAAGATGTCAGCAGCAACATAGAGAAGAGAAACACTGTCTCATATTCCCCAGAGAATCTGGATAAATTATCATTAAGACAGACATTTACTCCCTACGGTCAGTGATCTGAGGAGCTCAGAGTACTCTTGGGGAACTCTTAGTCTCTAATAGAACAGAACCAGAACAATAATTCTGCATAGTTCAACATTCTAGGGATGGGAAAGAAAATTTGCAGGGAGTACAAAACTGATATCCCTGGGAAGGGACTCAGCACTCCAGCCTCCAATTGTCAGACCCACACATTTCAGATGCTGAAGATGCCTGTTGCTATCTGAGAAAACATTCTATGCTGTAAGGTAGTCCCTCACACTTCTAAGTTGTCATTTGTAAGGTTTGACTTCAGATCCCTCCCAATCAACAATCCTTTATTGTTTCATAAGCTGTCCTCCATCTTCCTTTGGACAATGGTTTCTGGGTGATGCTACCCATAGAAAGACTCATTAGTCCATGTATCCAAGTCACTGGTTTTGCTGTAAAATAAGCTTTTTGTGGTCAGAAGCCACATGAGTTGGAGTAGTAAGATAAAAGGAAAATAAGGTATTCAGTAAATATGCAGGTGGCAATGCTGGCAGAAGCATTGTGGGGGAGAAAAACAAAATCATATCCCAAGTATCCTTTCCAAGATGGCAGCAGTCCAGTGTAATCATTCTGCCATGAAATGGCTCACTAGTCCCCTAAGAAATGCTTGCTTTGCGGGAGGCTCAGGGTTGGTCTGTCTATATTACTGGTTGAATAATCATTTAATGCAGTGATTGCCATATGAGCATTAGGAGGAAAACAAAAGCATTAGTTGTTTGGAATGCATCCTTTTATGCCCCTGTTATTCACTTCAGGCTTTAAAATATCACTGAGATGAACGAGGAAAAATGTGAATTCATTGCCACAAAGCAGACTGTTCCAACATTACCCAGTGATTTAATGAACATTCACAAATACTTTGCAAATAAAGGTGGATCACCAGGCAGTCTACATACTCCATTCAAGACTGTTCGCCCATATTCCCGGAAATTTTGCCCCTTAACCAATAGACATCTGTACAGTTAAAGATGTAATTGTTCTTAACATTCTAATTACTGAAAAATCATTTTCTTACTCTGTCAAAGAGCATTTCTGGGTGTTAGAGCAGTAACATTGTCGTATAATTTCATGATTATATCAGAAGTTTTTCTAAACCAAATCTCAAGGTCTTTGTGCCTTAGACACCTAGAATCTGAGAAACAGTCAAGTAGAAAGAGATACTTTGGGATATTTGAGTTTTCCTGATATGTTTGAACTAGACTTTATATATACTATTTAAAGCTGATCATAAAATATCATTGCCACACTCAATTTTATAGAAGTAAGACACAGTTTATAAGGAACAAAAGGAATATAGTTAAATTATCATTTATAGTGATTTATCCCCACCCCAAGGGCAATGACTCAAGATAGGAACTAATATTTGAAAGTGAAATAGTAAGCTCTGCCTTGCATACAATAATATGCAGGGGTAGCCGGATGTGGTGACACACACATGAATTTCAATACAACACTCAGCAAGTGAGACAGAATGATTACTATTTGGGATTACGTTTCATAAACAAATAGACAATAATAAATACCATTTTGATATATCCTATTAGACACCAAGACTGTTTTTTAAAAGTGCTAGAAAATTCTAAGTATCCTCTGAATCAAATTGGTCACAAATTCTAAATAACAAACAATACACCTTACATTTCAAGCTAACTATGAGTAATTTGTCTTCTTTTTATCCTTCATTATAAACACAAAGATGTACCTTTGTACTTCCGATAAATAGATAGAATGTCTTATATTTTTATGTCTGTTGCTTTCGGAATCAAAGTCCAACTAAGGGAAGCAGAGTTAGTTCAGTCAGCTTCACACACACACACACACACACACACACACATGCACACGCACATGCACACCTGAGTTTGAACCTATAGCACTCATAGAAAAGCCAGGTTTGGCTTATGCCTTCCATCCTAGCTCTACAGGAAGCAGAGGCTGAAGGATTATTTGGTTTTCCAGCTTGGCTAGTCTTACCAAATAACTCTGTGTACAAAGAAAAAGCATATTTCAAAACATACTGTGGAGCATGATAGAAAAACCCCAGATATCAACAAAGATTCACCATTACACTATTCATTTATTGTGAACACACACAGGTGCATAGGCATGGGCATACATATATAGACATACAACACACAATCTTTTTCTCTCTCTTCTCTCTCTGTCTCTCCCTCACTCCCTCTCCTCTGTCTCTGTCTCTCCTTATGAAATTTGCAACTCAAAATGGTATTATGTGGAGTGATAACTCTTTATTTTAACATGTTCTATGTACCCCAATGTTACCTAAAAATAATCTACTGAAGTTCGAATTTTCAAAATAATTGTCCTCACTGTAATGCACATGTATCCTACCAACACATTCATAATCACTGGCACCTCAATTCTTCAAGGTCCAAGTGGCATGATATTCTGTGTGATAATTTCTAGAAAACCTATTCTGACAGAAACCTTAGCTGATATTATCCTCAGATAATAAGATAAAGACACCTTATCCTCCTTGAAAAATGAAAGAAAATTGCTTTCTGTTGCTCATTGTTAATTACTCCAGAGGAGAAAAAATGAACCAAAGAACTGCATGCTGTGTGCTGGACACTAAATTGATTTATAGCAGTAGAGATAAGACATCTGGAACAACAGCTGAAATTAGAGTCTCTGTCTGATTAATCACATGGCAATAAAGTCATATACTAGCAGATTCATATATCATTTGCATAATACAAAATAGTTGGGTAAACTGAAAATGCTATTTTAACAATTCAGCCTGAATTGTCAATTATTTGTTAGACTTCACAGTAGTTTATAACTGTACAGAATTTGACATTTAATTGTTATTTATCCTATTTGTTTGTGGTGGTGGAGGTTGTACCATCTCCTATATGTTAGTCAAATACTCTGTCATCATACTGTCTCTCACAATTATTTAGCTTATCTATTTTTATATATGCACACATGAGAATGTCACAGCACATGGGTGTGCAGACACAACTAATGTCAGTTCTAACCTTACAACATGTGGGTTTTGGGGATAAAACTTCAGTCATCAGGCCTGGCAGTAGATGTAGCTTCAGCTGCAGATTTTTCAGCTCCTATTCATTAATTCCCTTTAATTTCCCTTAAAATAAAGCTACTAAGCTGAACAGACTGGCCTTAGCTCTGTAGCTCAAGCAATTCCTGAAGTGTAGACCATCCACTCAGTGATCAGAAATGTAAATACAAGGCTGAGCTGAAGATGAGGTCTTTCTCAGTTCCTGCTTATCCCTCCCTACTAGGATATCTGTCTTCTGTACAACATCAAACAAACACAGAGAATTTCTCAGCATATGTACGTCTCTTGCAACATAATAAATATTCTTGGCCAATGGCCAAATTTAAAACATTCAGTTTTGACTGATGTCTCCTGACATTATAACCCTGTGGTTATAACTAGATGAACATAAACTGACTGTCAAAATAAACCAGAATAAAAACAAACATTTGCCAAATCTGAATGTCCTGCCTAATCACAATGAGACCAAACTTGCTGGGCCTCTTTGCAGCATTGTGTATTAGTCTCAGTTCCAGACAGAAGTTCAAAAGGCGCTGCTCAGCTGGGCAATGGAGGTGCATACATTCTATCTCAGCAATTGGATGATAGAGGCAGAACTCTGGAAATTTGAGGCTAGCCTGGTCGACAGAATGAGCTTCAGGAAGGCCAAGTTTACACATCGAAAGTCAGTCTCAAAAAATCAAAAACAAACAACAAACAACAAAAAATTTATCACTACCACCCCTAAGAACAACAACAAAGCAATAACAATAATAAGCCACTTTATTGTTCTTATTCAGTTCATGCCCATGCATCTAACTATATATGTAACAAGCTGAAATAACTGTAATCACCTTTGAGAATTTGTTGATGTCTTCTATCCTTGTTACAAAGGTTCTAGACCTGTAAATGAGATTAAACCTAGAATTTGAGTGAGAGGATATAGTACTTTATTGCAATGACTAATGCAAGTATCTATCATTACAAGAAGGCATTTAATCATATTTCAGATGGATATATGTTAAATAAATCCCAGGCTGCTTCTCCATCAAGATCCATATTCTCCCAGTGAAGCAACCCTGCCCCTACAATTGTGTCTAGAAAGGAGGCTGATATTGCTTTGTGATTTGAGTCCTGCATTCTAAGATCTTTGATTGCAGAAATGCACCTGCAAGCTCAGCATGAGGCAGTCTTGAGATAAGAGGTGTGTGAGTTTTCGGAGAACCTGTATCCAAAACCTAAAAATGGTTGCCTATAGTGGCATATAACATCTGTAATCTCAGCCTATGAGATGCTGAAGCAGGAGGTTTACCATATAGGCCAGCCTAGACTACAAATTAATGACCCTATTAATAAAATTAAAAATTTAGAGGCTGTCACAAATTTCCAACACAGGATAGACACCACTTTGCTTTCTGTTGGAACAGACATCCTTTATAATTATGAATGAAAGCATTGGGGAAGTGGCACTGCTCTAAAACCCAAGTACACAGGTGAGGGAAATGAGAGAGAACATTCCGTGATAAACGATTTTCACCATTAGTCCTTGGGTTTGAGGTTTGCTAATGTGTGATATCCTAACGATGTTATGGCATCTCAATAATATAGAAGTCCATGTTGATGTGTTGAGATTTAAGCCAATGTACCGGGTAAAATATTGGATCCACTCCACACTGTTGCAGTTAGCACATCCTCCACAGTACCCAGGACAATCATCTAGCCTAACACACACTACTTGTTTTCATCCTGCCATGAAACAATTAAGAGTCATTCTTATTCATATTCTTACCCTGGTACCCATTAATGTGACTTTGGAGAAGATTGTCTTTTGGGTGAATTATGTCATTTCCCCTGGTTAGACAATATAATCACAGCTTCTCTGCTAATTCTCTAATAGTGTGCCTGGAAGCAATGGAAGTAGAAGAGGTCAAGCTGAATAAAGTCAGAATGGCCTTATGGTGTGCTTTTCATTTAAAATGCTCACCCAGTGACATTTGGTCACTCGGCTGTCTGGGATGTTGTGGAACTTTCAGGCTATATGTTTTTTTAATCATCAACATTTGACATTGCAGGGTCCTTGAAAGCCATATCCATTTCCAATTCTGGCTGAACTCTCTGTGTCTGGGCACTAGAGGAGCAGCAGTCACTTGCCTCTGCTGTCATGTGGATGCTCTGCTAGGCCTTTCCTCCACCATGATGGATGGTTCTCTCCAAAATCATGTGCCAGAATTACTGTAATTGCTCATGCGAGAAATTTTGTCAGGGTGAGAAAAACAATAAGAAACACCTTTAAAAGCCAAATAATTTAGGTCAATTAAAATCTTCAAAAAAGAAAGAATGGTCTCTCCAGCACGGGACATGAGCTGCTCCCAGTGAAAACCTAAAGTTCAGTGGATATAGGCAGGTGAAAATTTGTAAACTTCCTTCCAAGTATTGGGGTTACCATACTCCTTAAGTGATATCCCAACTGTTACATGAAAGACCTATCATGAGAACTAAAAACCAGTTTTCCTTTTAAGTTTGCAACTCACACAATCAAACATTATTTTTGTTGTATTTTTTAAATTAGTAGCACCATATCTGCAAGTCAACACAAATGTATTTTTGAGAACACCCAGAAATGTTACTTCCCACAAGTGACTTCATTATCAGCTTCATTTTCAGTAGTGCCTGTCTCCTGCTGGTATTCCATTTATTTGAATGTGCATTTGTGATCTTATCTTCTGACAACCAGTATATTACATTCTGCTGCTGATGCTGAGGTTCCAAAGCCAATCCTTGTGTCCTGCATGAGACTGTCTGATACCAATATGGAACTTAAAAGCCAATCCCTGTTTCCTTCCTGTGACTGTCTGAGGTCAATATGGGACTCCAGAGCCAGATCTTGTTCCCTGTTTATGAGAATCTGACTTCTGACTATCATTCTTATTATTCACTGTATCATCTAGCATTTGGGGACCAACAAATGAGACATAAAAGATTTATCAGAGAGCATAAGAATCTTGTATAAATATCAGAAAATATGACTTGGGAGAGGCAGCAAAAATTTACTAGATCCAGGAAATTAAAAAATAAGGGATTTTAAGGGAACATGCCAATTTCCTTAACTACTGTGAGTACCAAAGCAGGAACATTACCTAAATCCACATCAGCTCACTGACAATGTTACTGTTAACCTCTTTCTTTTGTTAACTCTAGGACACAATTCTCCACAGGTCCCTGCATTTCTCTACACGTTACAAAGAACAACACTTTCTAATATTTTTCTAGATTGTATAGCAGATAACCTTGGAAAAGAGAGATAATGTCTTCGAGGCAAAGATTTTATATAGAAAGACTGTAAGACAGAAAATTGGATGCAAAACTAGAGTGTTGGATCACCAATAAGAACATTGGCTGCTCTTCTAGAGGACCTGAGTTAAGTTCCCAGCACCCATAGGGCAGTTCACTACTGCCTTTAACCGCAGGGGATCCATACCCTTTCTGACTTCCAGAGATACCAGGCACATTGATGGTAAACAGAAATACATTTAAACAAACACACCCATATATAATGTATATATGTGTGTGTATAATATATGTGTACATATGTGTATATATAATACATATACGTATTATATTATATACGTATGTCCTAAGCTCAGAATCTTTCTTCTGTCACATGTATCATCATAAATCCAGGTATCAGCTAGAACATTTTGTGCTGCCCAGGGGTATCTATGCCTCACAGAACAATGCAAAATTTGGCTTCATGACTGATAGTCTGAATAGAGCATGTTTTGAATGTCTAGCCCAATACACACATGCACACTTACACAGAAAATAAGCACCTTTTAAAGACTTTTTAAAAAAAAAAGTCTTAGTCACTATAATGCATTCACTTTTAAACCATGAGTGAAATATACATTAAGCTCCTATTCCATATAATGTTTTTTAATTTCTGAATCAATTATTTGAAATATTTTAGGACTGTGAGTTTAGCTATATTTTTCCCTTAAGGCATTATTATTTTTCTAAAATTTCTGAGATAGCTTTCCTCTATAATACGCCTTATTCTCTGAAGCAGTTGATTGTTAGGAAGTGTTTTATAATTTCCCTTTGAATTCTTAAATTGGAAGAGTGTTTGTACAAAGTGCCTATTATGCTAAATGCAGAAGCTCATGAAGCCAGTTCCCAGAAAGAACTGTAAAGTGCGTGTTTGAATAAAGCAGAATTGGCTTAATGCAAAATCCATCAAAATGCAGAACACAGAAAATGGAGGTGCTTCTGAGTCTTTTACTTAGTCTGAGTCTGTGTGATGTCCCATTTTCTTTCTCTTCATATTATTTGTAACTTCTCTGGTACTCAATTTCTCAAAGATGAATAAGTAAAAAACAACGTATACATTTTTGCATCAGTTGAATACAGAATCCTGTTTCTAATTATACAAACAAATGATTGTGTGTTTTGGAAATGATACGTACAAGCAAATTTTCATGGTAATGTTATTTTAGAAGTGAAAATATTGGAGTCATAGATATTCATTGATAATTACTTGGTAGAAAATACTGATAAATATACATATTGTAATTCTATGTATCATTGTATACAAAGCATTAAATATACACTAGAATGTCATTGAAAATATTTATAATATTAAGTTAAATAATAAAAAAACAGTTTGAAACAAAGCTTTACAATTAAAATCTATGTGTGTGCCTGTGTGTGTCTGTGTTTCAAATTTATCTATACATGAGAATCATGAAGACCTTATCATAACTAAAGTTTTTTTAACTAGTTCTTTCTAGTGAACAACTATAACATCTACAATGTGAATATCAGCCTCCTTTTCTTCAGCATGTAGGATGTTTTCAGATGTTACTGAAGGGGGGGGGGCTTAGAGAGCAGAAAAGTATAAATGTAAATACTTCTTTCCTCAAATAAAGAGATTAGATGGAAGTCATACCCAAACTTTATGAATAAATACATGGGTTGGTTTGAGCTCAGAGCATTCCTATGTAATTCTCCCTAGGCCTATACCTGGAAGCCTCTAGCTTTTGTACAGTTTAAGCTACTGCAAACCTGGACCTAGAAGGCTTCAGCTTCTACCCTCCATCTGCTTGCCTAGGATTACACTGTTTCAGCCTCTGAGACTAACTGCAAGAAAAAAAAAAAAACAAAAAAACAAAAAAAACTTGCCTTTTCTTGTTCTTTTTAAGTTATGGCAAGCTGGTTCAACTCAGCTTTTCTTGCTCAAACTTCTCTGCCAGCTGACTGTTTCAAATGGACTTCTCTTTGTTTCTGACTGAATTGCTCTGCTCAGAACAACTGCCTCTAAACTCCAAAAACTGAATGGCTCTGAACAGAACAGAACAGAATTATATTAGGTTTTCCTCACTGTTCTCTTAAGCAGCCTTTCTTCTCTATCCTCATTAGAATTGGGAATATCCTATCTCTCATGAGATCTGGGTTATCCCATCTGTGTCCCATTCTGTCAAATCTTTCTCTGATTTATCACTTTGCCTGCCCCTCAATTAGAAATCACTGTTTGGGATTAAAGATGTCTACTAAAGTCTCACTTGTATTCTATCCAGAGGATTGAAGGTATTTCTGCAGACCAGCTGGATGATATCTTTGGATGTGACACCTTGTCAGAGCAGTCATGTTGCTGGATAAAAATATCTCTACATCTTCCACCTTTATGTTTAAGCTAAAATAATACACAGTTTAACTATTACAATAGAAACAATTATTATTCCCACAATATTAACCGTCTGAATTTCCTTGTGAAGATCATTGATGTTGTGATCCTTCATAACTGCAGACCCGATCATCTATCCTTTAGCAAATGCCCATTTCAAGACCAAGGTTTTCAGTCTGCCAATCTGATAAATGATCTGTTCTTTTTCAGACCATTTTCTGAGTTGTTATGTCCCTTTCTGAGGAGGGGTCATCTTTCTGCATCATTAATATTGCTATCTTTCTGTGTTCTTCCTTCTTGAGTCGTGCTTGTCATGTGGAAGCTTCTCTTCCTTCTCTTCTCTTCCCCTATCATCACCTGTAGAAATATAGGCAAAACGTTTTCTACAACAAAACACTTTCCACGACTTCCATTTTGATGTTAAAACATCTTTAAAGTACACAGGTTTATCTAATTCAACAGTTTTATATCTATAACACAGTATTGTTCAGGTAATCTTATTCCCCATTTCTGTTTATCAAAGTACAAATAGATCTTTGTGAATCCACAATAATCTACACTCTGAGACACTTACATTCCATCTCAAGCTGTAGTCAGCAAGCTGAAATTCTCACTCATTTAAACATAAAAATAATCAAGCTATATTACATACAAGGTCAATATAGAGTGTCAATCAATATAGGTACTTTTTGTCTGATATTATTGATCTTAGATCCCCAAGTTTTAGTAGATCTCTTTCCCCCAAAGTTTTATGACTGTATCTTCCACAGAAGGCTTTAATCTTCATATTAGCCTTCTGGCCCCACACATTTAATTTGTCTTACACTTTGGTTTACTTTGTTTACTTTATTATACTTGGTGAAGGAGATAATGTGGATTCCAAGATTCTTTTGAGATTATAGATACATCAGCTCCTTTGTCCACCAAACTTTCAATTTCAATATTATTTAATTTTAATTTTTGTAAAAGTGACTTTTATTCATCAGATATAATTATAAGCTTGGAGGCTCACTGTTGAATAAGCTCACCCTTTCTAGTTCTTTATGAACTCTGGCTGGCTTGATCAACTCAGCTGTTCCACCTCACTACTCAATACTCAGTCTTACCCTCCAGGCTGGCTGATTCAAACTAGCTTCTCTTGGCTTCTGACTGAATTGCTGGGCTTAAAAAGAGTAGCTCTGACCCTCATGAACAGAACTATTCTGAATTCAACTGCTCTGCTCTGAATTGCACTGAACATATAGCTGTACTAAACTGAACTGTTGGAGTCCAGAAGTCTTCCACAAACATCAGAAACACTGATTTGAGTTAAACAGAAATGGTTTATTGAATACACACTCCCAGACTGATTGACCAGGGCAACAGCTCAAAACTGTGTGCTAAACGTTTCTCAGGCTCAGCTTATAAATGTTAAATATACAAAAAAAAAAAAAAACAAAACAAACAAACAAAAAAAAAAAACAGTGAGCTTATACACAGGTCCTAAAAGTACTGCCTAGTTGAAACTCAAGCTATTTTAAACATATGAGTTCATATTAATCTTTAATTTGATAGGTCCTACATGGAGCTTATAATTGAGAAATTTGGTAAAATAAACAAACCCCAGAATATACAGAACATTGTAGGGTGACCCTAGTTAAAAATAATAGGAATGGAACCTGAAAGAGCCATCTTCTGTAACTAGAAAAGCTTTCCGGTGGATCCATTGGGATACCAACCCAGCCACACAAACCTTAGATCCATAATTTGCTCTGCCTAGAAGACAAATAATTACAGGAGTAAAAATTTTTCAGGAGTAAAGTAGGTACAGAAATGAAACGAATGACTAAACAGAGACTGGAGCAGCTTGAGATCCATGCCATGAGAAGAAGCCCAGCCCTGACACTATTAATGTTACTCTGTGATACTTGCTGACAGGCACCTAGCTTAACTGACATCTGAGATGCTTTACCTAGGGTCTGATAGAAGCAGATGCAGAGACCCACAAGAAACATTAGGTGGAGCTCAGACAAACCTGTGAAAGAGCGAAAGGAGGTTGAAAGTACCAGAGTGGTCAAGGACACCTACAGAATCAACTAACCTGGCTCCATAGAGAATTACAGAGGCTAAATGGACAAACGGAGACCATGCATGGGATGAAGCTAGTTCCTCCACTAATAGCTGTGCGGCCCTGTCTTCATGTGGTACTCCTAAGAGCAGGAGCAGGTGCTGTGTCTTATTCTGTTGTCTGCCATTGAATTCCTTTCCCCTAACTTGGTTGCTTTACTTAGTTACAATAGGAGATACTGCACATTAGCCACATAACAACTTGATATATCATGTTGATATCCATGGGATCTCTCCTCGACCTACTTCTGTGGAGAAAAGGAACAAGGAATGAGGGACAAGGTGAGAGGGGAGGAATATTAGGAGTGGAGGAAGTAAAAGGTAATATTGGGAAGTAAAATAAATTTTAAAAAATGTAATTTTTTTAAAAAAAGCAAAGAAAATGATCCTAGTGTTTTCTGAGTTTGATAACTGGGGTTCCTCACATGAGTATACACATAAAATTGTATGAAAGCTTTCTCTTTAAAAAAAATCACCTTAATTCACCAAAATCTTTAAGCCATGTAAAACTTTCCAATTGGAAATGTAAGTACCAAATTATTTGTGCATTTTTTGTGAGCCTTTCTCTTCATTTTCTTTTCCTCCTCTTCCTCCTTCTTCTTCCTAAACAATCCTAACATCCTCACCTTGAGTTCTACTGGGCCAATCTTTAGTGGCATTAATATGTGCACTAAGGAATTATAAACTTCCACAAGATAATATTTTTCCATCCCTTCTCAGTTAAGTCTTTCAAAGTCTGGACACTGGTTGTTGTAAAACTGCCACTGAAATTCTCTATGTGTTCCCCATCAATGAACTGTAGATACCTTCTGTTTTCTATTGCCATTAAATTGGGAACATAACTCCCATATTTCCATTGCAGTTACATTACTAATGTAACTCATTGCCATTTTTGATCAGCTTGATACATGTCTTGACCCAAAATAACAGTAAAACAAATGCTAAAGCAATAAATAACAACAACTTAAAGCTTACCTTGAATCTCTCCACATTGCATTTCTGAACAGATAAATTAGCTAATTCTAACTCAAAAATGAGAAAGTTATATGGCACACTTTATTGTTGGTTTAAACAAACAAGTAACCAAGCATGGACAGCAAATCACATGACATGATGTCTAATGAAATTAAATGTCCTGAGCTTCCTACATATGCTACTGTGATCCAAGGCTTCTAGTTCTATTCACCATGTGATGACAGAACACTACCATTGATTCTTCTCAAGAGTGCCCTGTCTTTCCATAAATTTTATTGTGCAGATAAACCAAAAAAAAAAAAAAAAAAAAAAAAAAAAAAAAAAAAAAACAAACAAAGTCTAACAATTAAAGAGGTAAAAGTAAAATTTAAACAGGAACTATAGAGAGAAAGTAATGTGTGGTTGTTTGAATAAAAATGGCCCCATAGGCCACAGGAAGTGTGTGCCTTAGGAGGAGTTACCTTCTTGAAGGAAGCATAAAACCAGTGGCTTTGATGTCTCAGATGTTCCAGCCTGGCCACTGTGAGTAACCACCGCTTATTCACACTGCTTTCTGCTAATAATAGTAAAACTGCCAGCTCTTTCTTTAGGGACCATGTTGACCCTGCTTCCAGACATGATGACAATGGACTAATCCTCTGAACTGTAAGCCAGCCCCAATTAAATGCCTTTGGTTATCAGAGCTAATGTGGTCGTGGTGTAGATTCAGAGCAATAAAAGCCTAACTAAACAAACACCTTAGTATAAAATTTATTTATGTTCTATGTACAAAGAAGTACAAAGAAGAGAGTTAGAGTCACTGAGCAAAGTGGAGGAAGGTGAGGAGACAGACTTCTAAAAACAGCATCAGGTCTAGGTGCATTTTTAATATAAATGGACCTTAGAAACACTATAGTAATACAGGTCTTGGAACCACTCCATGACAATGCTTGATTATTCTACCTAGGCCTTTATCCTAAGTTTGGTTGTTAGAAACCTTCTTGTTTTCTTGTAAGTAAAATATATGTCCACTCCTGACTCAGTTGCCAGTTTCTCCTTAAACACCAGCAGAGCCATCTGTTGAAACTTAGGAAAACAATCCATTTCATTAGTGAAGCTAAAAGTCACATGTCATGAGTAGAATTTTTGAAAATGAAAAGAAAAACACATATGAGATGTTATTTCCTAAGCCCAGAAGGCTGAGGTTAAGGAAATTCTAAACGTTTGACAGGGGCAAACTGTTGAGTTCCCAGGATGTGTTTTGAGTGTCTCTGCAGACAGAACTGGATGTTCTCAGCTAACAGCCTGTGTGGCCTCTACAGCCCCAGGCAGAAAGTTGGTCCACACATAACATAATCCATTGTGTGGATTCTTCCAAGTTTATATTAAATTATCAGACTTAGTCTGAAGAATTTCAGAAAAGGAGTCTTATGTCTCCAAGTCAAGCTAATGGGGAATATATAAACTTTAGATAATTATGATCATATAGACAGGTTACCAGGAGTACTTAAATCTGACAGCTGAGCACAGACTCCATTTGAATTCCTAGACACATGGGTGATTTTTTTTTTTTTTCTGGTCAAGAAGTAAGACTTCCCTTTGGTTACCTCTGATAGGAATGCAATAGGCTATGGGCTGGGTTGCTTTTCCAAGACTGCTTTTTTAAATATTGTTTCCATTAAGTAAATCTCGGTTCCCTGAACCAGATTTTATGCGCATTGTTCTCCAGGATGACATTTCAAAGCCTTGGTACTATAACCAATGTTCCCAATTATGTCTTGTTACAACAGGAACAGATTCTTATTGAACTTATGCCAATAGTTAATTGCCATGAAAACATGAATATTCAATAAGACTTTCCAAGTCCTAAAGGCATTGGGTGGGAAGATGGAAAAAAATATAAGTGTTTAATTTCTGTTTACAACGGCACAGTAATAGAAGAGAGCACAGTGAAGTATCTCCGTATCTGGAAAGAAAAATGATCACACTGGTTTGTTCCAAACTGCCACTCCCCATGTTGGATCAACATTGCCAGAAACCCAGCAGACATTGCCTTGATGGTCTGCATTTCTCACTCAGGTCAAGGGTACACTCTCAAGGCTTCATGAGCTATGCCATGGGAAAGCACAATCGTCCTGATATTAATAGTAAATGATTTCAGAAAAAGGTCACAGCTTACAGAAGAAGCTCTGAAAGGGAAAAGAGAATTATACGACTCTCACCTATAATTTTAATGATCACAAAGCTAAAATCAAAGATCATTATATTTAATCTATCCACACCAAGAAAACTCTGACTGTTTCCATGTTACATTCTGTCCTACATGTACTTTATGCTTATGGTAACTAGTGGGATTTCAATGCATGCTATCAAACCTCTAAAAAATTGCCAAAATGCTTTTAAAAATCTGTACATGTATCTCTCTTCTTTAAATAAAGTTGTAAGAGAAAAATACAATAAATCTGGCATTTAAAATACATCATAATAAAATATGTTTAAAGGATTATTCAATTTTCTTGGTTAATATTTTCCTTCACGGTGACTATGGGGAATTTATAGAAGTTGCCAGTAGTGTCCTGATAAGGAACTATATATAAATCATTTCAAGCCCAAGGTTTGTTTTTAAAAAATATATTTTGACAGACAGAAATGATAATACGAATAGAACGTCTAAAAGCTTCTATATGTTAATGTACACATGATATACAAAATTTCCCCAAAACATGACTTTATGTTCTCTCATAGAAAAAAAATGTTTTGACTTTTTATCTAAGTTCTGCATAGACATTGTTGGCTCTCCTCAGTTTGTCCAAGTGTCTGTGAGACAAAATCTCCCATAGCTGAGGTTTCTGGGAAGACATGCTGGGTAGTGCCTTCCTGAGATACAGCTTAAAGAAATGAGAGTAGAGGCAAAGCTGAGGTTGCTGGAGCCGCCTCACTTAGATATACCAGGAGTTGGAGAGCTGATAGGAGTTTCACAGCTGTCTCAAAGGTCAAAGGGTTGAGCATCATATTTGTTGCCATAGCAACCATTATTGATGTCCACTAGAAAAGAGAATAACCTTGCAAGAGGCAAGGATGATAGTGTTTCATCTGGCTGCAAAATATATTTGAATAGAAAATAAGTCCTCCAATACACTTTAAACACATACAGCTTTAATTACAGCCATTACTTGTCATCATTTTTAAGCATTCCTTAATAACCACCACTCATATTTTAAAATTAAATTCCTGATTCAGTAGAACAAAAATTTTCCCCATGTGTGTTCAGCTTTCAGTGATACAGTTACCAACCTGCGGCTGAGGACAGGCAGACCCAGAGAAAACAGTCTTAAAAATATTTTCAGTGCCTTATCTCTTTCACGATGTTCTAATTTTCTGACTTTCTTAGAGCAATTACACATTTCCCTTAGAGCATTGATAACTTATCTGAAATTGTGTAGCATTTATATCTTCTTAGGAGAGTGTTTACTTTTAATTTTCTCCAAAGATTTTACTTCCTGCTGCTGAGTCACTGGAGATAAATAGTCACAGCGGTGGTTATTTCTGGTTTTTAATCAACCTGCAGAGTTTTAACATCTCTCTCCTGTTTTAAATATGCTTTACTTTTCCTATTTATCTCCCCTAATATAATTACTTATTACTTGGGAACTATCTGTTCCTTTTGCAGACCACAGTGCATTCAGAGCCATCTGAGTTCTATGGGGCTCATAAAGCAATTCTTTGTTTGTTCAGTGATGGCACCATGAACTAATCATTAACAATTTTTTTTCTACTTTGCTGAAGGGGTATTCACACTCTTGTAGGTCATTACAATATTTCTACTAATATTCTATCTTCCACACAACATATTTTTACAATCTTTTCTAACTTATAAAAGAAAACAATTATCAGGCAATTTTTTATAATCAATTCACAAAAACAGACAGGAGTCAAATGTATCTTACTGATGTATGTTACTGCATTGCCATACAAGCATGCCCTTCCTTCTTCAGCTGATATTCTCAAAGCATAACTCTCTTGATCCCGTAATGTCTATAACTCTATCTGAATATATTAGAGCAAACTGAGTAGTATTGTGAGGGTATGTAATCCTTTCCTATAATGTTAACAAGTGAGTGAGAAGTCCTTTCTGCAATGTAACTATGATTGAATGTAGAAAGACCATTTTGGATTTTTAAGGGGAATCTTCTAACATAAAAAACATTTTTATAAATGCATCTAAATTCACTTTTCACACTGTAAGCAAATGTCTTGAAACAAAGAAAATATGGTTTACCAATATGAGGTACCTTAACAATCCACCAGTATTGAACGATCTTGATTACAAACTTAATGAGATTTAGAATCTACTAGGAGACTAAACACAAAACATACCTTTGATAGAGTTTCAACAAAGCTTCCACTCCAGTGTGAATTACCCAGAATATGGGTGGCACCCAGTCTGAACAAAAGAGAGAATGTAGTCTGAGGACCAGCAGCAATCTTTCTGTGCTTCCTGACTGCGGATCCCATGTGCCCAGGCATCTCAGGCTCTTACAGCTGTGGTGTACCCACCATGACCAACCGTACTCTCTCACAACTTGAGTTGAGGCTCCCCAAATTCTTTCTTCTTTTCTTCGTTTTTATTTTTAATGTTGTGTTTCTTTCATTGGTAATTCATTTTATTGATTTTATGTGTATAAGAGTTTTGTGGGCCTGTTTGTCCATCTGTTCATCTCTTACATGTCTGGTGCCCAAGGAGATTGGAAGAGGACTAGAGTTACAGACAGCTTGAAGCTGCTCTGTGAGTGCTGGAAGTCAAAACCAGTCCTGTAGAAGAGCACTCAGTGGTTTTAAAGCCTAAGCTATCTCTACAGCCCCTCAAGACCTTCTTTTTGTTTGTTTGTTTGTTTTTTGTTTGTTTTTTGTTTTGTTTTTTGTTTTTTACTGGATATTCTCTGTATTTACACTTCAAATGTTACCACGGTTCCTCCACTCCTGTCTCCCCTCCACCTCCCTCTGCCTCCATGAAGGTGCTCCCTCTCTCAACCACCCTCTCACAACTCAGTGCCTTGGCATTCCCCTACATTGGGAAAATGAGCCTTTGCTGGACCAAAGTTCTCTCCTTCCACTGATTCCAGACAATGTCATCCTTTGCTGCATATGCAACTGGAGCCATGGGTCCCTCTATGTGTGCTCTTTGGTTGGTATTTTAGTCCCTAAGAGCTGTGGAGGGTTGGGTTGCTTGATAATTTTGTTCTTCCCATGAGTTTGCAGACCCATTCAGCTCCTCCAGTCCTTTCTCTAGCTCTTTCATTGGAGTCCCCATGTTCAGTCCAGTTGTTAGCTGCAAGCATCCTCATCTGTATTGGTCTGACTCAGGCAGTCTTTGAGATTTGCATACAAATCAGGCTCCTGCCAGTAAGCACTTCTTGTCAGCAGCAACAGAGCTTGGGTTTGGTGGCTGCATATTGGGTGGATCCCCAGGGGAGGCAGTCTCTGAATGATCTTTTCTTCAATCTCTGCTCCTCTATTTGTCTCTGTATTTCTTCACCTGAGTGTTTTGTTCTCCCTTCTAAAAAGACTGGGGCAACCGCATTCTGGCCTTCCTTTTTTATTTTTATTTTTTTGTTTTGTTTTGTTTTGGTTTGGTTTGGTTTTGGTTTTTTGTTTTTGTTTTTGGTTTTTGTTTTTTTTTTTTTTTTTTTTTTTTTGAGCTCGATTAAGGTCTGTGAATTATTTTTTGTGTATTCCAAGCTTTTGAGGCTTGTATCTGCTTATCAGTGAGTGCATAGCATGTGTGTTGCTTTGTGACTGGGTTATATCATTCAGGATGATAGCTTCTAGTTCCATCCATTTGCCTAAGAATTTCATAAAGTCAGCTGGTACAACTACTCTGGAAATCAGTCTGGAAGTTCCTCAGGAAATTGGACATAGAACTACCTGAGGACCTGCAACACCACTCCTGGTCATATACCCAAAAGATATTCCAAAATATAGTAGGGACACATGCACCACCATGTTCATAACAGCCTTATTTATAATAGCTAGAAGCTAGAAAGAACCCAGATGTCCTTCAACAAAGGAATGGATACAGAAATTGTGGTACATTTACACAATGGAGTACTACTCAGCTATAAAAAACAAGGCATTCTTCTTTAAGTTACTTTTATGGAATATTTGTCTCAACCGTAAGAAAAATGTAATGAAACTACACATTTTATGATGACAATGGAGGAAAAAAACACATGTTTAAGAGTGATTTTCTGAGTTTTATTGTATTCAAGAACATCTCTTCACTATCTTTTTCTAAACTCCTGCATAGAATGACTCTTACAAATCCCAATGCTCTATAAGCCTTTGCTCAACAGGCAATATTTCTTTAAATGATAACTGATTCCAAGCTCAAGCAAAATTTTATATATAAAAAGCAAAATAAAGCATTTGAGCTTTGATTGGCAGAAGGGTTTTTTTTCAGGTTTATGTAGAATAAATTAAATGAAAACAAAACAAAAATATCTCCTGAGGCAGAAAATTGTTGTCATCTCATTACAATTCACTTTGAACCTTTACAATTTATAGTGATAGTGGAAGAAAGTAGAGCTAAGTTATATATATCTCCGACGTAGAATTCCAGCTTTCAGGATACTTTAAATTCAAGGTAAACCTGAGTTACATCAACTCTGGCTATAGCATGAGACCCTGTCTCCAAAAACAAAAGCAAAGCAAAATAAATAAACAAACAAGAGAAAATGGAACTAAATGCAAACAGAATAGGGTCAATCTGAAATATACATGTACTTTTCAAACACCCTAAAACAGTGGAAAGGGATACATTGTTTCCAATGTTTAATTGACAATATAACTATTCTGAAAGATTATTGATTATCAGTTTATATTACTCAAAACTTTGAAATTGGATGGAAAGTTGATTTATGTCAACAGAAACTATAAAGTTCATTTGAAATATAATAATACGGGAGAAAAAATTTCTCAGCATAAAACCATTCTAATAATTCATGAAGATAGAGTTTTAATCTATATACAATTTTGATCTGTAGTAAAAAAAATAAACAAATATTTTGTATATGATTCCAAATTTTCTCCTTATTTACAATTCATGTAAATTGATATGCAAAATAGCTAACCTTACACATAAATATTTTCAAAATTATTATGGTCAATTAATAAGCGTATAAAAAGATCTAACTCACATTAATCATGGAAATGTAAATAAAGGCATACCAGGATATCACAACGTAGCTGACCGAATAGTAGAATAGTACAGTACTGATTATAGCTTCTTTAGCCTCAGTAACATTGCAAGGCAGCACATAAAACAACACACTATGAACTTACATATGCTCTCCGATAATCTGGCACCAGACAACTTCCTGTACTTATAAATACTGGCTCTGCCTGGGTCTCCACCATTAATTGCTTCTGATGAAATTCAGTCAACTTCAAGACAGAGTCCCTCTGAGACAGAGAAATTGGGAGGGCAGGTAAAAAAAGATCTATATTGTTCATAGTATAGATGCATGCTCATATATGTGATGATTTTTCCTGTAAGACATCTAGGATTACTAGTATTTCATGGACATATGCAATGCTTACAATTTTATGATCCCAATCAGAATGTAGACACCCTAATTATCTTCATTTATTATTTATGAAAGATGTTATCATAAGTAAATTAATAAATATTCTTTGCAGATATTATCCAAATGGGGCCCTTCTATATGAACTTAGTTTTCTCTTTTTACTTTCTTTGCATATTTTCTGTGTTCTATTGAAATATAAAATAAAGATTTTCTGTCTATTTTTAATAAATTATTTTATTTTCTAGGTTGCATTTTCACCAATATCTTTGGTTCTTGTTTGCTCAAATGTGTCTCAAAAGAATGAGTCACTTTAAAAGATTCTTGGATTATAAGCATAATTTGCATGTGTCTAGGGAGAAAAAAATAAAAAGATGGAAATCGCGTTCAAAAAAACCAGATGAGTAAGTTAGCATAGCCAAGGGGCAGTAGCATCTGATGCGGTGATAGGCTTTGCATGCTTTCTGCATTAATATAGTTTCCATAGCAGCTACCACATCACATGATAGTTCAAAGCAATTCCTAATTGCCAGGAAATATTAAAGGGAAACACACCCAAGTGTGAGAAAACTCTTAAGATCAAGGGAATGCTTCAGAGAAGCAGTCTTTGAGTCGGGCCGGAGCACCCTCCAGTTTCTTTCATGACCCATAAAAGACTGAAATCATTTCCCTGCCACTGTAGCAGGTCAGAGGATGTCATTAGGCTTTGAAAAGGAGTGATGTGATGTGTATCACTAACACACTGCATCGCAGATTACTAGGAAATATCCAAATAGTGTTTCAGTCCTTTATCAGTGAGAGATCACTGCTTCATTTGCTCCCAGGCCGATTTAGCTTACTACCTTGATGACCCCGAAAGCTGTGCCATACGGCTCCATGCCCCTTGCCTTTAGCCCCCTGTGTTACTTTTGTTTCACTGGTACTGAGTGCACAAGGCAAACAACTTCAGAAAATGACGGTTTTCTATCTTCATAGTTCCAGAGATTTTAGTCTGTGCTCAGCAGGCCTGGAAGAAAGACATAACAGGATAGATACTGCCATCGTAGAACTCAGGGAGCAAAACACCAAAGGCGAAAGCAGGGAACAAGCTGAGTCCCACCAAGATCTGACAAGTGTTGTATCTCCTCTGCCAGGGCCTGGATCCTATGAAGAATACAAATGGACTAAAGTTTCGACGTGTCCCTGTGGTGAGCGCCATCAGTGTGAGGCCAGCCACCTGTGACCTCCTTCCACCCCTCAATGGTTCTCTGCAAAGGACAGAGTATGCATACTTGGCCCATTGACCCTCCAATTTGAGGTTGTTCTTTCCCACAGCTAGGGGCCTTTCTGGTAATTCCACATGAACTATAGCATACTCTTAAGTTCTCCTTACCTTTTGTAGTGTTTGACTTTCACCTCTGCTGCAAGCCAAATGTATCATGAAAATTGAAAACGCTAGAAGTGTGTATCTCTTCCGGGGCACACACACACACACACACACACACACACACACACACATTTGCAGGAGCACAACACAACAATTAAAATATGTTTTCTATAAAGCTTACACTATAGCTAATTAATCTTCTCCAATCTTACTGGCGTATAATCACTGAGGAAAAAAGTCACAATTTTATCCATCTTTAAAGGCAGAAATGGCATTTCAAATGGGTGTGGCATATCTTAGAAAACCACTCAAATAATACTGAGAGACCCAGTATTTAATACTTACTTGAATGTGATATTTAAAAGATGTGTTAGCTATCTTCATTACTTAAATCAAAATATCTGAATTCTTTCTGCACAAAAAAATATTTTTCTGTCTGACAGAAAATTGTTTGAGATGATAATAACTATAAGTCACACATTGTCCCCAAAACTGTACTGTTGAGTCACCACATTTGTTTTTAGGACACTGTGTTAACTGAATAATACAGGAAAACTCTTCCCTTCCTTGTTCTTACTCAAATTCTCTATGGATTTGTCAGCTAAGAGATAAAAGAGATTTAATTAAATTTCAAAGGAGTACAAATCTCAAGATATTTATGACACAAGCAACTATTCCCCCAGGTGGAAATTTTCAGGCACAATAATTGACAAATCCTTAAACAAAGGGTGTGAAACCCTTGGCCACTGAGAAAAACAGACAACAGCTGTGGTAGCATTTGGAATAAGAATGAGATACTGAAAGTGGAACCACTCAACAATATAGTTCAGTGAATTTCATTTTACTATTTGTTTCCCAAAGGTCCTTACTGTGGTTATTTTTAGATTGTCATGACAAAGGTCGGTTTGTATATGCAATGTGTATACAAAGAACAAATAGTTAGACAAAATATTTTAAATGAAACACAAAAAACTACAGCTCATTCAAATAGCCTCTCTTCATTTTCCCATTTACTTATTTGTACTTTGTTTTAACATTGAAATTTTAGGAGCATTAAGATTTTTTTTATCCGTACAATACAAATGTTCACATGGTAGAATTTGATGACCACCCAGCAGGCCCCTTGTTTGCAGTATATAGCGTGGTTTAGTACAGTTATTAAAACCAATATAATTACTCCTGCTTCCTATCTAGAAGGAGGTTACTCTTTTAAGCACACTGAATTCCTGATACCTTAGAAATTATTTACCTTTCTCCTGCAGGGGTGACAAGAAAAATAGAGATACTTATTTACACATTGCTACAGTCCTGCACTGAGAACAGAACAACTGAGAAAGAAATAAGATTGGTGTGCTGGCTGTAAGGTCAACCAAGATTGCCTCTGCCCTTGTCATCCAGGCTGGGTTCAGCCAAGGTGCTTTTCTCAGAGTTGAAAGAAACAGGAATTCATTTTCACTTCCAAGATAGAGATAAATACTGTCATTGTCTGAGGAAACTAACAAAAAAGGCCATGCAATCTATCCTTATCTTGTTTCACTTCTGGACACCCACTCATTTCATCATTGTGACCTAATGTAGATATAACCCACTTCATACCATTTCCACTTTATCCAAGCAGAGTGCCAAAGAATCAATGTGTTTTAACCCATCGAGAGTCCAACTATACCTTTATTATTTTCACAATCTACTATTCTAAGATTTAATAAAAAAAATGTGTTCTAAAACTAAGATGGTTCTGTCTGGGAACAGTCTGCTGCCTGTGGATAATGGTGAAGTCGGGCTGGGGGAATGAGGTAAGAGCTTTAATTTCCACAAAGATTCTCTTTTTTGCAGAGTTGCTGTAGCTGTATGTAACCCAGTGTGCTACATAAGCTTTCTCAAAAAAATGAAATGTCACAGGCTCTGCTGTTTCTCCCAAATAATAAGATTTACTCCACTTAGATCCCAGTGGTAATCGGAGGGGTGTGATCCAGCATGGTCATGAGATCCTTTACACATACTTGGCAAGAGTCAGGAAAAGTTCCCCAGAGTTTAGGGGACGCCTGCTTCTACTAGAAAGGTATTTTTCTTTCCATGGATCCTGGAGTATATCTACTACCATGAACCCTCAACTCTGTGGTTTCCCCTTCTTCAGAAAAGAGCAGCTTCCTCAGCTGCACAAGCCATTCAGAAACCACGGTGTGTCTGCTCATTTCTCCAGTCAAAAGATTGTGAGGCTTTGATTTTCCTTGAAGGTTGTTTCTTGTTCCTTGTTTTTGTTTCGTAGATTTGTTTTGTCTTCTTGGCATTATTTTCATTACATTCTGTAGTCAAAAGATGCCTGTCTGTAGGGCTGAAGTCAGGACAGAAGCTTCTCTCCAGAGAGAGCAAAAAGGACAGCTGCTGTACCCAGGGAAAGAAATGGTGAGATGGACTGACCTTAATCAAGTGATGGCTTCCTCATGCCTCTGCTCTCCCTCTGATGCCACTTGGATAGATGACTCACCTCTAAGAATTAGTGTAGAACAGGAACACAGATGTCCTTTCTTCCTTAGAGTTCTTTCTACATCTTTGAAGTCCATTATGGCTGCTACATAATGTAAGAGTCTCCTGAGTTACATTTAAAAATAACGAATGTACTTAGATTACTCTATAGACTTCTACTCTGAAGAAATAATGGTACCAACTCAATATTTTATTTTCTTTCCTATATGAATAAGCAAAGCTATGAATAAAGTTAAGGGAAATCTCAAAAAATTAGGAACCTTAGCAACAGATTATACCATACTTATCATTGGGTATTTCAGTCAAGTGGTACAGATACTGCCAAATATTTCTGTGTAGGTATGTATGCGCACACATACCCATGAATGGAATCAAATATGCTCATATTCTACTTAGCTCATTGTCATGAACTATGATGGAGACTTATCTCAAATTTGGAGAAATAAAAATTTTTAGATGTCTAATTTTTTAACTTCCCCATAGTTTTAGATGAAAATGGAAAGGGCTGTGTATTAAAACAAAGATCAACCAAGCCAGGAGTGTGTTAATATACTCCTGTGATCTAACTCTACCATTATGGATAATCACATTTCTCTAAAGTGCAGTAAATGCTTACAAGAGAGAAAGAACGAAAATCAGAGAGGGGGGAGGGAGAAGGAATGGCAGACGTACCAACAGAATTGATGGACTACGGATATTAGGTTCTTGGTGTCTGCATTCAATCCATATCTCTGAGGATTTAATTTGTTTTGTCTTTCCTTTATATGCCTTTGAGGGTCTTCATAAAGATGCTTTACTTGAACACCTTGAAAGCTGCCGTGGAATAGCTTATTAATCTTCTTGCCTAGAAAGTTTTCCTTAGAAGATGAAAACCTCAAGAGCTTTGTTTGTAAACTATGGAGCAGAACCTCTAGATCGAAGTTACAGGAGAAGCCAGATCCCTTGAGTAGGTGAAAATCAAGCACCATGGTGTAGAACAAGTAGCTCCCATAAGTAGTCATAGACTTTTGCACTGAAGATGAGACTGCTGATTTATTCTAAGCCTACTTTTGGACCAGGTACAGTTGAGAAAGCAGGTCGTCTTGCTGTGCTGTAATCAGATGCTGGTTTGGTCAAGATCCACATCGAGAATGCAAAAGGCTCTGAGTATTGTGCAGCTGGACATGGAAGGTTTTGGCTCAGAGATACCATGAAAATATTTGTTTTTTAGCTGAGCTGAGCCAGTAACCTTCAGAAAATATCCTTCATCAATATGACTCTAAGCACCTCTATCTCCGAGTCACAAAAAAGTGGCATTTCTGAATATGTGCTGTTTATTTCCAAAATTTGGGCAATCTCCGGAGATTTAAATGGCATCTTCTTTCTGAAAGGGAAACTACACAAAATACATGGGCTGCATTCATGTGGAAACTCTCAGCTTGAAATCCAACCTGCTAAAGGAATCATACTTGAAGCACCTGAGTGTTCAATCTAGTCAGACAAAGTAACTGTGTCTGAAGACATCTACATGAAAGGGTTCAGTTCCAATCCCTCTGACCTGTTTGACTGAAGAAGACAGGCACTTTTAGACCCTTCCCTTAGACCATCACAGGAGCACTGACTTCTCTCTCTTTATACCATTCTGTTTGTTGTAAGCCTCTATTTCTAACTCAGCACACTCAGCTGCTTATAAACTCCATTACCATCCTGATGAAGCTACTGTGCTCCACTACTGGTGTGAGCCAGTTAAACAGAGTATTAAACCCTGTACCTCTAAAGAGCCTTGAGCTTTGCTGAAAAATTCAAGTGTTGTGCTGAGCAAACATTTCCCCAGATTTCTTCTAATTTGCAGCAGTTACTGAGGTACCTAAGTCCAGAACATAAGGTCAGCTCTGTATCAACTTCCATGACTCTACATAGTTCCAATATTTTATTCTGGAGGTAAAGTGGCTACTTGGAACTTATTTTAATGGAAGAGTTGTTTACCTGCAATCTGACTCAGGCAAGAAGATCTAAGGTTAAGCCCAGCAAAGGGTATATGGTAAATTTCTTAACCATATCTCCTTAAATGAAGGTCAGTAATAAAGAGCATCTTCCAGTGGAAAAAGAAACAGTAGTACTGATTGGTCTGAATCTAAAGACCTGAAAACTACAATGAGGAGAAGGCTAGTAATACACAATCTAGGTCAAGCACAAAGTACCTAAAACTAGGAGTATCAATGTTGAAACATGTGAAAAGATGTCTGTGTTGTCCTAGCTCAAGACCAAAAAAGCAAATCCCACTATATTTCATGATTTTATTTTGCTCAGCCCCCTAGCCCATCCATGTGTCGCATTTAGCATCTAAATAGTACCACTGATGTTTTTTGGTTGCTGTACTCATGAAAATGCTAGTCTTCTCCAACATTGTGTCGGAAATATTTAAGCATGTTTACAATAAATCTGGGTTTCTTTGACCTCAATCACATCAATACATAAATCTTAACATAATACATTCAGAAATACCAAGTATTACAGAAGCAGATTGTTCCAGGAAATTAAGAGAATTATAAGTAAAGAAATGCTACATGACTTTTAAAAAATAATTTTGAATTAAGGGCATGGACTTGTGTTGACCAACAGTTTCATATTTAAATAAAAAATACTTATGTGTAAAATGTTAAAATTAAAAGAATCACTCTATTGTAGTTTTTAACTTTAAAGTTTGAAAATCTTAATTTAAGAGACTTCCACATAAGGAACTATCACAGGTGTCCACATAGTATTAAATTTTTATCTTGGCATCTAGTGAGATAATTGTGGGTTGTTTTTCTTAGTTTGTATATATGGAAGATGAGGTTGTTGGATTTTCATGTATTATACGACCCCTGCATTCCTGGAATAAAGTCTCCTTGATTGTGGTTGATAATGTTGTGATGTGTTCTTGGATTCATTTTCCAAGTATTCTATTGAGTCTTTTTTCATCAATGTTCCTAGAGGAAATTGGGCTGAAATTCTCTTTCATTATTTCGGATTTGTATGGTCTGGGTACCTGATATTTAGCTTTTGTAATTTGAATTTTTCTAGAATAATCATTCATTTCATAGAGATTTTCCAATTTTGTGGAGTACAGGTTTCTGAAATAAGACCTAATGATTCTTTGAATTTCCTCAGTGTCCATAGTTATGATTCCCTTTTCATTCTTGATTTTGGTAATTTAGGTGCTGTCTCTTTGCATTTTAGTTTGGTTAAGGGTTTGTCTAGCTTGTTGATTTCCTTAAAAAAGAAAGAAAGAAAGAAAGGAAAAAAAAAAGCTCTTGCTTTTGTTGATTCTTTGTATTGTTCTCTTCGTTTCTAACTAATTGATATCAGTCCCTAGTTTGAGTACTTCCTGCTGTCTATTTCTCCTGAGTGTGTTTGCTTCCTTTTTTCCTAGAACCTTCAAATATTTTTTAATTCATTAGATTAAGAACTGTTCTATTTCTTTATGAAGGCACTTCATGCCATGAACATTCCTCTTAGCGCTGCTGTCATAGTGTTCCATAAGTTTGGATATGGGGTGCCTTCACTTTCATTGGATTTTAGAGCGTCTTTAATTTATTTTTCCACTATCTTCACAGAAGCTTTGCTTATTATACCCATAAACTGGAAGCAACCCAGATGTCCCTAAACCACAGGATGGACACAGAAAATGTGGTACATTTACACAATGGAGTACCATTCAGCTATTAAAAATAAAGGCATCAAGAAATTTGCAGGCAAATGGATGGAACTAGAAACTATCATTTTGAGTGAAGTAACCCAGACACAAAAGGATACACATGATATGTACTCACTGATAAGTGGATATTAGCCAAAAAGTTCAGAATACCTATGATAGACCCCACAGACCCAAAGAAGTTAAACAAGAAGAAAGACCCAAATGAGGATGCTTGAATCCCTCTCAAAAGGAGGAACAAATAGTTTTGGCAGACAGAGGAAGGAAAAGTCCCAAGTGGGTGAGGGGAGGACCAGAGGAATAGGCATGCAGTATCAGGCATGAGAAGAGACAGGAGAGAATCCCAGAGGGCCAGAAGAATGAACAGAATTATTCAGTTGCGAGGGGTCAGGGATAGGGGGATTCTCTAAGACCTTCCACTGACCTGAAATGAGGGAGGCTCCCAGGAGTCAATAAAGGTGACCTTATCAGGAATACCCAACAGTTGGGATATGGAACTTGAAAAGACTGCTTCTAGTAGTCGACAAGAGCCCCAATGAAGGAATAGGGACTTCAACCCACTATTTTCTTTATCCACACTAGAATGACACTTAAGAGCTGTCAGAGTTCTGTGTTTTAAGTTTGTCAACACAACAGCATCATCTATTAACTATCTACAAATAATCCCTCCACAAGAGTTTCACAGGGTGCTGGTGATACTGTGTGTCATTATTATTCCTGTGGCAAACAAGCATTGTTGAAAAGAAGGGAGATGTTTTTATTAGGCTCAGATTTCTTGTACTCAGTGGTTTAATTCACTACTTAGTAAAACATTCATTCAAATAGAACACTCTTTTACAGTCCATGCAACTGCTGGGCCTTGTGCCACATGTCTTTAACCCCAGGCCTCAGGAAGTCAAAGCAGGGCAATGACTTTCAGATCAGCCAGGACCATGTCTCAACTAAACTACATTAATATATCTACAAAGTCATGTCTTTTGATCATGGTCATGTTTGTATTACCTGTTACCACCACTATGCCTATAGCTGCTGTGACAGTATCTAGAAATGTCTCCATATAATAATGAGCATAAAAAATATATTTACATTTCAGGTAATACATGGTAGAAATAGTAACTTGTTTTAAAATTTGCTAATACATAGTAACCAATGTTATTTGTCCAGAGCTCCCACATGATGTTTATATACTACTGTAGTTTAAATATTTTATCACTATCCTACAGCTGTGTTGTGTATGTTGTAGTCATGGTTATCCTTATGAGATGCCCCACCCAGCTATAAACAAGAACAAAACTTGATTCCAGTTTATGTGTATGAACAGTTGCATAATGTATTAGTAGTAACATGCCCCAAATTCCAAGTACATAACAAAATTAAAGATCTTGGACCAACATTCATTTTCTACAGACAAATTTAGTTTGAAGGTGAATATGTAGAAAATGTGACTAGCCCACTCACAAGATCAGACTAAGATCTATTCATTTCTATAGAAAATATATTGATTTCTGCTCATGATATTCAGAGAATGACCAATAAACAAATCACTTGCAGGTCTCAAATGGTGCTTCTTTATGGAAATAAGGTTTTACACAAAAATTAGATGATTACTACACTGTGTTTAAGTACCTCAATACTTGGTATCTTTGGTACACTCCAGGCAGCTTAGCAATAATCTCATTAGTGTCAGCATCTCCCAGTGTTACATCTGTTGACAATCTCAGGAGTGTGCTACCTTTCATGTATCTGTAGCTCACAATGATTATGCCTCTGTTTTTTCAAGATAGAAAATAGTAATATCAGGAAAGGATAATGGAGGAAAACAGTAGAAACAGAGTAGAGGGGGGACACAAAATCCCGTAAATTGTATAAGTTTCCATCAACAATTCTGTAATGTCCATGAGAGACCATATTATTTGATCATAGATTTGGACAGGATCATTATTGAGTATGACTGGATGACCCCTTTGTGCATTTGTAAAAAGGCCTGTGAAGTTTTTGTAAAAGAAAGGAAAAAGGCTGATAATTAAATATTTCACAAAAGAAAATTGAGAACTCTGGCTTATTTTTTAACTAAGTTTATCAGAATCTATGTTAGTCTATTGGTAGCTTATAAAAGTCTAGACACTTGCAAGCTATACAGAACATTTAGAGAAAATAATTATTGGCTTGATGGAATCCTATTGTGCATTAAACTAGATCTCAGGATCTGTAGATTCAGCTGTCTACCGTGAGTGATGTTGGGTAAGAAAATGTAGAAATAGAAGAAGAGAGAAGAGGAGAAGAGAAAGAGGGAGGAGGACAACCATAAGAGACAAGCTATTGAATGAAATGTCGAGTCTAGGACTTCCTCACTTTATCAAAAGCTATAATTTTTAGAATATTGCTTATCACTGAGAGTTAAGTCTTTTTTTCCTGAGTCTCAGTCAGTGCTCCTAAAACTTTTCAAAACACTTTCAACTTTAAGAGTTAAATCTGTACTACACAGTTCTATCATTGCTTTCTGGGACCTCTGCTCAGTAAAAGTACACATGAAGTATCCAAAGGAGCCTGCTTTTACCAGAAAGGTCCTAGAAATATGGCCACTAGTGCAATTGTCTCGGTAGAGACATGATTATTCATTTTGAGCAGAGATAACAAAATGGTATCATTGATAAAGCAAAGTGCCTGAGAATGACCCATATGTGGGTAAAATCTGTGGGGTAAATGTACTATATATGTACTCATAAGCATATATATATATATGCTTATGAGTACATATATAGTACATTTATATATATATATATATATATATATATATATATATATATATATATATACATATATACACACATATCTCTTTTTATGTATGAAGTGAGAGAGATAGAATATTTTTAAGGTGAAGTATGATCTCTGGATGGAATGTCTTTCTATTGACTCATCAATGTTTAACATACTTAGTAATTGCCTATAATGTGTTATTCTTGTTATCAGTAAAAGAAAATTTATATTACTCTCACGACCTTATCCTAATTATGAATCAAGTTTATAAGGAACTATTTTTTTTCAAAGAAGCAAATACAAAATATTTGTACTCATTCAGATTGCTATGATTTTTGTTTAAGTTTCTGGTAGTTCTTTTTGGTTTGTCTTGACAGTTTGATTGTTAGTTACATAAATTTTGTTATTATTTTGGCTTATTTCTTCATATTTCCTTGATACTAATTTTAAGGTTAAGCTTCTAAAACTGTACACTTTGATAATTTCTTCTTGTACATGCCACTATAATTCTTCAGCAAATATTAGATACCTATAATCAGTGGTCAAATGCTTGATATGTAAATATGACTGGCCTTGGTGCATTTGTTTTTATTGATCTTTAAAAGACAGAAAGAAGGAAAAATATCATGTTGCTTGTTGCTTTTGGCTGTACAAAGGTCAAAAAATGAAATATTCAAGGTCCATATAATTTAAAAACAAAATCTAAAGCATGAGCTTCCTTTGTTCAAAAAAACTATGCTGTACAATGTACTTCTCAAAATAAAATTTTTCAGAGCAGTAATTTTTCACCAGCATAATTATATCTGTGTGTCTCATTTTCTGCATGACTTAGGATATATGCTGGGTGAGGATATGCTACGCCCTTTTGTCTGGCTTCTGCTGGGTCAGTTGGTTGACATAAAAAAGAACAGCATGGCATGAGTTTTCAAAGAACTTGAAATTAAATTTCTACTTACAGAGAGTAGTCTAACTTCAGGAGAAGGCCAAAGTATTGGGCAATATTATCTCTTTTTATTCTTTGTTTTATTCACAGAAAATAAATCACAGATCAATCTATTTCTAAAACAGTTCAATTAACCAAAGAAATTTCCTCATTCGTATTCTTAACCATGAAAAAAATGCAACATACACAAAAGATGTATACATACATGAGAAGAGAAAAGCCAGAATGAGAACAGTTTCAAAATTCTCTACTGTCATAGAATTACTGCTACATGTGATTGCTCTGCACAAACTGCTTCTCATATGAAAAGAAAATATACTCAAGCAAATTGTTTAATTTTCTTTCTATGAGGTTGTCATGTCAATGAATTTCATTCTTTCAGTGAAGTAAAAATTGCAATGCAACAAACTTGGTTCTTATCTATCAACTTTCTTATTTTTATATGTTAGTATTTTCATATATGAATCTCTATGCTTTTGCTCACCTTTCAATGAACATGTATTTGTGGGTACAATATGGAGTTCAGTGATCTATAATTGTGATCTATAGTGTGACATTTCAATGTTTCAATGATCAAATCCAAGTGTATGGGTTATCTTTCCCCTTGAACATTTATCATCCCTTTATGATGAGATCAAAATTATCTTATCTACTTATTTTGAGATATACAATATTGTTTATTCTATTCCTGCTATTAAACACAACATCATATACTGATTAAAGATTTACTCTTACTGACCAGACTATCCCCATGCCATGCCTCCTATTCTGTGGCTTCTGGGCAATGCAATCCTAACTAATTATACAGCTGTATTACCTCCATTAAATCTGGCTAGTGGCTGAGACCACATAATATTGTCTTTTTGTTTATCTACAGGATTCTCACATTTTCCTGAGGCTGCTCCAATGACAAGATGTTGTCCAGTTTATCTGCTGAATAAGATTCCATTGTATATATGTAGCATGTTTTTCTTAATTTCATTTGCTTATATGTACTTAGGCGGGTGTCCTATTTTGGCCACTGTGGCCCGTGCCAAGTAGGTATGTGCATTTACATGACTCTTTGCTATACAAATTTACTTTGGATAAATATTGTCATGGATCCTCTGATGGTTCTATTTTTCATTATTAAGAAAAACTCTACACCATCTTTTCTGTAATGGTTGTTCTGATTTACATTTCTATCCATCCACATGACTTCACACCCTTTGATAAGTAAGTCTTCTTTTGAGAAATATGTAAATATCTAGATATCATACCTATATTTGATAAATATCTAGTACTTTGTCTATTTCATAGCTTTTTAAAAATCTACTATTGCTTCTGTTGTCTGAGAGTTTTAGCTAATTCAATAAAACTCTGCCTATACTAACATTCATTTTTTAACAATAATTTTGTCATTTTACATTTAAGTCTTTAGCTCACTTGGAATTTATTTTTGTCACTAGTGTGAGACAGGCCCTACTTTCATTCTCCTTTTCAAGAGACACCAGTTTTACCAACATACACAGTTTTTCCCCAATGTGTGTTCCTGGCATCTTTGTAAAAGAAAAATTAGTTGCTTGAAAAAACATGCTTCTGGTTTCAAAATACAAAATTACTTAACGATGTAGATGGAATTCCAGTTGTTTTAACACCTTGTTGAAAACAAAACCCAAAACAGCAACATTTTTTGCAGAAAACATACAATCAGGAGTCCTTCCTGGTATTTCAGTCTCATCTCTTCATCTCTTTATCCTCCTCTTGGTCTGTCAGTTCCTCATCCCATTCCTCCAACCCTGTCTCCAAGAGGATGTCCCCACACACTACCTCACCAGGTCTCCCCACTCCCTGCGACCTCAAATCTCTCAAGGATTAGGTGCATCTTCTCTCACTGATGTCAGACATGGCAGTTCTCTGCTGTATATGTGCCGGGAGCCTCACATCAGCCAGTATATGCTGCCTGGTTGGTGTCTCAGTGTCTAGGAGAGCTCAAGGGTCCAGGTTAGTTGAGAATGCTGGTCTTCCTATGGGATTGCCCTCCTCCACAACTTCTTCCAGTCTTTCTCTGATTTAATGACAGGAATCCCCAGATTTATTCCATTGGCTGGGTTTAAGAATCTGCATCTGAATCCTCTGCTGCTTGTTGGGACTCTTGGAGGGCAACCATGTGAGGCTCCTGTCTGTAAGCAAACCTTAGCATCAGTAGTAATGTCAGGTCTTAGAGCTTCCCCGGTGAGATGGGTCCCAATTTGGGCTGGTCACAAGACCTCAGTCTCTTTTCCATTTTTGTTCTTTTAAACAGAAACAATTCTAGGTCAAAATTTTTAACTGTGGAATGGTGACCTCATTCCTCCACCCAATGCCCTGTCTTTCTACTGGACTTTCTAAGTGAACTCTACTACTTACTTTCCCCCACAAGTTCCCTTTCCCCACTGTTGGGCAAACTTTTAATGTTATTGCAGCCTGCTTGCAGAAACCTCACCTTCTAGTCCCTCCATTCCCGGGGGATTCCTTCCATTGGTGTGAACCCAGTCCCCATAACATTTTTATCTGCTCCTCATAGCCTTTATCCCTAGCCCAGATCCATTCTTGTCTGTCTCTTTCTGAACCACAAAAGCATTCTCACTCCTCCACCAACACATTTCCCAAAGATACAGAGTAGGCGATAGCAACAAATGAATGGAACACCTACCTGAGAGAAAGAACAGATGTCTACACCAAGAGACATTGCACTCTTCAAAACTGCAGATGCCTACATCTGAGTACAAGAAACCAAACCATGAACAGCCAAGATAACATGTCTCAACCCAAAGCCAGCAACTGTATTTTAATGAACCTTGAAAAATGCACTTTGCCTGAAGTAAACGACAAAATTTCAAAAGAATTATAAGTGTGATCAAAGATTATAAAGAAGGTATGAATAAATGTCTTAATAAACACAGTGTGAACACAATGACATGAACAGTGGGATGGCACAAAACATTAAACATTTTAGGACATGAGAGTAGGAACTGAATCACTAAATAAACCCAAGCTGAAGTAAATCTGGAAATAAAAATCTTAACATGTCAAACAAAAACTTCAGAGATAAGCCTTACTAATACATTACAAGTCATGGAAGAAAGAATTTCAGATTGTGAACAAAAAAGCAGAAGAAATGAATAGGTCAGCCAAGGGAAAATATTAAATCTAAAATATTCCAAATACAAAACATCCAGGAATGTTAACTTAGTAACTTAGTTAAAATTAGTAACTTAGTAATGGCAAAAGAAAGTATCAAACTCAGGGCCAAAATAAATGTGAAAAAAATCAACAAAATATACCAAAGAATTATTTAAATAAAGAGTTAGTGTTTTAAAATAAGATTTGACAAATTATTAGCCAAATTAACTAAAAGACACAGAGAAAATATTCAAATTAATAAAATTAAGAGCAAAAGTGGGGTGAGGACATTCAGAGACTCACAGGGTCATACTTTAAAACTCACCCTGAGTTAGGTAGCACAGACCAAGAAAGACAGCTTGTTGAATATGAAAAAGCAGATCTGGTGTCTACATAAAGCCTTCAACTCTATATGCTAGAGTCTTTAGAACAGAAAGCTATTCTGAACACTCCCAAAGGAGAAACAAATGTTAACTCCATCCAGCTACAAACTCTTTGATTTACTTTGCGTCCTTCCTGCAAGATATGCAAGAGCAATGATAGCATGGGCTTGTGGGAGTAAGCAATCAATATCTGACTTAATTTAAATTCCATTCCATGAGATAAAATCCATCTGCACCACTGTTTGGATGGCCATGAACCTGAAGCTTAATGCCTACCTCAGCTGTCACCATCTCAAGGAATCTTCCTCTGGCAGTAAATGGGAACAAACACAGAAACCCATTATGTCTCTGTCAAGTTCTTCTCCTCAGGACTCTGGAAACCTGAGAAGAAGAGAGATTAGAAAAAAAAAAAATGAAGGGCATTTTTTTCCCAATGTAGTGAACACTCCAATGCTTTTTTAAAGAATGTTTGTTGTTGTTGTTCATTGGATATATTTTATTTTCATTTCAAATGTTATCCCCTTTCCCAGGTTCCCCTCTATTTACCCCCTATCCCATTGCTCCTACACCTGCTTCTACGGGGGTGCCTCCTACCCACCCAACCTCTCTTGCCTACCCATTCTGACATCCCCTGCCCTTCGTCATCGAGCCTTGGCAGAACCAAGGGTTTCTCTTCCCATTGATGTCCAACAATGTCATTCTCTGTTACATATGCAGCTAGAGTCATGGGTTCGGCCATTTGTACTCTTTGGATAGTGGTTTGGACCCTGGGAGCTCTGGTTGTTTGGTATTGTTATTTGTATGGGTCACAAACCCCTTCTGTTCCTTCAATCCTTTCTCTAACCCCTCCACTAGAGACCCAGTTCTTAGACCAATGGTTAGCTATGAGTATCTGCTTCTGTATTTCTCATGACCTGGCAGAGCCTCTCAGGAGATGGGTATATCAGTCTTCTGTCAGCATGGACTTGTTGGATTCAGCAATGTTGTCTAGGTTTCGTGGCTGTTTATGGGTTGGATCTCCAGTTGAGGTAGTCTCCAGATATCCTTTGCTTTAGTCTCTGATTAAAAATTTGTCTCTCTATTTCCTCCTATGAATATTTTTCTTCCTCCTTCCAAGGAGGACTGAAGGATCTGTACATTGGTCTTCTTTCTTTTTGAGTGTCATGCTGTCTGTGCATTGTATCTTGGGTAATCCTAGTTTGGGGACTAATATCCACTTAACAGTGAGTGCATACTATTTGTGTTTTATTGTGATTGGGTTACCTCACACAGGATAATATTTTCTAGTTCCATCCACTTACTGAGGAATTTCCTGAAGTCATTGTTTATAAGAACAGAATAAACATTGTATAAATGTACAAATTTTCTGTATCCATTTCTCTGTTGAAGGACATCTGGGTTCTTTCCTGCTTCTGGCTATTATAAATAAGGCTGGTATGAACATAGTGGAGCATGTGTTCTTGTTAGATGTGGAGCATCTTTTGGATATGTGCCAAGAAGTATAGCTGGGTCTTCAGGTAGTACTATGTCCAATTTTCTGAGAAACTTCCAGATTGGTTTCCAGTGCAGTTGTACCAGCTTGCAAACCCACCAACAATGCAGGAGTGTTCTTCTTACTCCACATCCTCACCAGCATCCACTATCATGTAATAATTACCTTTTCTTGAATGTGCCACATTTTTTTGAGATTTGCATATTCCATGTTTGTTTAGATTAATTTTTTGTTCATTCTTATAAACTAGATACCACTCTCTGTGTAAGGCCTGTCCTGACTCAACCTAGAAAGGGTTGATTTCTTCTATGATCCTAATGCACTTTACAACCACAGAAAGCATGGCACAAAGTAAAAGTCATAGATCCCAGATGTTCCGCTTTGTGTAAACTTGATATCCCAGATGTGAAGAGATGTGTGCTTGTTGTACCCACACAGCACAATAGATACATTTCTATTTATCTATTATGAACTTTCCATTAGTAAATAAGTATATCCAGGGTATGATTATATATCCCCAATATATACACAATTTGCTGTTATCTCAAAACATTATTATTAACCTACAAAATCTTAGCACACTACACTAGAAAGCCTACTAAAAATAAACTACAGAAGTTAGGATAAGATAAGGAATTTATACATACCCATAGCTCTTAGTGAAATGGAAGCAGTAATTAACAGTATCTTAAACAAAAAAAAAAGAAAGAAAGAAAGAAAGAAAGCAAACAAGAAAGAAAGAAAGAAAAGAAAGAAAGAAACAAAGACAGAAAGAAAGAAAGAAGGAAATAAATAAAGAAAGGTAGGTAGGTAGGTAGGTAGGTAGGTAGGTAGGTAGGTAGGTAGGTAGGAAAAAATATTACATGGCTGGATTGATTTGGTACAGAATTCTACCAGGTCTTCAAAGAGTTAACTCCAGGACTCTTCCAACTATTCCACAAAAGAGACACTGAAAAAAGGTTTTATAATTTTTTTTAAATGACTTTATTTTGCAAAACAAAGATAAATGTAAAGATTTTAAACATTTTTTGCTTAAAATTATACATTTTTGTCAGTACTGTTTTTTCAGACATTAAAATAAATTTTACATAAAACCATGTGAATATGTTTTTTAGTCAGTACTTGATTTTTTTCAAGAGCTTGACAGTATGCATTGAAAACGTACTCGTTGCAATAAGCGTAAAGTACATGCAAAACAAAACGCAACATGGAAATAGTCAAAGTCTTCTTGTTTTGTGAATGTATGTATATTTTTTGTTTTCTTTATTTCTTGTACTTCATACAGTCTGTGAGTTGTTTCTGGGGGAGTGCAAGCCTCTGGGGTTAGCATCCCACTATCAGTGACTGCATATTATGTCTGTTCTTTTGTGACTGGGTTATCTCACTCAGGATGATCTTCTCTAGATGCAGCCATTTTCTTAAGAATTTGGTTAAGTCATTGTTTCTGGTGGCTGAGTAGTATTCCATTGTGTATATGTACCACAATTTTTGTATCCATTCATCTTCTGAAGGACATCTGGGTCCCTTCCAGCTTCTGGCTATTATAAATAGAGCCGCTATGAACATTGTGGTGCATATATCTTTGTTGTATATTAAAGTGTCTCTGGGGTATATGCCCAGAAGTGGAATAGCTGGGTCTTCAGGTAGTACTATATCCAATTTTCTGAGGTATCGCCAGACAGATTTCCAGAGTGGTTGTATTAGCTTGCAACCCCACCAACAGTGGAGAAGTGTTCCTATTTCTCCGCAGCCTCGCCAGCATCTGCTGTCATCTGAGTTTTGGATCTTGGCCAATCTGACTGGTGTGAGGTGGAATCTTAGGGTTGTTTTGATTTGCATTTCCCTGATGGCTAAGGATGTGGAGCACTTTCTCAGATGTTTTTCGGCCATTCGGTGTTCCTCAACTGAAAATGATTTGTTTAGCTCTGTACCCCATTTTTTAATAGGGTTATTTGATTCTCTGGTGTCTAGCTTTTTGAGTTCCTTGTACACCTTGGATATTAGGCCTCTATCTGATATGGTGTTGGTAAAGATCTTTTCCCATTCTGTTGGTTGCCGTTTTGTTTTATTGACGATGTCCTTAGCCTTACAGAAACTTTGCAATCTCATTAAGTCCCATTTGTTAATCTTTGACCTTAGAGCTTGAGCCATTGGTGTTTTGTTCAGGAAATTTTCTCCTGTGCCTATGTGTTCTAAGGTTTTCCCTAATTTCTCATCTAATAGTTCCAGTGTATCTGGTTTAATGTGGAGATCTTTAATCCACTTACACTTGAGCTTTGTACAAGGAGATAAGAACGGGTCTATTTTCATTCTTTTGCATGTTGAGTGCCAGTTGGACCAGCACCATTTGTTGAATAGGCTGTCCTTTTTCCATTGAATGTTTACTGCTCCTTTGTCAAAAATCAGGTGACCATATACATGAGGGCTCATTTCTGGATCTTCTATTCTATTCCATTTATCCACTTGCCTATTTCTGTACCAGTATCATGCAGTTTTCAGCACAATTGCCTTGTAATATAGCTTGAGGTCAGGGATAGTGATTCCCGCAGATGTTTTTTTTTTGTTGTTGAGGATGGATTTCGCTATTCTAGGTCTTTTGTTATTCCAGATGAAATTGCACATTGATCTTTCCAATTCCATGAAGAACTGGGTTGGAATTTTGATGGGGATTGCATTGAATCTGTAGATTGCTTGTGGTAGGATGGTCATTTTTAAGATGTTGATCTTTCCAATCCATGAGCATGGGAGATCTTTCCATTTTCTGAGATCCTCCTCAATTTTTTTCTTTAGAGGCTTGAAGTTCTTGTCATACAGGTCCTTCACTTCCTTAGTTAGAGTCACACCAAGGTATTTCATAGTTTTTGTAACTATTGTGAAGGGTACCTTTTCCCTAATTTCTTTCTCCACATGTTTGTCCTTTGAGTATAGGAAGGCTACTGATTTGTTTGAGTTAATTTTGTATCCGGCCACTTTGCTGAACTTGTTTATCAGCTGTAGGAGTTCTCTGGTGGAATTTTTGGGGTCACTCAAGTACACTATCATGTCATCGGCAAAGAGTGATGTTTTTATCTCTTCCTTTCCGATTTGTATCCCCTTGATCTCCTTTTGCTGTCTAATTGCTCCAGCCAGGATTCCAGTACTATGTTGAATAGGTAGGGAGAGAGTGGGCAGCCTTGTCGAGTCCCTGATTTTAGTGGGATTGCTTCAAGTTTCTCGCCATTACGTTTGATGTTGGCTGTTGGTTTGCTGTATATTGCTTTTATTATGTTTAAATATGGGCCTTGGATTCCTGTTCTTTCCAGGACTTTTAACATGAAGGGGTGTTGGATTTTGTCCAATGCTTTCTCAGCGTCTAGTGAGATGACCATGTGATTTTGGTCTTTAAGTTTGTTTATATGGTGGATTACATTGATGGATTTCCTTATGTTAAACCATCCCTGCATCCCAGGGATGAAGCCTACTTGGTCATGATGAATAATGGTTTTGATGTGTTCTTGGATTCGGTTTGCAAGGATTTTGTTGAGTATTTTTGCATCAATGTTCATAAGTGAGATTGGTCTGAAGTTCTCTTTCCTTATAGGGTCTTTGTGTGGCTTAGGTACGAGGGTTATTGTAGCCTCAAAAAATGAGTTGGGTAATATTCCATCTGATTCTATCTTTTGGAATAGTTTGGCGAATATTGGTGTTATATCCCCAATAAATGTCTGATAAAATTCTACACTGAACCCGTCTGGGCTTGGGCTTTTTTTGGTTGGGAGGCTTTTGATGACTTATTCTGTTTCTTTTGGTGTTATAGGGTTATTTAGATGGTTTACTTCGTCCTGGTTAAACTTTGGGACCTTGTATCTGTCTAGGAATTCGTTCATTTCCTCCAGATTTTCCAATTTTGTGGAGTATAAGTTTTTGTAGTAGGATCTGATGATTTCTTGAATTTCCTTAGTTTCAGTTGTTATGTCACCATTTTCCTTTCTGATTTTTTTAATTTGGATACTCTCTTTTCCCTTTAGTTAGTCTGGCTAGGGGTTTATCAATCTTGTTGATTTTCTCAAAGAACCAACTCTTTGTTTTGTTGATTTTTTCAATAGTTTTTTTTTTGTTTCTATTTGGTCTATTTCTGCCCTAATTTTGATTATTTCTTTCTGTCTACTCTTTTTGGGTATATCTGTTTCCTTTTGTTCTAGGGCTTTTAGCTGTGCTGTCAGGTTGCTGATGTGAGCTCTCTCCAGTTTCTTCTTGGAAGCACTTAGGGCTATGAGTTTTCTTCTCAATACTGCTTTCATTGCATCCCATAGGTTTGGGTATGTTCTGTTTTCATTTTCGTTGAATTCTAGAAAGTCCTTAATTTCTTTCTTTATTTCTTCTTTGACCCTGCTATTCTTTAACAGAGCGTTGTTTAGTTTCCATATGTATGTGGGCATTTTGTTGTCTTTGTTGTTGTTAAAGACCAGCCGTAGACCATGGTGATCTGAGAGGATGCATGGGAGTATTTCAATCTTCTTATATCAATGAAGGCTCGTTCTGTGTCCAATTATGTGGTCAATTTTGGAGAAGGTGCCATGGGGTGGTGAGAAGAAGGTCTATTCTTTTACTTTAGGATAGTATGTTCTGTATATATCTATTAATTCTAGTTGGTTCAAAGTCTCTGCTAGTTTTGCAGTGTCCTTGTTCAGTTTCTGTTTCCCTGATCTGTCCATTGGTGAGAGTGGGGTGTTAAAGTCTCCCACTATTATTGTGTGGGGTGAAATGTATTTTTTGAGCTTTAGTAGAGTTTCTTTTATGAATGTGGGTGATTTTTTATTTGGAGCATATATGTTAAGGATTGAGAGTTCCTCCTGACAGATTTCCCCGGTAATGAGTAAAAAGTGTCCTTCTTTATCTATTTTGATAATTTTGGTTGGAAATTTACTTTATTCGATATTAGAATAGCCACTTCAGCTTGCTTCTTGGAGCTGTTTGCTTGGAAGTTTTTTTCCCACCCTTTTACTCTGAGATAGTGTCTGTCTCTGTCTCTGAGATGAGTTTCCTGTATACAGCAAAAGGCTGGATTTTGTTTATGTATCCTGTCTGATAGTCTATGTCTCTTTATTGGGGAGTTGAGACCATTTATGTTAATAGATATCAAGGAATAATTGTTTCTGTTTCCTGCCATTTTTGCTTTTTTGGGTTGAGTTGTGTCTGTGTTTTTTTCTTCTTTTAGTTTTCTTGTTTAGGAGTTTTCTTGTTTTTACTACGCTGTATTTTCCCTCCTTGTATTGGGTTTTCCACCTATAATTCATTGTAGTGCTGGGTTTGTAGTCAGATATTGTGTGGATTTTGATTTGTCTTGAAATATCTTTGTCTCTCCATCGATGGTGATTGATAGTTTTGCTGGGTATAGCAGCTTGGGCTGGCACTTGTGCTCTCTTAAGGAGTGCATGATGTCTGTCCAGGCTCTTCTAGCTTTCATAGTCTCTGTTGAGAAATCGGGTGTGAGTCTGATTGGTCTGCCTTTATATGTTACCTGACCTTTTTCCCTTACTGCTTTTAATATTCTTTCTTTACTTTGGGCACTTGATGTTTTTACTATTATGTGTCGGGAGGTATTTCTTTTCTGGTCCAACCTATTTGGAGTTCTGAAGGCTTCTTTTATGCTCGTGGTCATCTCATTCTTGAGGGTAGGGAAGTTTCCTCTATGATTTTGTTGAAGATATTTACTGTGCCTTTTAGTTGATACTCTTCTCCCTCTTCTATTCCTATTATCCTTAAGTTTGGTCTTCTCATTGTGTCTTGTATTTCCTGGACATTTCAGGTTAGGAGCTTTTTGTTTTTTGCATCTTCTCTGGCTGTTTTGTCTATGTTTGCAATGTTGTCTTCTGCCCCCGAGATTCTCTCCTCGATCTCTTGTAATCTGTTGGAAATGCTTGCTTCTGTGACTCCTGATTTCTTTTTTTGGTGTTCTGACTCTAGGGTTATCTCTTTTAGTGTTTTCTTTATTGTGTCAATTTCTGTTTAATTTTCCTCTTCCATTCCTTTATTTCTTTGGTTCTGTTTTCCTCTCGTTCTTTGAGTTCTTTGAGTGTTTTTCTTGTTTCTTCTTTAAAAGCTTCTGAATCTTTTTGCTTTTCCTCTTTTTCTTGTTTAAGTAACTCTATCAGCGTCTTGAGGCATGATTTCAAGTCTGTGTCTTCTTTCTCTGGAGTGTTTGGAATTCCGATGTTTGCTACTATGGGAGAGCTGGGTTCTGGTGTTGCTAGATTGTCTTGGTTTTCTTGGGATATACTCTTTCTCTTTCCTCTTGCCATTTTGTTGTCAGTGATATGTTCTTGCCTTTCCCTTGTATCTGGTCTGTGTCCCTGGTACACTTTCCGTGTGCACTCCGCAGAGATCTCTCTACTCCCCGGCAGCCCAGGTTCCGGGTGGCAGCTGGGCCAGGCTCTGCTCTGCGTACTGAAGTCGCCTCCGGGTGGGAACAGACGTTCCTAAGATCTGTTCCTGGTCACAGATGCTCAGCCTCTCTGAGCCACCTTTCCGGCTGGCAGGTGGGCCAGGCTCTGCTCTGTGTCCTGAAGTCGTCTCCGGGTGGGAACAGAAGTTCCTAAGATCTGTTCCCGGTCACTGGATTGGGGAGGACAGGGCAGGTCAGGGCAGGGGGTGCCCTTTCCATGTGCACTCCGCAGAGATCCCTCTGCTCCCCCGCAGCCTAGGTCTCCCACTCACCAGTTGCTCAGCCTGTTCGAGCCGCCTTTCCGGCTGGCAGTTGGGCCAGGCTCCGCTCTGTGTCCTGAAGTCGTCTCCGGGTGGGAACAGAAGTTCCTAAGATCTGTTCCAGGTCACAGTTGCTCAGCCTGTACCTATAATTTTTTTATAAAGCAACAGTTACCCTGATACCCAAACTTCAAAAAAATACCTAATGAGAAGAGAATCTAGACCAATATCTCTTACATTTTATGTAAACAGATGTATGAATACTCAAGAAAATACTTGCAAACTGAAGCCAAGAACATACCAAAAATATTATCTACATAATGTAACTTTTTGGGATTATTCAATTTACATGTATTGATAAACGTAATCCACCATATTAACCAACTTAAAAAAAAAAAACCCACATGATTATCTCATTAGATTTACTAAAGGCCTTTGGTAAAATCCAACACCCCTTAACGCTAAAAGTTCTGGAAAGACTAGGGATAAAAAGGATATACTTCATCATATTAAATGTAATTTACAGCAACCCCACAAACAAAATAACTCAAATATATAGAAAATCAAAGTACTTCCATTAAATCCAGAAATACAATAAGGATGTCTACTTTCTTCACAACTTTAATATAACACTTAAAGTTTTGCTAAAGCAATGGAAGAAAGACAATGGAAGAAAATCAAGGAGATATAAGTAGGGAAAGAAGAAGCCAAATTAACTTTATTTTCAGATGATATGATCTCATATATAAAAGAGCTAAAAATTACATCTCAATAGCCTTAAAACTGATAAACAGTTTCAGTAAAATAGCAGTATACAAAATCAACACATAAAATCAGAAATTTCAAGTATATTAGGAAAGGAATCAGGAAAACAACATCTTTCCTAGCATCTTCAAAAAAATAAAGTATCTTGGGATACTGCTAACAAAACAATGATTTGCATAATATAATCTTTAATATGCAGTCATTGATAATTAGATACTAGCCCCAGAACGCTCTGAATACCCAAGGAACAACTCACAGACCATATGAAGCTCAAAAAAAAAAAAAAAAAAAAAAAAAAAAAAAAAAAAAGAAGAGAAAAAAGAGAAGAAAGAAAAGAAAAGAAAAGAAAGAGAAATGAAAACAAGTGGAAGCCTCAGTCCTTCTTAGACAAAATAAGTGTATAGCACCCTCTCAGAGCCCAATACACCTAGACCTTAAATCATTTATAATTCAAGAGCTAAGAATTTAGCCTTCTGGCAATTCTTGGTATTTAAAGATCTTTACGTTTAATCTTTACACACCAAGAAAACTTCGACTATTTCCATGTTATGTTTTATTTTACATGCACTTTATGCTCATTGTAACTAGTAAGATTTCAATGCATACTATCAAGCCTTTAAAAAAAATCAAGTATCGACAAAAATATACTCATATAGTTTTATGCCAAAACGCTTTTAAAAATCTGTATATTTATCTATGTTTTTAATAAAGTTGTTTACATAAGAAAAAGAATAATAAGAGATATAAAAAAAATCTTCAAGACACTAAAAAGATAAACTGAAGATACTTTGAAGACACTAGAATTGAAAACTCCCATGCTCATAAATTCATAGAAATAATTTTGTAAAAAGTGACCACTTAACCAAAAGTAATCTACAGTTTGAATCCAAAATTACCCCTTCAACTTCATATGGAATATTTATCTGTCTCTCTCTCTGTCTCTCTGTCTCTGTCTCTTTCTTCCATGCGCGCGCGCGCGCACACACACACACACACACACACACACACACACACACACACAAAAGCCACAGGATAGCTAAAATGATCTTTAATAATAATCAAAATGCACACATTATCAACCACATTAGATTTCAAGTTGTACTAGAGAGTTATAGTAATAATAACATATAATACTGGATTACAAATAGAAACATTGGTCAATGGAATTAATCAAATGGAAGACCGATACATAAATTCACACACCTATGGATACCTGAATTTCACAAAGAACTAAAAAAATATTGTAGAAAACATTCCTTCTTCAACAGATGGTACTTGTCAAATTAGATCACAGCATGTAGAAGAATAAAATCATACTGCACAAAACTCAACTCTAAATGGATCAAGGACACAACAGAAGACCAGATACCTTGCATCTGATAGAAGAGTAAGTGGGGAACATGCTTGAACTCATTGGCACAAGAAAGACTTTCTTTATAGGATTTTTATGGCACAAGCATTAAGACCAGCAATTATTAAATGTGACATTTTGAAGCTGAAAAGCTTTTTGTATGATAATAGTTATTAACTTTAAGCCAAATGTAATAGGAAAAGAATTTTAAGAATTATACATCAGAGAATTACTGCCTCACTCTATGCACATTAGAGAAGATTGTTATTACAATAGATAATAATTCAGACAGATGCACACAACTGGACAATGTGTAGAGAGTGAGAGTATTTGGAGCAGTCCCAACTGCATAGCTCCTCTTCTGATGGCTCAGGGATCTATGCAGAAAAGGAGGCTGAAAGATTGTAAGAGGTGATAGATGGCTCCTAATAAATCTGGCTTCCAGACACAACTGTACTAATACAAATATGAATTTGAGGTGAATGTCTGCACACTCAAGATCCAATGATCTATGCAATTTCAAACCAGATATAGCCCCAGAACTTGGAGGAACAAGTAGATGTGGACTCCCATTCCTAATAAAGAAGTAATCTGAAATTGATACTCATTGATTTAAAAAAAAAAAACAAAACACTTATTTACTTCAATGGAACCTCACTGGGCACATTAACCACATTTTAGAGCTAACCACATGGAATTATTTGATTAACTTCTATTCACTGAGAAATTAGCAAAACTGTAATAAGGACCAGGACAGCTAATGAAGTAAAGCTACATTAAGAACCAGGATCCAATAAAACATCTTACCTGATCACTTGCATTTTCTTCTTCATTTTTTGGGAGGCATACTGTTTAAGCTAGTTGTAGAACAAGTTGAGGTGGCTTTAATACTGCAGTGTAATGTCTGGAGTTTCAGCAATCACATGATATCATGAGGTAAATCTGAAAATTAGAACCATGTGTGTGGATCACCCCACAAAAAGAAATGGGACGGCCTCTGCTAATTTTATGAAATATTAATTCATAATTATAACTAGATTCTGTCATAACTCATAAACTTCTTTTTTGTAGCCTATTTTGTGTTTGTATCTCTGGGTGTTTAATTATTCAAAGGCAGTAACCAAGGCTCTGAGTTTTAGCTATCTCTTCCCAATCCATCACATATCATTTCCTCCTGTGAACGTGAACACTGACCCTGACATCTACAGCATTCCTTAACACTTTCACGTGCTTTCTTACTTAATTATCCTTCAATGTATTTATATTTTAACCACTCAGTTAAACTACAAATAATCTAAGAACAGAAAGTTCTTTTTACAAGTTCACTTATTGATTGACATTTCAGATCGTTTCTGTTTCAGACATAGTTAGTGTGGACATTATTGTGCCTGTGATTATATCAACATATTGTTTTGTCTCCTGGATTAAATATTCTAGAATGAAATGGTTAATTCTTATTGTGTGTGTGTGTGTGATATACTTTAGAGAAGATGAGTAGATGCCTTGGAAAATAATTGTGTTGTATTACAAGCCAAATAGAAATGCATTATTTTTTCTATGACTTCCTGAATATTCAGCTAATCTAGTTTTTAATGTTCTACTAGGAATCTAGGGCTGCCTCAATATAATTTTAATAAGTGAGTCTAATAGCCAATGTTATCAAGCATATGTATGTACTGTTTCATTTTAGAAAGGTCTTTCTTCAAATCTTTTTACTGCTTGTATTGAGTTATGTGGTTTCCTCATACTTTTAAAGACAGTCTCTTGTAGCTGAGATTGGCCTAAAATTTACCATGTGGCTGTGGATGAATATAAACTCCATCCCCAGTTTCTGGAATGCAGGCAAGTGGTACCATATACTTTGTATTGAGGGATGAGGATCTAACTAAGGTTCTTGAGCCTCTCTGGCAAGTATTCTCCCAAATGAATTACATCCTTAAAGATTTTTGAGAGATTTCTCTATATGCTATATGTAACAGGTTTCTCATACATGTAGTTCTTTTCAGGGTGTGTGTAAAAAGGACTAGAGTCTGAGTTCAGTCAGAGAAGATGTACTTAACCCTCAAGAGACTGAAGGCCCCAAGAGTTCAGAGATCTGATGGGGCGGGAAGGCATCCTAGTGGAGAAGGGCAGTGGGGAGGAGGTATGGGATGTGGAAGAGTGGAAGGGTAGATCAGGAGTAGAATAAAAGTAGTGTAAATAAATAGATAAACAAGACATCTCAGCTTGCCTTAAGGGAAAAATGAAAATTTGAATGTTGCATGAACAAAGAAAACAAAATAAAATGTAGAAAGAAAACAACAATAAACCTGAGTATTTGCTGAAAATAAATGTAGCTATATTAATACATTTAAGGATATGAAGATATGCTATGACATGTGAGCAAAACCAAAAAGCCAGTGAGGTAATACATTATGTCTAGTATGAGATACATCTGGCAGAAGTACAAAGTAACTGCAGGAATGGCCACCTCCCCCATTGCCTTGTTCTGGCTTTGTCTCCCCTCACTCCTGTGACTGATCATGGAGAGCTGTCTACAGATCAGTTCATTACCTATTAATGACTGGGTTAAAATTTCCTGTTGTTCAACCCACACAGCCTTCTACAGAGCCATTTTAAGCTCCTATTAAAGATTACACAGGAAGCAGATTGACTATTTATGGAGCAACCTTGAACATATTTTCTGGAAGGCATCTTCCAAGGCCAGCATTGCCTCCAGTCTATGTCCCTAACTTCAGTGTTTTACCTCACTAACTGCTAAGTCCCTAAGGGTACAGGGAACTCCAGCTATTTTAACAGAAAAGGCAGGAAAATGAACTGATGGTGGTTTACTTGCTAAGGAAGCAAACAACCCTTAAGGCATATCAGCAATACAGTGACCAAAACGTAATACTTCAATTCAGAAGAATTTTAGAGATGTTTCCTACCTAAAATATAAAGGGATAAGTGAAGGAAAGTTTTTATTTCAAAATTTTGAAATAGGCTGTAAACCATGAAAACTTAAAAAAAAAATATGTCTTCATAATGGAACCTAAAATTCCATATAATTACACAGGGAAAGATGGATATAGTTCAGTAGTAATTGATACTCATGAGGCCTTTAGTATCACGAAGAGGGAGAATAAGTAATTAAACCGAGACTTAACCATTGAGTGCTTAGCCCTAGAGAGAACATATTTGTGGCATATAAATATATCACTCCTCCAAGGCTAAGACTCCACTGCTGAAGAAGGAAGCGGGAGGTGATGGAAAGATGTGCTATCAAATACTGTCTCCTGAGCATGACGGATCTGCACAGCTTCTAGACTCATGAACTCACAGCAGCTATGACCTAACAGCACAACACCTATGCAAGATAGAGCCCTCCAATGTTCCAGCATAGATGGAAAGAGGGGCTTGAGGCCCCATCCTCCCCTGAGAAGAAAATGATAGTTAACAGTTTCCTAAAGTAGAAGAATCATTCTTTCCTCTCCAAGAAATGTCTTGCCCAGTCCTCAACTATGTGCTTGAAAGAAAGCACCCTAGGTAAACTCAGTGGGGTGTATATACATACATATATATATATATATATATATATATATATGTATGTATATATATATATATGTGTGTGTGTGTGTGTGTATGTGTATGTATGTATGTATGTATGTATGTATGTATGTATGTGTAAATATATACATAAATATATACATAAATATACATTCTCAAAGAATAATGTGAAAGTAGAATAAGAGATTTTGTGGAAGCAGAAGAGGTTTATTGGGAGTGAGAGGAGAGTGAGAGAGGGCAATCGAGCAAAATGTGTTAGATAAATGGATTATAAGACTTAAAACATGAAAATCAACAAAACTAAAAGCCTATGTTGAATCAGTAGCACATGATTCTCCTTATGAAAACGAAGAAGTTACAAGTATTCACTCTCTTATTCTATACTGAGGCTTAAACTGCACTTTGCTTTCTTTGGTGTCACACAGCACGAAGAAATGAAAGGCAGGAAGGCAATTTTAGCATGCTTGTCACTCCCCCAGTGTAACAGTCACAAAGGATGTTTGGCATGTAAAACTGTCTATCACATTTCTAGCCAACATTCTGCTTCTTGGTCCTCTCTGGGTTTAACTACATATATCAATGGAGAGTGAATCACCCAGATGCTGAAATTATCTGTACTTCATTTTCAACAAAATCTTGACATCAAAACATTTACCCTGCCACTTTAATCTGCTATTGTCATCAGGCTGACTAAATGAGTAAACATATTGAATGAACATTTTAAAGACATATATACCTAGCACTCCTTTTAAAAAATCTATAAAATAAAGCTAAAATTACATCCTTTATTCTTGACAACAGCAGTTCATCATGGCTAATGGCACTGAGTTCCACAGTCCCATCTTGATCTTCAGAAAAAGACACTGGTTAGTTTCAGACAAGTATGTTAGCTTTGAGTTTGTCTGTTTAGGTTCTGGTATTGATTCATTTTGAAGAAAATTTCTCTACATATTGACATCAAAAGTATTAACTATCAAAGCTAGAGTTAAACATATGCTGTAGCTGATCCACATAATAACTTATGAAAGCTAGGGTAATCATGGAGTTTAAATAAAATATTAATTAATATGTATCAGCCTAAACATTATTATTCACCATTATGACATTATTTCTTTACTTAGAAAAACTATAGTAAATATGAATTAGCATTGAATGAAGAAGTATTATACTCTGTGTCCAATTTCTCAGACCCACCTTAAAAATGAGAACTGCATGATGAATGTCCTTGATTAATAATTAAGTCCCTTTCTAACATGACCTAAGAGCAGCGCTAGCCTCTAACCAATGCTGCTTTTATACCAGGCAGTGTGTTCCCAAATGACAGAACAGAATGTTAACGCTCTGCAATAAAAAAAAAAAAATCTGTTTTTTAATCTAGTAATTTTTTTTTTTACTTTAAGATGGTTATACATACCACTTGGAGGTTAAAAATTTGTGATTTCACCCTCGGATAAAAATTTTGTGAGTTTCTTAAAAGGACACACAAGTGGGCCATTTATAGCAACACTCTGGAAGTTGTTCATAAATATTTGTTGAAGGAATGACTCACTAAGCAACAAATCCCAGTGAAATGATGACAATCTAAATTAACCTTAAAGCATTTGTGCTAGGATCAAGTATGAACATAGACTAGAAAAGAAGTCCAGTAACTGAAGTATGGAGCGTGGAGGGTGCTATGAGTCACTAAATAGGATAAAATCTATGGAAACTTGCCCATGAAAGAAGTTCCCCCACACTGCTGACAGTGCATTGCTGCCAGAGTCATTGGCAGAGCTGCTTCCAGAGTGATCTAGGCTTGGCTTGCAATACCTACCCCAAACATCATCCATCTTCCCCATCCTTCCCCACTTTGCTTGTCAACTCCGATTTAATACATTCACATTCCAGCTGTGTGTTCAATCCTGTTATATTTGTTACTGTATACACATGAATAATGGTAGATATCTTATTACATAAAATACGATTTAAAATACGTTCTTAATCTATCAGTAAGAAGGGCTAGTATCTATTTCTTGGGTGAGAAAGAAATTTATTGTGTGTGGCTAAGTTAATCACTTGGACACCAATTGGGGCTCTCTTCTTTGGAAGGAGCAGTTTTTCCTGTTGTTGAAGATAAAATGGGTACTGTGTGCAAACTCACACTAGCAACTGTCCTCCCTGACACCTTTGGAGTCCAAGTTCTAAACTTTGCTCAACAACTTGGTTTTGTTAAATGCTTTATCTGGTGCTTCCTTCAGTGTGTCTACAAAAGGATGAAATAATGTTTCTACAATCTTTGTCCCAGCCTCACTGGTCTTAACTGAACTTGCTCTCACATCCTTGTGCCTGCTGGTACTTTCCTCACTGATGGAAAAGTAAATGTTTATGAGTTCATTCAAAAGCACTGTCTAAACATTAGTCCTGATCAAAAAATTTAAGCTGTGAAACCTGTTCACAAATCCAACTCCAATACCATCTTCCAGATCTGTTCTTTCTGAGGCACTGGTCCTCCCTTTTCCCTTCAACACTTTTGTCTTCTTTCTAAATATTGAAAAACACATCAGGATTTATTAAATAGAAAACGTAGAGGAGAAAGAACTTCATTTACTTACTTCCATCTACTGTGCATTGTCTATAGTAAGTGATAAAAATCAGTTATTATGAGAATCCAGTTATACCATAGAAATTGCAATATTTAGTAGATTCTTGCTCATGCGATATGTATTGCTTGAGTATATTTCTAAAAAACAGTGAGACATTTAATTATCAACAAGAGATGTTTGCAATAAAAAGGTATTGCATGTAAACTTATTAGGGGATATTCAATTAATGGACCACCATCCTCTCATATGCTGTTACCATTGTAGCTTTCACATCTTTGCCATTCATGGACATGCTAGTGGTTAAATACAGGAAAGCAAATTTAACTAAGACAAAAGCAAAGTTTCAAATAGTACCTGAATTTAGTTAATGGCACTCACATTTTATATAATATATTAAGGTATTATAGGTTAGCAATTTATTCCTTAACAAAACCTGCATAAATTTTTATTACAATTTTGTCAGTGAATTGTATTTCTTAAAACTGTGCAACTTCCTTTATACAGAAAACCTTTTGGTCCTCCAATATTCACTTAGAGAAAAATTCATATTAGCTGTAGACATTGTAGACTGCGAACAAGTTCAGTGCACATAAATAAATGTTAAGCTTGCAGATATTATGAATTTAGGTTCTGTAGGTTCAGATACCATAATTTTTTAATAGATAACTACACAAAAGTAACTACATACCATAATGCACACAGAAGAATAACATGTATATTGTTAAGATGTGACATTTGATATGTTTCCTTCTCCACGAGGTTCTGAGAAATCAGTAGTTGGGGTTCAGTTTCTGACTGACAATAGATTAGTTAGGTAAACACAGTTTGGAGAGCCAGTATTCTGAAGGTCATTGGCATGTTAGGAAAAACAATAAGTAAACTCTACAATTTAATGTACATATCATAGAGCTGAGGTTGTATCTCAGTAGTAAAGGATACACACTTACCATCATAGGCTCATAGACTAACCCCACCACAAAAAGTAGAATTGGAAACTCTGTATATCATGTCTTCACTTAAACTTTCTATGTGTTTATTGAAGTATAGATTACTTAGTGCATATTAATTATCACATTCCCATTGTTCTATTCTTTTCATTATTTTTTTGTGTAGCTACCCACGTTTTCATGTGTTTATTGGGCATATTGTCTTTGGATCAATGGTTAAGTAAAATATTTGCCCACTTTTTTTTCATTCGCCCACTTTTAAATGAGTATTTTTTATTTGTAAATTAAAAGTGTTCTTTATACTCTAAATGTAAGTACCTAATATAATTCATAATTTTTAACCATTTTCTCCCTTTCTATTGATTGCCACATCTCACATATTAGAAAAAAATCTGTTGGGATCATTTTTGCAACTATTCTGTTTCTAAAACCTCCCCCTTTGGAAAGAGATTCAAAGGCAGACAAATACTCACAAGTCGTCTTCAGATGATGTTCTTATCCTACATGGTAACTATGTGTTGAAGTTAAGTCCAATTCTTCCTCCCAGCCCCATGTTCCCAGAAATAAGACTCGGACTTAAAATATATTTACAAATACCTTAGCCATATACCTAGACTCTTCTCTGACTAGAATCATTATTTAAAGGTTACTTTGATTCTAATCTACATTCTGCCACATGACTGGGCCCCTGTGCTCAGGTACCATGTGTCTGTCTCCTCACATCTTCCCGGGTGGGTCTCCCACCTGACTCTGTCCCAGATATTTTTCCTACCTCCTGGATGTCCCATCCTTCATTTTCTGCATAAACCATAGGCCATAGGTTTTTTTAATTGGTAGGCAATGAATCCACATATTACACAAAATATTCTCTCTACTGTTAAGGCTAAGGAAAAAAAAAAAAAACGTGACATGCATTCTTCACCTAGTAATACCGAGTGACTTGTTGCCTACGATGCAGTAGATATTTTGGAAAGAGTGGATCTTTCTTTTCTTTTAATTATTGTTTTCTTTCCTACTATAGGGGTTAGACCCAGGAAGAAGACATGTATTAAAGCTGTGGTTTTCAAGTGGTTTTTTTTCTCTCATCAATATATTTTAGACAATGTTTTTCTGGTAAATTCTCTTGACATATTAACACCACAGATTATGCTTGTTACCCACCATGTACCTATAAATCTATGATTTATCCATCCAAGTTTGATTACTCCAGTAAGAACCAATGTTTGGTACCCTTGAAGACATATCACTCCATGGACATTGCAGACTTAATCCACACCATTGAGTGCTATCACATTTTGGTGCAACTTGCAAATCCTTTACCCTAATTGCAAAACTGGAATGGGTCATTACATTTTGCTTTGATCCTTAAGAAAAAGACTCAACATCATATTTGTGAAACTGCTATGGGGAAATTAGTTAGATTAAGCAATTGAAGAACATGAGTCAATTGGAATTCTTCTGGCATGAAGTCAATAGCTTGAATTTTTCATCCTTCCCACTAGTGGTACTTCTGAGAAAAAGAAAATTCATGTTTTAGTACACTATATATAATTGGCAGATTGTGGGGGTATTATAATAACTCCCTTCTCTATTTATGTATCATATTTTAAAGGAAAAGTTGGAATTTCATGGAAGGCAAGTCTACACAAGACTAGATTGGATGGAGCAAATTTGCATATTGGACTAGATTTGCTTATCAGTTCTTATTAGTTATGTTTTTGCTACTATGTATTTCAAATTTAAAAACAGAAAATAATGTTCAAAATAGCCTGCCATGTGTGTACATAGACAAACAGGAAGGTTTCTCCTTTCTTGCTAAATCACTGTTGTTTGAAGTTGTATGTGTTGCATATTATAAGGCTGAGTGATCTTTACGTGGCCGAAGAATCTGGGTTTGTCTGTTTTGTTTGAAGAGTAAAGAAGCTGAGTCTTCAGGTAGTACTATATCCAATTTTCTGAGGTATCGCCAGACAGATTTCCAGAGTGGTTGTATTAGCTTGCAACCCCACCAACAGTGGAGAAGTGTTCCTATTTCTCCGCAGCCTCGCCAGCATCTGCTGTCATCTGAGTTTTGGATCTTGGCCAATCTGACTGGTGTGAGGTGGAATCTCAGGGTTGTTTTGATTTGCATTTCCCTGATGGCTAAGGATGTCAAGCACTTCCTCAGATGTTTCTCAGCCATTCGGTGTTCCTCAACTGAAAACGTTTTGTTTAGCTCTGTACCCCATTTTTTAATAGGGTTATTTGATTCTCTGGTGTCTAGCTTTTTGAGTTCCTTGTACACCTTGGATATTAAGCCTCTTCTGGACATATACCCCAGAGACACTTTAATACACAACAAAGATATATGCACCACAATGTTCATAGCGGCTCTATTTATAATAGCCAGAAGCTGGAAGGAACCCAGATGTCCTTCAGAAGACGAATGGATACAAAAATTGTGGTACATATACACAATGGAATACTACTCAGCCACCAGAAACAATGACTTAACCAAATTCTTAAGAAAATGGCTGCATCTAGAGAATATCATCCTGAGTGAGATAACCCAGTCACAAAAGAACAGACATAATATGCAGTCACTGATAGTGGGATGCTAACCCCAGAGGCTTGCACTCCCCCAGAAACAACTCACAGAGTGTATGAAGTACAAGAAATAAAGAAAACAAAACAAAACAAAAAAAATATTTACAAAACAAGAAAACTTTAGCTATTTCCATGTTACATTTTGTTTTACATGTACTTTATGCTCATTGTAACTATTAAGTTTTCAAGGCATACTATCAAACCTTGAAAAAAATCAAGTACTGACTAAAAAATATATTCATATAGTTTTATGTAAAAATTATGTTAAAATCTGAAAAAAAAGTACTGACAAAAAATGTATAATTTTAAGCAAAAAGTATTTAAAACCTGTACATTTATCTTTGTTTTGTAAAATAAAGTTGTTTTTTTTTAAAAAAAAAAAAAAAAAAAAAAAAAAAAAAAACCTTCTAGGAACACTGTCAATGATATTTCTAGATGCGTGTTTCCTGGGTGTTTCCAAATCCAGAATACTAGCCAATAAAAATAAACCATCATACTCCCTAAAAAAAAAAAAAAAAAGAGTAAAGAAGCAAGATGCATGTCTTTTTTTTGCAGCCAGTTTTATGCTATTTGCTAATAATGTGTCTTCTTGACAACAGAATGTCTGAGAGGAGTCCCAGTGAGGAACCAGTATTGATAGAGAAGCAGAAGCCAGTGGCCTTGTACCAGACCCATGAGTCATTGCAAGAAACAATTACAAGTAAAGCAGTATGAACAAAAGGGTATACTGTGAGACACACTGCAACGCAGTACAGCTTCCACAATGAGATTTTTATTTCCTCTGGTAGGGAGGGGTTGCAAGGATGGAGGGAGGATACAAAAGAATGGGGAGATGAGTGGGATTGGGGATATATGATATAAAATTTTATATCATATATAAACAATTTTAATAAGTGCCTTGGTTTCACCTGTCTCAAGGTGAAAGTAAGTGACTTTCTGCCTCCTTAATGTGCCCCACCAGGTCTCTTAAAAAAGCATAGGCTAGCTCTGAATATTTTATGTATTTATGCTTATTGCTTGTTTACTTAGAACCATTAAGTATTAAAATGTATGCATTTTTGCCTCTGCCAGTGGAAAGATATTTTCATGCTCTATGTCTTAAGCTTTCAGAGAAGAAATCTGAAATGGAAATAAATGGTGTTGTGAAGTTTTCACTACTATCCTGTGGCAGAAGGAGAGTGACATCAACAGCACACACCATGGCTGGTGATTCCTACAAACATGGCTAGAAACAAATTATATGCCACCTGCAGGCCCCCACAAAGGATCACTACAGATTTCTGTGTGCTTGAGAGTACTCACTTCCAAGTCTGCCTACAAGGATTGTAAGGCCAGAAAACAACCTAGAATAATTCCAGCACATTGTAAGCCTGCAAACATACTTGTTCTTCTTAACCATAAATCATTTTGTTTCTTGGTTCTCTGGAGATGGATCGCTAGACATAGTGCTGAAATAATCTTATCCATAATGATAACTGTTAAGAATGAAAGTTATTTAGTATTTAGATACTTGTATTGAATTCAAATGTATTTAAAGGGAAAATTTTGTGGTGAGAATATATGCATAAGGAATATATATATGTATATATATATATATATATATATATATATATATATATATATATATATATATATATTATTGCTATAACTTTCGCTAGTATAATTTTATGTTTTTAAGCCAAAAATTGATAAAGTGGTTACTTTTTGTCTCCCTCAAATTAGACATAACAGATCTAAAAGTATGCTTCTCAAACATTAGGGGAAAATAAATGTCCATGTTTTCTATTAAAATGTAGATTCTGCATAGTTGATTGTGTGGGCCATGTTCTCATGATATCCTCTAACCCCTGGCTCCTTCAATTCTTCATTCTCCTCTTCTATGGGGTTCCAAAGCTCTACCTAGTATTTGGCTGTGGGTCTCTGCATATATCCCCATCAGTTGCTGTGTGACATCCCTTCTAATGACAGTTCAGCTAGAAGCCAATCTATAATAAAATATCATTAGGAATCATTTCATTGACTTATTTTTTTTCACCATATTTGGCTCTGTCCTGGGTTTCTAAGCTGTTCTGCCTTTGGTTCCTGATCATCAAGGCAGATTCAAGCATGAGATCCCTCTCGTGCAATGGGCTACAATTTGGGTGAGTCATTAGTTGGCCATTCCCACAAGTTCTGAGCCACCATGACATAAGCACAGGTAAAACAGTTTGTAGGTCAAAGGTTTTGTGGCTGGGTTTGATGTTCCATCTCCACTTCTAGAATACTTGCCTAGTGATAGAAGATAGCCAGTTCTGGCTCTGTATCCTCTATTACTAGGAGACTTCACTAGGGTCACTGTCATAGATTCCTAGAAGTTAGCACTACATGAGTTTTCTACATTGCTCCTGTAATGCCCCTCCCAATTAGAATCATCTCTCCCAGAATTTTTCCCTCTGACCCTCCTATTCACCCTCCAGACTGATCTCTTCCATTCCTCTCTCCATGTGTCTCCAGCCCATCGACAAAATATATTCTATTCCCCCTTCCCAGGGAGATAGATATATGTGCTCCACTTGAGCTCTCCTTGTTCCATAGACTCTCTACATATGTGGACTGTAGCATGGTTTTTCTTTACTTAATAACTAAAGTCCACTTATAAGTGAGTACATACCATGTTTGTCTTTCCAGGCCTGGATTACTCATGATGATTTTTTTTCTAGTTCCATCTATTTGCCTGAAAATTTCATGATGCCATTATTTTTGACACTTTACTGGGTAATGTACCATATTTCCTTCTTCCATTGCCCAGGTGAAGGACATCTAGGTTGTTTCCAGTTTCTGGCTGTTATTAATAAAACTGAGTAAGTGTCCTTGTGGTAGGATGGAACATTCTTTGAGTATATGATCCACACTGGCATTGCTGGATCTTGCAATAGATCAATTCCTATGTTTCAGAAGAACTGCCTTATAGGGGCTCACAGAAACTGAACTGAAATAGACCCTGTATGGATCTGAGAGAGGCTCCCTTCATATATGGTATAGTTCTATAGCTTGGTGTTCTTGTGGATGGGAACAGTGGTTTGGGAAATGTCTCTGACTGTTTTTCCTGCTCTTGAGACCCTTTTCCCCCTAGTGGGTTGTCTCCTCCAGCCTTGATATGAGAATTTGTACTTAGTCTTATTGGAACTTGTTATCTGCAAATGGTGTTTTATTTATTTATTTATTTATTTATTTATTTATTTATTTATTTATTGAAGAACTTTATTTTAAAAAACAAAGATAAATGTACAAATTTTAAGCATTTTTCCATAAAAGTATAAGAATATATTTTTGTCATTGCTTGGCTTTTTTTAAAGGTTTGATAGTGTGCATTAACATCTCACTAGTTACAATGAGCATAAAGTACATGTAAAATAGGATGTAACCTGAAATTAGTCAAAGTTTTCTTGGTGTATAAGAAGTAAACATAATAGTTTTTCTTTTCTTTCTTTTTTTCTTGAACTTCAAACAGTCTGTGAGTTGTTCCTGGGGTGTTCAGAGCTTTCTGGGGTTAAAATCCAATTACTAGTGACTGCATATTATGCCTGTTCTTTTGTGACTGGGTTATCTCACTCAGGATGATATTCTCTAAATGCAGCCATTTTCTTAAGAATTTCATACAGTGTTTTAAATGAGTATCTGAAATTGTAAGATGCTTCTTACTGCTTTTGATAAAGGACCTTCTCAGCATACTATGCCGGAAACATAGAGACCACACTTGTGTCTCTCCAAAATAGCAGAATTTATTGATAACAAGAACTCCATAAGTTCTGTGCATATTCTTGAGGCTAATGAATCCATACAATAAAGTCAGGAAAATTCAAAAGCATTACAGTAACTAGCAGAATACTCCAAATCCTATAAAACAAAGAAATATTGAAGTAATTAATTTATGATATAGAAAGAACATATATTTCATTTAACACTTTCATTGAGACATTATAAAATTCCAATAATCTTGACATTAAGTCATTTTCTGTCTTATAAAACATAAGCATATAAAGCATAATGAACCAATACAGCGTTTGTGTGCACAGTGAGAATTAGGGTTTAAATGTTTTTAAATAGTTATGCCTTTTAAATAATACTTGATGAATGTTGAGATACATGAATCAGGAAAATACTTAAATTGATTTAAAATTCTGTCAATTTACGGTCTCATACATGTATTTAAGGTAATTGGGGGAAAACTGATTTTCCAATAAATAATGTTAAGAAACCTAGAGGATCTCTTCCTCTATTTTTAGTATCTTTTAAACATTAAGTCAAAAGAAATTGCAGACACCATAGAAGAAAATATAAAATATTTATCAACTCACAATACACAAATAGCACAACCGCAATGTGCAAGCACCAGAACTGCAGAAAAGGTTAGAGATGGAATCATAAAGCAAAAGCTGTAACACAGATAACTGTAGAAAACGTTCAACAGAAAAAGATAATTTAATAAAAATAAAAGATGTTTACCGTTCACTGACTGAAAGGGAAATATATAGATAATATGAAAATACACTTGACTGACAAAACTAGAAACACTATATTTATATTTTCATTTATTTTGGTAGAAACAAAAAATTTCCCAGTGGAGAATTCTAACAGAATTCTAGCAAAGCAGGTGTTCTTGTGTATTTCTGTTGAGAGTAAAAACTGTCATAACCATTTTAAAAGGCAATTTGGCAATTTCTACTAAGACTTAAATTGAATCCACTCTAGCACCTGACAGCACTGTTTTCAACAATAGAATTTCTGTCCGCGTATGAAGGTGCATTTTCCAATTTTAATAAAAACTGTCAGAAAACCACTTCCAGATGAACTGTTACATCAGAAAAATACAGATACAAATATGTACAATTTGAAGATTGAAATACTATATTTTATTTTACATATTTACAAATGTCTACATGATTAGAGATTATGTAAAGATGATATTTGATTTATTGTTGTATAAGCCTCTAATACCAGGTAAAATAGGGACCAGAGAAAAATAATCATCTTTTTAGCATTTTGTTATTTTCTGAACTTTTTGCCATGTGCATTTATTATGAAGAAACTGTCACAAAAGATTCAATTATTTTCATATTCATCATTACTGTAGCTGCAGTAAAAATTCATATTTTTTATTTTTTCATTTTTTGCGTGTGTGTGTGTGTGTGTGTGTGTGTGTTTATATGTTAGGGATGAAACTCTGAAACTCTGTTGGAATTTTGTGATAATTATATGGGTGCTTACAAAAATCTGCATCCCTAACCCTAAGCAATTTGTCATAAGTTAAATAATAACAATTTATTTAATCATGTAATTATTGACCATATTTTTATAACTGTTAAATGTATAGATTCCTAACTGTGAACAACTGCTCTTCTCTATGGGCCTATTGTAGAAAAGCAGTTTCCTTAGCACTGTGTGCCCCGAATATTCGTATCTCTGATCTCCTTTACATAAGACCCTGCATTTTTCTTGTCTTCTTTCCATTGTAAGCCAAATGGGTCTTTTATAGACTTTTGGTTGTTGTTGTCAACCACCCATTCTTTAATTATCTATTTTTTAATTCTTTTATGTATGATTATTTTTCTAAGTCTTTATGCTTCAACTGTAAACTGGCAATGTCAATCTTAATCTTGTAAATGTAAAATAAAATTACTTAAGTTGGAAGATGTTTGTAATTCCAGCATCTGGGAAACTGAGGCAGTAAAATTGTTGAATGGGTTGAATCAAATTTGTGCTATATATAAAAAGACACTGTCAGAAGAAATGAAACATTAGAAAAATTTATTAGCCAAGTTATTTTTTAAAACCTACAAATACAAGTTACACATTCTATGTAACACTTTTTGTCATAACTATCATGGGCTCTTTGTTAGTGACACTGTTACATTAAACATTATTTTGTATTCCTTTGCTTTGTTTATATTACGTTTCACCCTTTCAGTTGAATACTGTTTTTAAAAGTGCCCATTATTTAGCTAAATATCAGTTTAGCTAAATAACACCCAAAGAGCTATAACATTGTTTCTTGGTTGATTGGAACATTTGGAATGAGAGATATGAACTATTCCATAAACAATTTTTTAACGTACAGATCAATATGTAAAGAACATTCAATGGCTTATTTCTGTTTCCTTGTGAGAAATGTTCAACTACAGAAGCTCCTTTCTTGCCCAATAAACCCCTAGTTCACCAGCAATTCATAGACATACACATTTGATGGAGACTCACGAGATCATTATAAAATGTTAATTCAAAGCACAGTTTCTCCAGAGACCAACCAACCTCTTGTATACAAATCACATGTTTCACCTATACACTTTAATTGTTGGCCTATGTAACTGTTGGCTTACCCTTTTCTTCTATGACATTGTAACTCTGAAAGCAGCGGTTCTGAGTTTCTCAGCATCTCATGTCTCAGCCTCTATCACAGGTCTTTAAACATGGTGTTTACCAATCTTTGTTATGTTATAACTAAATAAATTAAAGAGACTAAGCACTTGCTTCATGTCTACTGAATTACAAGGTCTTAGGAAGTAAACCTTATCAGGGAAATGATATAGGAATGCAACTTTTACATAAGTTTTCATGATAATTTGTGGGTAAGAGTTAATTAGAATAGCCAAAGGGAATAGCTTACCACCTAGTAGGGAGTTGAACACAAAGGGAACTATACAGCACTTGGTTTGAGTGTGTCCTTTCAGAATTCTGTCCTCAGAAAGTCAGTGTTAAATACTGAGGTGTCTGTGGCATGAAGCTAGATTTCTTGTGATTTCATAAGGGATTAATCCCTTGCTCAGAGAAAGAATGTAAGCTCTCATTCCCTCTTTGCAGGCATTGGCTGGTCCTTTCACTGAGTCAGAACAACACAAAGCCCTCATTGTTTCCATGGTATTGGACTTACCCCAGAAACAGAGAAATGGGACAAACTCTTCTTTATAAACTACTAAGTGTTGAGTTTCAATTATAACATCAACCTCAAATACACAAAGAAATGACTAGGACACATAGCAGCTACTGATTTTGTGTCGGGCAATATATACCTAGCTCCATTTGCTAGTCTTCTACCATATATCAGTGAAGATATATTTCTGATACCTACTACTGGCTATTGTTCTTCCCTGAAGAACAATCTTCTAGGCTGTATTTCTTATGATACTTCTGTTTTTCTCTATATGTGGTATATTAACTTAGCTACTATTAGCTCTACACATCAAGAATATACATTTGTCTTAACCATTTTACTTCCTTGTTCTTTGAAAATAAAAATAGATTTTATATAAGAGAAAATCCTGACAAGAAAAAAATGGACAATTCTGGACTATCCTATGTTCATATCTCTTGACTTTTAGATCACTGTCACTCTTTAATATATACTAAACATCTGAGGTAAGATAGAGTTTTAATAACCGTGTTATTAACATGGACTAACAAAATTTATTTCCAAATACTTTTGACAGTTATGGGTGTATACTTTGCAGATTCTGGATGTTGATTATAAATTAGCAAATTCGTAAAAGTAGGAGAATTTTGCATGATAAAAAGGTAATGTTTAGCTGATAAATACATCTCTCCTTGTGCTACACTTTTGGCTTTGTGTCTGATCAAATCGGGTGCAGTGTGCTGGCTGAGAGGAACTGATGAGAGATGAAAGGCCTTGGATCCTCCATTTTCTTTCTTTGGGGATGCTTTCTAACTCCATTATACACTACCTTATATGGTATATGTTCTTTTGGGTGCCTTTGTTTACACAGATTCCTTTCCATAGATACTGTGTAACCTACAGTTGTTAAGATTGTAGAGTGAGCACTCACACAGGAACTGGTTATGCTGAAACTGACTTTTTCATCTATGACAGTTTAGGAGTGGTCTTATTAAAAGCTTTTGATATGGACATTAATTAGTACACAGCTATACTAAGAAATATTGAACACCATGAAACCAGATGGGAGGTGGTAAACAAACTTTTTACAGAATATGAATTCTAAACAAAGGGCAGCAACAAGAAGGTGACTTGCTGACATGCTATGCTGTAACAGAAGCTCATCATCCGGAGCACACAAGAGTATGAGAGCAAAACTCACTTGCCACCTCAGAAAGGCCAGAAAAGGAAGCAAATCTGTGAATCAAATGTACAATAGCAGAACAATATCAAAGTATAATTTGAATAAACATAGATATGCTTACTGTTTTCAAGAAATACTCCTGATCCATCAGGTCCTGTCTTATCGATGTGTTTTATCAATGACACAAATTCAATAATTACAAATCAATCACTGGAAGCTATATGGAAAGAATTTAGTAATCACCAAAATTTCAAGAGAGAGGAGGAGTAGGTGGGGGGCTGGGGACTCTGGGAGAATGTGACCCAGGATTCCTAGGTCACTGAAGTAAAACTAAAGCATTGTTACATGTTGTTACCTTATGCTAAATGCTGTTGCGAGTTATAGTATCATTGAGCTTTATTTAAGTCTATATATATATATATATATATATACATATATATATATATATATATATATATATATATATATATTCTATGTGGAATTGTTTTTGTTTTTATATGAGTGGGTGAAACTAGTTCATGCCTTTGTGTAGGAAACTAGACCCTTCCCTTCTGCATAGCAGCGTGGTTTGTGAACTGTAAGCAAGCAGTTCCTTCTCTGGCAACCAGCCACATTACCATCAAAGCAACCAAGCTGTATAATTTCTTTTCTACATTTACATACAAAACTTCCTGTTAAGCATATACCCAGACTGTTTGGCTCACTTTTTGAACCACTTGGGAGCCATTCTGTCATGCACGACTTTGCTGTTTCACATGACCCTCAGTAAAAGACTTCTGCCTTTGCGCCTACTTGGGGTTTTTATCAAAAGCAAAGTGAGCTTCCTCAGCAGTAGCTTAAAGAGAAGACAGAGTATTAAAGGAGCAAGAATGGTCTCTGTCAATGGGTTCTGGAAGGAATAAGAAATAAAGGAAAAGAAAAAGGATGGATTCAATAAGAAAATGGAAACATTGTAGATGATGAACTCCAGATCCTTGTTGTTGAAAGCATTCCTGGAAGTTACCAATCCTTGAAGGCTGAAAGACCCAACATCTAAGCTTAAGGGTTAGAAAACTAATTGGTATGACTATTACTAAATACTAATGTAATTGGTTGCTACTTGGGAGCAAAGACTTCACTAGCTGTTCAGTGCCAGGATACTAGCAAACATGGCCAAGCACAAAGAATCGAATATGTACAACTAACTATACCCATGTGAATGAACTTCTAGTGACTGGGGCCCTGAAGTGTAGAAGGCGCAGAACTTCTGGTACTCACTGATTAGCATTACAGAAACCAGAAATATTAAGCATTCCTGCTTGCCTCTTCAAAGGTAAAGATATGTAACCTGCTTCTTACCCAATAGTCTGGGAATAGAGGTGGTTTATAACCTGGTGACCTTTGCACTGTATGACTCAGACCATACCAGCCATTCCCAACCTTCACATGTCACATTTAGTTAATCTATAGAACCCATCTTGATAGAAGATGAACTTTGATGTAGTCATGTCTTAAGCGTTATTATACACACAGTATTGTATTTATTATCATCAGAAAATTTTGTCACCAAATTTTGCTGTGCTTCAATATGTCTAAAATAAACTACTTGGGGGGCAATGATGACCTCAGGTTTCCAATGAAGACTGCATCTCACAAAATCAAAGTAAGGTAACTCCAGTAGAAAAAAACCCAATGTTGACTCCTGATCTCCATTGTACATTCATACACACACCCACAAACAGGAACTGAACATGCTGTGTGTGTGTGTGTGTGTGTGTGTGTGAGAGAGAGAGAGAGAGAGAGAGAGAGAGAGAGAGAGAGAGAGAGAGAGAGATGTGTGTAAAATTACATGTTTCCTATTGCATTGACTTCAAAATGCAATCACAAGTGAAAATTACCTGGGAAAAAGACACTTACAGCTTTTGCATGGAAAACAGACTAGACCAAGAAATCACAGAGGTTTAAATGACTTTATACGTTTTCTTCTTTTGTAAGCATAGCATATGGTGGGATTAAGGTTCAAAGGTTCCAAGTGGGAGGAGACAAAAAGAGATCAAGCTATTGACTAGGGAGAGCTGCTTTGTCTGTATCACTGAGCACATCCGCACATCCTTGGTTATACACAGTTCTTGACTCCTCACTCGAAATACATGAACCACTGTAGACTTCTACCTTGTATTCCCTGTGACAGCCAATCTTTTGTCCCACTCACATTAAAAATTCCATTTTAGAATGATGACTTAAAAGAAAAGGCGTATTTGAAAATAAAAGATAAGTACAAAAAAATAAATATGAAGAAATCTATTCAGATAAATTCACCCATTGCTAGATTACCTTTATAGTTATGAAGAACTATTGCTTTTACTTTTTCGATGAATAATGAAGTCCTAATAATTTGCAAAGTAAAAAGAAATGCATATTCTTCTTAAACATATATTAAAATTTATATTGATCAAAAAGAAAACAATTAAAATTTGGAGGTATAGAAACATTATCAACTGTGTATCTTGAATGTCTATTTTATCATCTCACTTGGAATTCAACCAAAAATAAATGAAAAATTACTCTATATTAATACTACTATTGTAGAGCAATTTCAAGGTTCAAAAATTAATTTTTTCCACACTATTTTAAGTATTAGTTCTCTACTCTTCCCCCAGATTTAAAATGTTTTTTAAATAGGCCTTAGCAAAAATCAAACTTTATTTCAATTCTAAAGAATTTTATTTCTTATTTAAGTAAAGCCTGATTTAACTATTCATCTTGTTCTCTTCATTTCACTGTGTTCAGAATAACATTTTATCTTTTAGAACTTTTCCCCTGCCTACCAATTCAATCTTTTTGTTGTTGTTCATCAGTTTTTTAAATTTTATTTAATTGTTTTAAACTGCAGGTCCCTCCTTACTCGTCCGGCTTCCATTAGTAGCCAAGATGAAGGGAAAAGGGAGGGCAAACATCTGGCACAGGGAAGGTCATTTCCACATTTCATGTTCACACAGAACTAATCAGACAAGCACAGATTAACTGTTGTGTTTAGATGTTGGCAGTATGGGATGGGAAGAGATGAGGAGAAGGGGTATCATTAAAAAAAAAAATACAGGCTCAGAACGTCAAGTGCCCAAAGCAAAGAAAGAATACTAAGAGCAGTAAGGAAAAAGGTCATGTAACATACAAAGGCAGACCAATCAGAATCACACCTGACTTCTCAACAGATACTATGAAAGCTAGAAGATCCTGGACTGACATCATGCAGACCCTCAAGGCCTCCATCTACATATACAAATAGCCTCATGAACCGATTTAGTGAAGAAGGCATCCTCTGAGGTAGTTGGAACTCACACTCCCAGGCCGTGTTTCCTTACATTTGGCTCAAAATGTGGAAGAGTTAATATATTTACATTTATGTTTCTAGTGTACACAGCTTCTTCATTTCTCTGACCTAAGCACTAAGACGCCTGTTGTGTGTAATTTTAGAAACATTCTGGCCCCTGCTAGGCTCTGTGACTAGCAGCTGCTTGACTTCCATCAAGTCAGCGCCCATGGCTAGCTTCTGTTTTCCCGAGATCCTGGCTATGCTGGCTTATTCCCGAGAGCACCGTCGTTCCTCCTTACCCGTGTGGGCAACGGCAGTGTCACCAAGCTCCCTTTAGTCCCGAGGAAGGAAAACACTAGAGACTTATATTTTAAAACTGGCCAGAAAGCTTTAAGGTTGGGCAAAGTATATTATGTCCCATCCTCTAGCGGAGGCCATAAACTTTCGGTCCCAAGACAAACATGTCTGCTTCCTCTCCGCCCCACAGCCTGATTTGACTTCCCAATCCTTTACGTTCCCTCCTCTTCGAAATCCCACCTTATCCTTCACCGCACGATTGGCTTCTGCCTTTGTTATTGACCAAATCAAGAGACAATTAGAGAACCAACGCCTACAGATACCTAATGCATTTTCCAATCTAGAAACATACCTTTGAGCATGAAAAGGGCAAATTAGTAGCTGTGAGTGTGCGTGCGTGCATGTGTGTGTGTGTTTGTGTGTGTGTGTGTGTGTGTGTGTGTGTGTGTGTGTATGTGTGTCTGTATATGTGTGTATGTGTTTGTGTGTGTGTCTTGTGTCTCTCTGTGTGTGTCTGTGTGTCTGTGCGCATGCACATTATTGAAGAATAGTTCAATATCTTTAGCCCTGCCTGAAAGTTCCTTTACTGTGTAGCCCAGGCTGGCATGTGCTACCACCCCTAAAAGAACAGCTACTCTGATATTTATTGAGCTTATTTCTATCATAAAAATGTGATCTGTGGTACTTTAAGTAAAATGTTATATAATATGCCTAAACCTGGCATTTCTGCAAGCTAAACAGTGTGCTATTTCATTTCTATTTATTTCCTGGTTTGTTTTCTAGAACAATATGTGAGCTTTTGGGACTTCAGTGTCCAGCTTGCAGTGCTTTATCTGCGTTTTGTATATTGCTACTTACCTTTGGAAGTGTATTTATTTCATCGAAGTTTCTGTTCCTTTGCAATAAATTGCAGAGCACTTTGCAAAGGTCAACCTAGTCACCGCTTTCCTGAGAAAAAACAAATACTGCTGCTCAGAGGAATCCTCACTTTAAGTTGGAGAAAAGCAAACACTTGTCATTGAAAACCACTTGCCAAAGAGTCCAACTATAATCTGAAAAATAAATGTTCTGAGTCAGAATCTCAGACCACAGAAATAGATATTTACTTTTATTCCCTCAAAAATGTTTGTAGTACAGAATGAATCTTTTTCAAATCAAATCAGATTAGTCTATTCTCTTTTGAAAATATATTTTATATGTAATTTGGAGTAGAACTTTCATACAAAATATCAAAAATCAAACATATTTTTACTGGGATTCATACAGCTATCCAATCATATGATAAAAAGAATCTTAATTGGAGATTGAAAATACATGATATAGTCACAATGATAATATTTTAAAATCTACTAGATAATTATAATTCTCCCTGGATCACTTATGAATAATTTAGCTTTATAAATTATTAGAACATTTCAGAAACAGAAAACGCATGTTTGTAAGTACTATTCAAATAGTATTTAATTTAAATAGTATTAAATAGTATTAAAATATAATTTAAATAGTATTAAACTATAATAGTCTCATGTTTTATGTGTTTGGAACTGTTCTAAGCAGTGAATAGTGTGTGAGTGTGTGTGTGTGTGTGTGTGTGTCTGTCTCTCTCTCTCTCTCTCTCTCTCTCTCTCTCTCTCTCTCTTTGTCTATGTGGTGAAATAAACATAGAAGAAGGAATTGGATTTCAAAAAATCCAATAATTATTTTTTATTGTCTTCATGGTTTTGGATGAGAACAGTGAAGCAGACAAATATAATCTATAAAAGGCTTTACATCTTTTTATTTTTTAAGTGTAAGTAGAACAAGAATATATAAACTTTTACAAGAAACATTAATTTCCTCAAACCTTTTAGACTTTTAGACTTGGGCATTGCACTATATATAAATACAGGAAATTCAATGAGATGATTGTGTTTGGCGTGCATATATGCACCTGTACATATGCAAGCATGCATGCATGTGCATGTATGAATGTGTACATGTACATCAGTGAAACTAAGAGGACTCAGTACCATTAGCACTTACTTCCCACATCCTGGGTTTGGAATCCTGAGATTCCAAGATGATTGCCTGCCCTTACCCAGATCGTAAAAATAGCCAACTGGGATGCCTTGTAATTGTCGAGATTTTAATTGGTTTAGAAAGTGAGGCATAAAATAGTAGTACAGCTAGAGCCAAGATTAGATTTAAAGTCAGTGACTATTTACGTCTGTGATTTATGAGCTGTCTCTGCAGTGTGTGCTTTGTCTTTGGCACCCTCTGCTCAGAGCGGCTACCTACGCATCTCCTTAATCGGCCTAAAGTCTCCACTACTGCCGCCACCCAATACCACATCATACTTGGTCAGATCTCTTCTGCCATAGAACAGGAGGGTCATGCTCATCCGGAAGCACTGCCGATTTTTCTGGTGTTATCCTGTCAACCATAAAATTATGTCACCTATCACTGGCGGGGGGGGGGGTAGGTTGTAGACCAGTTGTGATTAAATTACAGGGAACACACAAACAAACTTCCGAGAAAAACAACTGAAGGTGTAAAATTTGATTTGTGTTATATTTGTCCCTTACAATTCAAGGTTGTCCCAAATGGCTGAATTTGAGGAATTCGGGAATTCTCAAACCCAATGGAGAAAAATTTGAATTTCATGGAGGTCTTTGGCAAAGGAGGAAGAATAGAATCTTGCTATGTTTCTATTTCCTAAGAATTTACCTATTATGACTGTTCTATGTGCTTTAAAAGTGTTCCTCTGCAGAAGCATAGAGAATATGGCACCAGGTTTCCAAGACAACAGCAAAATCCCAAGGGACAGGAGAACAGAATGTGAAGGCAGCTGGCAGCCAGATGAGCATCCAGAGTTAGGGAGAGGTACCACCCCAATGGGGAATTGAATGAAAACCTCTGGGCACGTAAATGTCAGTGGGAAGAGGAGGGCTATAGTCAGGAAGCTTTAACGCACATGTCCCAGTATTCTATGGGGCTGAAACGTATCAAATTTTCACTCCCAACAAACTCTGTAAAAGGAATTTAATCTCTGTCAGGTTGGTTGCCTTGAAAGGTAAGCCCTTTCTACATTTTTACTTGAAATAGTCATCCTCATCTCTCCAGTCCTTGGCAAAATGACCCATCTTTTCCTCTGCTACAGAAAAGCCTGGAACCTGTTGATGACAGATCGCATGATTTTATCTGTGGATTAAAATATTACATAGTCTGAATCAGCTACACATCAAGTCGCCTCATCCAATTCTGTCCTATCATGAATAACCTTATAGAATTTTACATCTATATTTTGGGAAATTTGGTCAATGCTTTATTTGAGAAATGAAACAGATGTAATCTGTTTATGCTTGGAACCCCAAATATATTCTTGCTATACTATTTGTGTGCAAGTTTTCTATTACTGATATGATAAATAGCCAAGACCTCAGCACATTTAACCACACTAGATTTATTGTGTTTTCCTTTCAGTAGGCCAAAATCTCAGCTCAGCAAGATTAGAATCTTTGCTTAGAATCACAATGGGCTGGCATCAAAGTGTTGGCTAAAACTATAGGTACCAAAGTTCAAAGTCCTTGCCACAACTGATGTGATATTTGCTAAAATGTATTTATTCATGTTTCTAAAAAATACTTCTTCCATTTCCAAGTCAGCAGCAGCTCAAAGAAGTCTTTCCCACTGTGGATCCCTCCACACACACACCTCTCCCACCCTCTCCCACCCTCTTCCAACCACTCCCACACTCTCCAACCCTCTTCCACTCTCTCCCACCCTCGCCCACCCTCTCCCACTACTGAGTTATAGCCACAGTCTGCCTTGAAGTTTCTTGTCCCCAGGTTTCTCTTCAACTCCCTCTTCTTTTTTCTTCTTCAGAAACCCTTTTCACAGTGTAGTCTTTTCTTGCTTAAAGGACCAGGTTGTGACTTGTCCTGCCTCAGTCTTCAGGAGGATTAGGCATTCATCAGCTCTGGCGAGCTAGAATTGTTTAATGTTAATTTTTGATTTTTAATAATGTGTTTTTTTGAGGCACTCAGGCCATCTGCCACCAAGAACAGCAGAGGTCCAGGGACACAGGCCTGGTGAGATTGTGCTCTGAGTAGCCACAGAACAGAGAGGTCCATGCCCAGCACTCAAAAAGTGCACCCCCCACCCCTGTTTGGTTCAGGGGAGGAGGAACCCTGCATTAGGGGGTCTGTTTCCACCCAGCAGTCCGTGCTTGCAGAACAGGCACTCAGGCAATCTACCACCAGGAATAGCGGTGATCCAAGGACAAAGGCAAGGTACAAGAGAGAGACAAGAACCAAACACTGAAAACAAAACCACTTATAATTACAGAAAACAAGATGGCAGGAGGAAAGCAAAAAAATGTATTCCAGGGAAACCAAGACAACCTAGCAACACCAGAACCCAGCTCTACCATCATAGCAAAGAGAAGAATGCCAAACACTCTAGAAAAACAAAACTCAGACCCGAAATCATATCTCAAGATGATGATAGAGATCCTTAAATAAGAATTGGAGGAAAAGCATAAAGAAATAGAAGCCTTTAAAGAGGAAATAAGAAAAGCATCCAAAGAACTCAAAGAACTAGAGTAAAACAGAACCAAACAGATGAAGGAATGGAAGAGGGAATTTAAAACGGAAATTGACACAATAAAGAAAACACTAAAAGAGATAACCCTAGAGGTAGAACACCTAAAAAAGAAATCAGGAGTCACAGAAGCAAGCATTTCCAATAGATTACAAGAGATGGAAGAGAGAATCTCGGGGGCAGAAGACAACATTGTAAACATAGACAAAACAGCCAGAGAAGATGCAAAAAACAAAAAGCTCCTAACCCAAAATGTCCAGGAAATCCAGGACACAATGAGAAGACCGAACCTAAGGATAATAGGAATAGAAGAGGGAGAAGAGTATCAAATAAGAGGTACAGTAAATATCTTCAACAAAATCGTAGAAGAAAACTCCCCTACCCTCAAGAATGAGATGACCACGAGCACAAAAGAAGCCTTTGAACTCCAAATAGGTTGGACCAGAAAAGAAATTCCTCCCGACACATAATAGTCAAAACACCATGTGCCCAAAGCAAAGAAAGAATACTAAAAGCAGTAAGGGAAAAAGGTCATGTAAGATATAAAGGCAGACTAATCAGAATCACACCCGATTTCTCAACAGAGACTATGAAAGCTAGAAGGTTCTGAACAGACATCATGCAGACACTAAGAGAGCACAAGTGTCAGCCCAAGCTGCTATACCCAGCAAAACTATCAATCACCATTGATGTAGAGACCAAGATATTCCAAGAGAAAACTAAATTTACACAATATCTGACCAAAAGCCCAGCACTACAAAGAATTATAGGTAGAATACCCAATGCAAGGAGGGAAACTACATCCTAGTTAAAACAACAACAACAAAAAATACCTAAGCAAGAAAACCAAAAGAAGAAAGACACATAAGCAAAATTCTACCTCCAAAAGCAAAAATAACAGAAAACAGCAACCACTATTCCTTAATATCTGTTAACATAAATGGACTCAATTTCCCAATAAAAAGATATAGGCTATCAGACTGGATACATAAACAAAACGCAGCATTTTGCTGTATATAGGAAACTCATCTCAGAGACAAAGACAGACACTATCTCAGAGTAAAAGGTTGGGAAAATACTTCCAAGCAAACGACCCCAAGAAGAAACCTGGAGTAGCCATTCTAATATCAAATAAAGTAGATTTTCAACCAAAAGTTATCAAAAAAGATAAGTAAGGACACTCTTTACTCATTACAGGGGAAATTTGTCAAGAGGAACTCTCAATCCTTACCATATATGCTCCAAATACATGAGCACCCATATTCATAAAAGAAACCCTACTAAAGCTCAAAAATACATTGCACCCCACACAATGATAGTGGCAGACCTCAACACCCCACTCCCACCAATGGACAGATCATGGAAACAGAAACTGAACAAGGACACTGTATAACTTGCAGAGATTATGAACCAATTGAAATTAATAGATATCTACAGACCATATCATCCTAAAACAAAAGAACACACCTTCTCCTCAGCACCTTACAGCATATTCTCCAAAATCGGTCACAAAACAAGCATAAATAGATAAAAAAAGATTGAAATACAAACCATGCATCCTATAAGATAACAATGGTCTAAGGCTGGCCTTAATAATAACAAATACAACAAAAACCACATATACACATGGAAACTAAACAATTTTCTATTAAATACTAGCAGGGTCAAAGAAGAAATAAAGAAATTAAGAATTTTCTAGAATTTAATGAAAAACAAAAAGCAACATACCCAATCCTATGGGGTGCAATGAAAGCAGTACAGAGAAGGAAACTCATAGCTCTGAGTGCTTCCAAAAAGAAACTGGAGAGAGCATACACTAGCAACTTGACAGAACAGCTGAAAACTCTAGAGCAAAAGGAAGCAGATACACCCATGAGGAGTAGATGACAAGAAATAATCAATCTTAGAGAAGAAATAGACCAAATAGAAACAAAAAGAATTATTCAAAGAATCAACAAAACCAAGATCTGGTTCTTTGAGAAAATTAACAAGATCCCAGGTCCAGATGGGTTCAGTGCATAATTTTATCAGACATTTATTGATGACCTAATACCAATACTCTCCAAACTATTCCACAAAATAGAATCTGATGGAACACTACCTAACTGATTTTTTGAGGCCACAATAACCCTTGTTTCTAAACCCTACATGGAAAGAGATCATCAGACCAATCTCACTTATGAACATTGATGTAAAAATACTCAACAAAATCTTTGCAAACCAAATCTGAGAACACATCAAAACGATCATTCACCATTATCATTTAGGCTTCATCCCTGGGATGCAGGGATAGTTTAATATATGGAAATCCATCAATGTAATCCACCATATAAACAAACTCAAAAAAAAAATCCACATGTTCATTTCACTAGATGCTGAGAAAGCATTTGACAAAATTCAACACCCCTTCATGTTAAAAGTCTTGGAATGAACAGGAATACAAGACCTACACGTAAACATAATAAAAGCAATATACAGCAAACCAACAGCCAACATCAAACTTAAAGGTGGGAAACCTGAAGCAATCCCACTAAAATCAGGGACTCGAGAAGGCTGCCAACTCTCCCCCTACCTATTCAACATAGTACTGCAAGTCCTGGTGCAAAGTGATGGAGATTAACAGCTCACATCAACCTCTGGCCTACACACACACACACACACACACACACACACAAACATATAAAGACATGTGCAACTGGATATACATGTACACTCATATATATGGAGACATGTATATGCATATATGCACACACATGCCTAAAGACATTGTAGAACCCGAAGCTGGAAAGAACCCAGATGTCCTTCAGTAGATGAATGGATACAAAAATTATGATATATTTACACAATGGAGTACTACTTGGCTATCAGAAACAATGACATTATGAAATCTTAAGAAAATTGATGCATCTTGAGAATATCATCCTGAGTGAGATAACCCAGTCACAAAAGAACAGACATAATATGCAGTCACTCATAATTGGATACTAACCCCAGAAAGCTCTGAAGACCGCAGAAACTACTCACAGACTATATGAAGTTCAAAAAAAAAAAAAAAGAAAAAAAAAGAAAATGAAAAACTATTATGCTTAATCTTTACACCCCAAGAAAACTTTGACCAAATCCAGGTTACATCTTGTTTTACATGTACTTTATGCTCATTGTAACTAGTAAGATCTTAATGCACAGTATCAAACCTTTAAAAAAAAAACGAAGTACTGACACAAATGTATTTGTATTCTTTTATGCGAAAATGCTTAAAATCTGTACATTTATCTTTGTTTTTTAAAATAAAGTTTCTCAATTAAAAAATAAATAAATACAAATAAAAAAGGCAACCTTGGGTGTTAATTTTGCAATCACTAATAATAATAATAATAATAATAATAATAATAATAATAATAATCAAGTAATAATAATAATAACAAGTTTTCATGTGAGCTTATGGAGTGCTGTATGTGCACATGAGTGTAGGTTTCTGCAGAGACCAGAAGAGCATGTCAAGTTCTCTTCAACTGTTACAGGCAGCTGTGAACCACCTTCAGGTTCTGGGAACTGAAACCCAGTTCTGTGCTAGAGACACCCATGCTTTTAACTGCCGAACCGTCCCTTCAGCCTTTAGTTTGAACTTTTAAATTCACTATGTTAGATTGACCTTACATAATTCAGGACGCTTTTTTTCATTTTAATTTAACATAATCACTAATTTTTTTCCTGAAATCCCCCTTTAATATGTATAAAAACATAGCCCAAAGGGGTAATATCAGCAGGTAACATTCACCAGGAATAATTACTACAGTTAGATAATATGGATTTTGTATTAGAAAAAAAGAAAGTTGAAAATCAGAAAGGAAACATTAAAAAATGCATTGCAGAAGTCACATAGACAATGAATGTAAGTGGCTTAGAAACGAGAGTAAAAACAAGTGCACTGGATTGCAAATAGACACAAGCTATGACCTTGAAATAAATCTTACCATACCAGAAGTCACATAGAGAATGCACATAAGAGATCTAAAATCAGTTTAAAAACAAGTGAGCTGGATTGCAAGTAGATGCATGCTGTGCAAAGTGTGAATGAAGGTTCATGATGAACAAGAGATACAGTTTATTTCTAATTGAAGACAAAGTTGATACTTTTTCTGTAATACATGTGTGATGCATAATTGTCATTGTCAATTCAATATGAAATTACCATGGAAATGCAGCTCTGGGCACATTTTTGGAGGATTTTTCAGCAGTGTCTCACAAAAGAGGGAAGACCTACCCTTAGAATAGCAATGTAATCTCATGAGCTGGTTTCCTACCCTGAATAAAGCAAATCAGACAAAAAGTAGTTGTACTCCCTAATGGTATCCCTCAGGAAGATATGATTTCAATATGAGTGGCAAGAACAAACATGTAGACCATACTACAAATGGTCTTTATCGATTAGTCATTCCACCACTGCTCACCCCATTTGCCTGAGTACTAAAACATCTTCATAGGTTTAATCAGATCTGCCTTTCCTCCTCTGCTTTTATTGGAATAAAACACTTTTCGTCTCCACTTTGAAAATATTTCTTCCTCTAAATCCTTAGGTTTGATAGTTTTCTGCTTATCAGAAATAAATCCATCATCAGTATGTGTCTCCCTTTTGGTACAATGTTCAAATGATGTCAAAATTGGCCCATCCTCTCATCATTCTTAGAAAAAAGAATATTATAGATAGAGTCTCTCTATGAAGCTCTAACTGGCCTTACCCTCAGAATCATCCTCCCTGAGGTCCAGGCTATGGTAATTTTCTGTACCACAAAGCTTGACTACTTTTTTAAAGCAATGGAAACAGGTCATTGTAGTTGATCAGGCTTGGGTGTTTCCAAGTTTTGGGCTTTGTATCCACATTGTTGAAAAATAAGAGCTCACATATATTTGAAAATTAGCAACAAAATTTTATTTAGAGAGAATTTAAATACAGAATTGAGGGGCATACAGTGTGAGGGCTGACTGTGGACTATCCAAGTGTGAGTATACACAAGTTCTGATTATTGTTTAAAGATTGTTTTTGTAGAATTCAAGGCAAGTAATTAGGTCACTAAGGTATATAATAAGGCTGGTTCTCTGTCTTGATTGATAGATTAGGGTATATAATCTTACTTTACTCGGTTCAGGCCTTCCCATAGTTCTCATAGTTCACTTAATTTCTGTGCATGAGAGGGTAAGTGGACAATTCTTAATTTTTTTGAGACACAGTTTGACTTACTGAATACTATTCCTAACCTTCATGCATAGATACATTGGAAATATATTTGAACAAGAGTTCTCTAAATTTAATTGTTGTTAGTTGTGGGAAAACGTATACCATTTTAATGAAAATGTTCATATACCATGATGCAGGAGGGATGCATGTCTTCAAGGTATATTATTTATAAAGGGATCTGTGTGTGAGGGCAGTGTGTTCAGGGAAGGCAGAGTTGTGTGTAACAGAAATCAAGCAGAGACCCAGCTTACTAAACTGGTTCTTATGTTTTACTGCCTCAAACAAATACATAAGGCTTATGGAATGCTTAAACCCTGGGAATCTTACTCTCTACCCGTCTTTAACAGAATAGCATGCCTTTGTGCCTATGTTACATCTTAGTCAGCCTTCATATTGCTTTCATGATTGACAGACTCTCTTCTGGACAAAGTATTAGACACTGTTTTTATCACTACCCCAAGCTCAGATTTCATCTAAATCTCAAGACAACATAGGTAATACTTATTTTCTAAAATCACAACCCATGACCCCATTATTCCACACCCACACACATAAAGCTAGTTTTAATAATACATTAAATATGCTTTTATAAGGGCCCTCCAGGTTCTCAGCAAAACATTAAGTTTGCATGGGGTTACTGGAAAACTAGGCTCATTCTGGTTTTAAATTAATGAAAATATTAGGGATCCACCAACCTCATTACCTTCTAAACAGCTCAAAAACAACCACACTGATAAAGAAGATTGTGCTTTTAGATTCCAAAATGAGATATCAAGTTACAAAGGATTTTTTTTTTTTTTTTTTGTTGCGAATGGGTGACAGCATCCAGGACATCACATATAACAGAACGGCAACTTTGGAACCACAGTCAGAATAAGCGGAGGGGTCAGCCTCTTTCTCAGTGACTCAGTTGGAGACATTTGTGTTTTCTTCCAATATTTTTAGATCCTCAAGGTCTAGCAATTGAATGAAATTTTTGACACTGTGACAAGATATTGTGGGCCACAAAAGTGACCTTAAGAGTTGTGCAATAGAGTTACCAAGAACATGCACAAACATTATCTTTGAAGAAAGTTTGTGATTTTTACAGAGCTCTTTTGAGCCACTTTCAACTTATTGCTTACAAATTGTACATGGCTACCAGCACTTCCACTTCTTTACTTTTTTTTCTTGTCTCAAGTTCATTTGTAAGAATAGCACAGGACACTAGTCATCTGCAGTAGTGTGTAGGTGGGTGTGTCACAGCAGTCTGTCTGTCTTCACATTGGTGGGGGCTTTTCTGTGGAGCCCTCAGAGGAGCCTGGGAACCTTTGGGAGCCTGAACTGGAGCCAAAATCTGGGCCTTAGCTGGAACTTTGGCTCTGCCTGGGCTTTGGTTAGCACATCCTACAACCCTTGGCTATGTAGCTTCAAATCTTCTTCCCAAGCTTGGGGTGAGCAATGAAAGCCAGGTGGCTGAGTTTGCGATTGGGGCCCTTTGACATCTTGGGCTTGATGGCGTCAGGCTTCACAAGGGCCTTGATGGCCTCTGTGTGTGCACTCACTGCCTTTGCATTGCTGGCCTGCATCTGCTCAGGACTTTCTTGTTGGGCTTCTTGGCAAAGCGCATGTTCCTCGTGAACTTGGGGTCATCTCTCTTAAAAGATTTGTATCTTTGTGACCGGGGTTTCTTGATGCCATTCCTGCGCCATTTGCAGGATTGGTTGTATGTGGTGTGGTTCTCAGACATGGCCATTTCTGCAATGTAACTTGGGGCTCCCGTAGCACCTGGAACCAGAAGAGAAAGAGCTTCCATTTCATAATAATAACAGCATTGAATCATAAAATACCTCTACTGCCATCCTGTCTCCCAAATCCTAAAACCAAGGAAACTGCTATGAAATAATCAACTATCATCCAAATAGAGATAACCAGCCCCAACCCTCAGGAGGAGGCAGGACAGTCACTACACAATACTAAATGATTGCAATATATGTGTCCCTCAGGCAATCCACTGGGAAGCTTCTTGGTGCTGCTATACTGGTTTGAGACTAAGGCAGAGCAGGCACACCCCAAGAACAACACAGCAACAGTGGGTTCGAACTACCTGGACCAGTGAAAGAAAGGAAACCTAAAACAGTTGGCAGAGTCAGGCAAAGGTATGATAGCATGACATGAGCTGCAGCCTCTGGACTGAACAGTCCATCCTATTAACTCTTCTATGAGAATTTTCTAGAGAACAACACTAACCAGATTCTTGCAAAGGTTTTCCCTGGTGGAAAGAGATTATTTAGAAAGCAAGTAGTTGTGAAACTCCCCAAGTGTGGGAAGCATCAGAGTTTGTTGCTCTTCCCAGTTTGCCTCTGTGTAGCCAGTGTGTTCTTCCTATCATAGGGTAGGTAGGGCTGGAACTGTTGCCTTATATTCTGTTTGATAAGGACACATTTGGAGCTTACACAGTTAAAAGGAATCTGCCCGTACACATCATAAACAGGTCAGCCTGCACATATTTCTAAACTGTGCTGAGTTAGTTTCTAGCTCACATGGTACCTTGGGCAAAGCTGGGTTCACAGAGACAATATGATACACATTTAAGTGCAGGAGACAGAACAAAAAAGCATCAACCTTCTGAGGTCCAGGTCCAAGGCTGCCCACTGGACAAAGGGACAAGTTTAAACTTTCAAAGGGCCTCTGACTTTGTTTCTGTTCCTTATGAAGTTTGTTGTCTGGAGATGAGATGGAAGGCAGATTTTTAAATCATCTACTCTTCGCAGATCATCATTTCTCTGAATAAAGCCAATTTAAAGATTGAACTCCTGTTTGTTCATTGCATTTGGGGTGACCGAAACATGAACTTTTTGGTATTCTGAGGCCATTCATTTTCTTCTCTGGTTATTGGTATCACCAAAGACAGACTTTGTCCATGACAAAAAACAGACAAATAAAAATCAACATGCCACTCAAAGCATCACAGGCCACTGAATGTCTCATGTGAGGATAGTCACAGTTGGCACACTGGCCTTACCTGAAAGAATTTGGTGCCTCACCACAAGATGCACTAAAGTTTGAGACCATAGATATCCGTACTGCTTAATCCGGCCACGTTTACTAGGGCATCTAATTCCAAATACTCTGGGCATACAGTCTCTGTGGCTCTATCTGTTTGAACGGACACAGACTACACAGAGATGCCATGGAAATTGCCATTGATGGAAGCATGACTGCGGGGGGAAGACACAGCAGACAGTTCTTCAGTCAAAATCTGAGCTTTGTGGTAGCTGTTCCAAGAAGCTGGTTGGGTTTGAAGAATTCTCTGTCCTCATTTTTTTTATGTTATGTAATCTAGAAAGACTCTAGCATGCTCAAACTTTGATAGGTTAAAAAAAGATAGAGAATAAGAAGAATGGCGAATGAAGTCATGGCAAACTGTAGCAATTAAGGTTCATGTGGAAAGTTAACTAATTACATATTTAGTCTATAGTGTGGCTTGTGGAACTGCTCTCTCAGTGGTCAGACTTGGGTAGGCATTATTCCTTCTTAGTGCTTCTTCTCTCTTCTTCTGCTTTTACTACAAATTAAACCATCACACATCCATGAGTCTGCATTTAGGTGTGTCTGCTTAATAGTTTCTTTTTTCTCGCACAATATTAAGTTGATAAAAAAAATCCTGGACATTTTGACCAACATTTGGGTGAAGTTATCTACCTCACTGCCCTCCTCAGATAAAGTTTTGACTCTATTTCATCTATACCACATGTTCTCTCTAGTTTATTCATGTGTTGATCTTTTTGTTTCTGATTATTTCAGCTTATTTTTATCTTTGGTGACTGATGTGGGAAGACTCTATTTTGTAGTACTGGTGTTCACATGGTTCCATTGTGGAATTCAGATGACATATTACATTTTCCCCTCCTGAGGTTCATGTCTCTTTTCTTGCTTATAGCTGATCCTCTCCTGTCTCATTCTATTGGGTGGAATTTACTCTAACATTCTCTGAGAAGGAAAACTAACTGGGAAAGGTTTGAGTGGAGCATCTTTGACTGCACATCTGTGGGAGGGGAGTTGGAGCCAGGAATGCACAAATAGATGGAAGTGTTCTTAAGTCTTAGAAAGATTCATTCAGAACTTGGAAGCTTAATAAATTAATATTTTCAAATTTTGAGATGGAGCCCATATGACAAGTGATTATATTCAGAACCTGGAAGAGGTGACCTTAGGACCAGATGAATAATTTCAAATGAGACAAATTCTAGAAAATTGCTAAGGCCTGAGGGAGTTGAACTTGAACTATGCCCAGCAATGCTCACTGAATGCAGCTGAGGACATCCATGTCAGTACCAAGGGTTTCTGTGGAGTGTACATCTAAGCAAATGTTATATCACACAAATAAAAATATCCTGTAACTATTTTTCTCCATTTGAATAGGGGTATTGTGAGACAAAAGCATACTCAACTCTTTTATAAAGATATTAATTTATATATGTATGTTTTGTTTCAAGTATTTAAATTTCTGCATTCTTTTTTTTTACAATGGTAGTCTATATTTTAATGTTAATTTTACATTTCAATAGACTACAAGTTTATAAATGATATTATACATAATGACTTTTATTTAATAAATCATGTATATATATAAACATGCCAAATGTGATGGGGTAAATCCATGAAGCCTCAATGCTACACACACACAAAAATAAAGGCTATTAAGGAAGGCAGGAAGCAGGAGAGATAGTCTTCTCAAAGGAAGAACACATTAATTAATTGTCCAGTACCAAATGTCAGCCCTGAAAAGACACATACAAATAACATTATATTATTTAACAGGTTATATTTATTAATATAAATATAATACATATGTGCATCTAATAGCAGTGACAAGAGAAGTGATGAATTTGAAGGAGAACAAGGAGGGATGTGTGAGTTGATTTGGTAGGAGAGAAGGAAGGGAAATGTAATTAAATTAGAAATTATAAATCTCATATATAAGTAAATGTATATATGTGTACACATATATACATTTGAACACGTTCTCACTAAAACACTAAAAGGCACACTTTTCTGTTTCCTTGGGTTAATGACATATTTTTTAATTATTTTCTTTAACATAAATTACAGTTCTTTTGTTATTGTTTTCTTCATTTTTGAGATGGAAGTCAGGCTTGCTTCTAACTTGTTTCTGAAGAATGTCATGAACTACTGACAGCCTCGCCTTCCCTGTGCTGAGGTCACATGCATGTGCTGCTGTCCCTGTGCTGAGGTCACAAGCATGTGTATCGTGCTCTCCACTTATCGATTTGTAATCTTCTCTATGTTTCAATGAATGGTAAAATTCAATTCCTTCAGCATCAATTTACCTTTGTTGAGAGTAAAGAGCACTGCTTTTTCACCTCCCTGTTTCACAATTAAGAATTCAAGAGAAGGGCTAGAGACATGGCTCAGTGGTTAAGAGCATTGACTGCTCTCCCAGGAGTCATGAGTTCAACTCCCACCAACCACATGATAACTCACAATCATCTGTAATGGAGATTCGATGCCTTCTTCTGGTGTGTCTGATTACAGAGACAATGTACTCACATACATAAACAAATAAATCTTAAAAACTAGAATTCAAGAGAAAATACTCATCTATTTGCTATTTTTAAATTACCTTTAATCCTGTTTTACAGTCCAGTTGTTATCCCCATCCTGGTCCACCCTCCAACAATTCCTCATCCCATTTCACTTCCCCCTTTTCCAAGAGAATGTTCCCACTCCACCCTCCCACCCTGCCAGACCACCCCTCTCCGTGGGGCCTCAAGTCTCTCAAGAATTAGGTGCCTCTTCTCTCACTGGGGCCAGAGCAGGCAGTCCTCCACTGTATTTCTGTTAGGGGCATCATATCAGCTGAAGTATGATGCTTGGTTAGTGACTCAGTGAGGGATCCTGGGAGCCAGCTGAGTTGAGACTGCTGGTGTTCCTAGAGAGTTACTCTCCTCCACAAATTCTTCCAGCCTCTCCCTAACTCACCTACAGGGGTCCTCAGCCAACATTGGTTGGATGTAAGTATCTGCTTCTGTGTCAGTCAGCTGCTTGTTGGACCTCTTAGGGTGCAGCCAGGCTAGGCTCCTGTCTATAAGCACACCATAGCATCAGCAATAGTGTCAGGTCTTGAGGCATGAGATGGAGCCCAATGTGGTCCAGTCACTGAACCTACTTATCCTCAGTCTCTTCTCCACTTTTGTCCCAGTAGTTTCTTTAGAAATGAACAATTCTGGGTCAAAGTTTTGACTGTGAGACGGCTACCCCATTCTTCCACTTAATGCCTTGTCTGTCGACTGAAAGTAGACTCTACAAGTTTCCTCTCCCCATTGTAGGACATTTCATCTCCCTTTGAGTCCTTAGAGTCTCTTACCTCCCAGGTCTCTGGTACAATCAAAAGTGTTCCTCCACCTCCTACCTCCTAAGGTTGTCTGTTTCCATTCTTTCTGCTGGCCCTGTTCCTTCACTCCTGCCCCCACCCAATACCTGATCATGTTCTCTTTTTCCCCTCTGTTTCTCCTCTCCCACCCATTTCCTCCCTCTCTCTGCATCCCATGATTGCATTCTTCTCCCTCCCAAGTGGGTTGAGGCATCCTTACCTGGGTCCTTCAGCAAATAGATGAATATTTAACTCCACATATTTATAGTTAGTGGAAAATGAACTTGTGATTTTTTTTGTATTTTTTATAAATGTGCTAAAGCTATAGTTGAAAGGTCATTTCAACTTGGTGCACATGGTTTGAAAAGTGTATTGTGATCACAAAAGCATTTCTAGTACCTCATACATAATTACCAAAATAATGCTTTATTTAAAATATATCCTAAATCATTTATTGGGGCAATTATCATATGCAGAATGATGTAAATTACTTGGGGGTAGATGTAGCCTACTCCATGGCTATTTTCAACACTTTCGTGGTAAAATTAACTCTATGTATCTGTCTGTCCATATATTCTCCAAAAATTGTAGACTATATTAAAATATATATAAACTTGTATAATATAACATATTGATTCACTAGGTGATAGATCACTGTATTAGTAAATGCAATGAGGCTAAATATCCAAGAGAATTTGTTTCTAAGTGCATTTTCTTTATTTAATGTCTGTAAAGCCTTGTAAAAAAATCTCAAGAGAAAAATGGAAAAAACAAAACAAAATGTGTTTGGAAGTCTAAAGTCTGGTACTATGCTAATGTCTGTCTGGTCTGTGTGTGTGTGTGTGTGTGTGTGTGTGTGTGTGTGTGTGTCTGTCTGTCTGTCTGTCTGTCTATGTGTGTGTGTGTGAGAGAGAGAGAGAGAGAGAGAGAGAGAGAGAGAGAGAGAGAGAGAAAGCTTGAATTACAAAAATCAAAGAAAACATCAATGTCCCTGTTCAATCACTGATATAAAATAAGTATTTAATATTATCAGCATTCTGTTTTATTTCAAATTTCTTTGTCTTTTGATTTTGTCCTTGGTAGTGCTAGTACCTGGCCCGAATCTTGCCTGCTGCAGTAGCCTTTGCCTGTACTTTCTTATACTTCTGTACCTTTAGATATTCTTTTCTCTGCTGCATGTGCACTGGACAGCAGGTTCCTTTTCTTCTTTGTATCCTCTGTTGAACCTTGCCCTATCCAACTCAAGCCCAGATTTACAGTGATCTCTTTCTTCTTGTGATGTCCACTCTCTAGGTGTAATAGAAGTCTTTGGACATCCATACTCAAGTGTTCATGTATTTTGTGCTCTATATAATTGAGTGAATTAAAAATAAGTCTAAATGTAGGAAAGTTTTCATTAAACTTTTCCTTATTCTCCCTCAGATATTCCAAGATGAAGACAAGTAGCAAATCCAGAAGAATATAGTGTTGTGCAACAGTCTTATGGCAAAAAATTATCCATTTCAAAGGGAATACACCCCTCTAATTATCTAACAAAACTGACAGCATTCTGTATACTGAATTCAAATGATCAAATTCAGACACATTATAATTGAAGTGTATTTGGCAAACTGAGCCACCTAAATTGCATGTTCTTTATACTATCAATATGTCTACAGATGTGAAGTCTCATTTGAGAATCTAGTATTCATAATTCTTATTAAAGGCAGGTTTCATAAATGAGGATAATAACTGACTATGAGTCCCTTGTGCTGCAGTCAGCAGCTCCTTCCCCATTGTCCTGTAAATGAATTTGAAAGATTCAAAATAATAAGTCTATCTCCACCCTCCAAATCTTCACTGTCCTTTGATTTCAGTCAGAGATCACATTCTTTTTAGCTTGTGTTGAACATACAGTTTCCATCTGTATAAATGTATAAATATAGTCTTACATTGATTACTCCCACCCTGAAATTTTTTTCCCAGTTTGAAGTGTTCATTCTTTATACCTCTATCCAAACCTTCTTATGCATCTTTCTGCTTTCTGCCCTGGCAATAGTTCCGATATTGTACCTGGCTCCAGCTAGAGTCATAATTATCCACTGCAGTAGATAGACCTTGGAAAGTCTATGTGTCTAAATCAGTACCAGCAGGGCCCACATTAGGTTCAGCTGAACATAAGCAACCTTGACATGTGGGAAAAAGGAAATTTGAGGATGTACTACTTAGACCAATTGACTGTGGTGTTTCAGAGACACCTCAGCTAAGATTATTAGCACAGAATATTCTACCCCCAAGTTTTCAAAGCAACATTCTTTTAATATCACCATTTGCATTACCTAGAAGTATTTTAGAATTGCATACCCCAGCTGTGTTCATGGATAAACTCAGAGGTCCTGGAGGTAGGGTCAGAGGCCCTAATTGATTTCATATATCAAAATTGAGAACCACTGAAAAATTTGCTCATAGAGCAGGTCTTGACCAAGCGTTCAAACTGGATTAACAAAATCACCAGAAATGTTTCTGAAAAAACTAGATTAATTCCTGGATCCTTGTACATAATACCCATAAAGAGGACTTTGCAGGAAAGTGTAACTTTCTAGTATTTCCAGAATGATTCTCCTTTTCAGTTAAGTGTGCACAATGGTATAAGCATTGTTCTGTTTTTCCAGTGTCTTTTTTAAAGCACCATTATCTTCTCTTTGGGACTTCAAAAGAAAAGAAGACATTTACATCTTAAAACTGGGTTATGAAAGAGCATGAGTATGTCACCAAGCCATTATGCCATATACTAGTAATCCCAATAGGAATTTTGTACTGGGTAGGAATGTGGGGGTAGGAGTACCAAGAAGTCAAGGTCAGTCTTAGCAACATAGCAAGTTTGAGAACTATATGATATTCTATGAAAAAAGAAAAAAGAAAGACCAATTTGCCCAGTAAGTACAATATTCATTTTGAATAAAGATGCATTCTGTAGTTGTCCATTTCCTAACATTAAAGCAAGTGACTTGTAGCACACACACTAGTTGCTTGTTGAAATTACAGATATTTAGATCCATCAGACAAGATCTGTACTCATTAATGAGTACATTAAATTTCTCAACAATCATTAGGGCATCTAGTTTATATTTTCTATACCAGAATGTGTCACCATCTGTGTTATCTATATATAATACATATAGATAATACATACATATATTATATATAAATATAAAACAGAATATATCTATGTATATTCATATATAAGCTCTGGGAATCAAGTTCTTAGTGAACAAAATAGAAGTGTTTAAATATTTGATCTATGATGTTTCTTCTATTTCAAAGTATGATAATTAAGTTACTTTGAAAGAACTGTAATTAAATTACTTCCTTATCAACTTTTATACATAGTCACTTCGAGGAATCATAAATGATGATTAAATGAATTCCTTTGAACTCTTGTTTTATAGCATTTATTGCATTGGCAACAGGAAAATGCTTGAAATTTATTAGCCCTGTCAGTACAAAGCAAGCACAAAGGAGACAAACAAGAATGCTCTAAATATTTTGTTCATACTTTGAGCCAGTTACTGCAAATCTGTTATTTACATTTGCTAAAAATATTTAAAATAACTATGAAGTTCATGTGCAATTCTAGAAGACCAAATTAGATTTTACTCCCATAGAGAAAGATTAAATACTTAAAATATCCAAGGCTAATATTTTTTTAAAATCTTGTGTTTCCATTGCTTTATCAACTTTTAATTAGGAAAAGTATGTCTTGGCTGATAATCTCAAGGATTATATCATGGTTACTCACCCCAGTTGCCTGTGGAAAGGCAGCTAGTTGTAGTTGAGAATCAGTTATAGGAAAAGAACACTTTCAACAGTCTTCCTACCCCATTTTCCATCCTGTGTCCTGTGTATCCCAAAAATATTCTCTCTTTAGCCTACTCCACCTGATTCATTTCATATCAAACCCAACAGCAGTGAGAGCCAGGGTTCACTTTTCCCAGGGCAAAGGTAGACTGAAGGCAGACTCATATCTCTTCTATGTTTCTTGAGATCCACCCTCTACCCTTGCCTCCATCTGCTGCCCCAGTTTTATCCCCAGTTCTATATCAGACTACTTGATGTGATCTTCCTTTCCTGTCTAATACCATTCATAAGAGATCACAAAGAACTTCTCCAACCTACTCTTCTTCAAGTCACCCCAATATCTTGTTATTCAACACGAGCAAACACTCCCTGTGAGCATACCAGCTGAGCTGGCCAGGAAAACAAGAGACACACAACTACCAGACACTCTGAAAATCCAGAGAGGAAACAGAAAACAGAAAGCAAAGCAGCTACTCATCAAAAACAAATTCAAACTTTAGCACCTAGACCTCTAATCATCCAAATCCATGAAAATACAAACTGAGGGAATTCAAGAATTAAAAAAAAAATTTACAAGTTCTAGCAGAAACTACAGAGGCAAGCTGCACCAACAGAATACAAGAGATGGTGGTGAGAATCTCAAGCACTGAAGATAAAATAGAAGACATGGATACATCAATCAAGCTGTATTACAGAACTGTAATATTAAAAACCATATGGTATAGCTATAAAAACTAACAGACATGTTGGGCAATAGAACTGACTGAATTAACTGAAGACCCATAACCACACACATATAGACACCTAATTTTTGATAAAGAATTCAGAAGTAAACAGTGGGAAAAGAACAGTATCTTCAATAATTGGTATTAGGCAAACAAAATGTTTTCAGAAGAATGCAAATAAAATAGATCCATACTTACCAGTCTGCACAAACAGACTTCAGTCCATGTGGATCAAAGACCTCAACATAATCCTAGATACACTGAGCCTGATTGAATAGCTTTGAAAGCAATGGCTCAGAAGACAACTCCTTAGACAGAAGACTAATAGTGCAACCATTAAATAACAATCAATAAATAGTACCTCATGAAACAGAAAAGCTTCCATAAAGCAAATGATACCATCCATAGTGCAAAATGACAGTCTATTAAATAATAAAATATTTTTACCAAATTCACCTTAATAGATGACTTATATGCAAAATGTAAAAGGAACCCAAAACACTAGATATAAAAACCTCAAGCAATCCAATTAAATGGTGTACAGATCTAAAGAGAGAAGCTCAAATAGCTGAGAAACACTTAAATGTTCAACATCCTTAGCCATCAGAAAACACAAAACTACTTTGAGACTCTATCTTATACCTGTCATAATAGCTAAGATCAATAACATATGTGACAGCTCATCCTAAGTATGAGGGGAATATTCATCCATTGCTGGTGGGAGTACATACTTGTAAATCACTATGGAAACCAATATGACAGTTCGTTAGACAACTGGGAATTAATTGACTTCAAGATCGAGCTATACCACTCTTGAGCATATACCAAAAAGATGCTTCATTATACCACAAAGGCACTTATTCCACAATGTCCATGCAGCTTTATACAGAAATAGAAACAACTGATTTGTCTCTCAACAGGAGAATGGCTATAATGATGTGGTACATTTACACAATGGAGTATTAGCTGTTAAAATAATGACATCACAAAATGTGCAGGCAAATGAATAGAATTAGAAAAAAAAGATCACTATGAGTGAGGTAACAAAAACCCAGGAAGACAAATATCGTATCTATTCCTTATAAGTTGATATTAGCCATTAAGTAAATGATAATGGAGCTACAAAATATAGGTCCAGGGAGGTTAGTTAAACAGGAGAAGTCTGGAAGGACTCATGGGTCTCCATGTGAGGGGAACTAGAATGGATTTTCTAAGTGGTCTATGGGCAGGTGGATGTGGAAAGCCGCGATAGCATTCACCATCACAAGATGGCGCTGACTTCCGTTGTGGCAACCTGGCCCCTCCATGTAAATAAACTGTGTGCGCATGTGCAAGAGTGTGTTCACGCCATGTCTTTGCCCACCCCGGGGCGTGCCAGTGAGGTCATGAGTAAGCGACCAATTAGACATGGACACGCAGCCTTGGGGACTATATAGGGGACAGCTCACAGGGACTCGTGGTCTTCCCCTTCAAGATGCAATAAATGCTTTGCTGCAGAAGGATCCTAAGGATCCTGGTGTTCTGTGTGCATTCTTGCTGGCAAGCCGGTAGCGCGGGACAGGTGGAAACAGGAGTGGAGGAATCTGATAGTTGGCAAGATGATGTAGAAGTAGAGAAGGTGAGTGGAGAAGGTCGGATTCGGGGTGGGGGGCATTTGCAGAGTGGTGTGCAAATCCAGTGCAGTGGACACTTCATGGGATCTATAAAGGTATCCTGCCTGCAAAATATGCTAGGGCAATGGTGGCACTGATTAGGACTTGGTAATGTGAGGCATAGAGTCTCAACAAGGAGTCCGTTGTCCTCCTGTGAAGTTTCCACTGGCAGGACTGGGTTGAATTAAATCACTAGGTCCCATTGAAGTACCCAAACAACCTGGCTATTGCTAAGGGTTGTTCTCTGCAAACTGACTGGAGGACCCCATTATGAGGACAACTCCCACACAACTCGCTGAACATGGAGAAGTCAAGCTGGTGTGTACATAGGGCCTTCACCCTATGTTTAAGCCTCTTTAGTGTGGAAAGGTACTCCAAGGTCTACAAAAGAGAAACATGACTAGCAATCCTGCCACAGAGCCTTTTACCTACAATCTGTCCTGCTGAAAAATCTGCTAGGGTAATGGTGGCACTGAACTGTGGGATTAGCCAACCAATGGATAATTTGACTTAAGGTCCACTCCATGAGAAAGAATCAATGACTGATGCTGCTTGAGTGTCAAAAAAAAAAAAAACCAGAGACCAGATACCTGGGGTAAAACCAAACACTTAAACACTGTTAGTCAGAGAGAGAGAGACAGACAGACAGACAGAGACAGAGAGGAAATTGAAAAGTACAATCTCTCAAAATTTTACGTTAAAAATAGCATTTGATTACATATAATTATTTACATTTCCTTTTATTGTTTCAAACAAATGTCTTTTGTTTAACATAATGTAATCCAAGCTGGCCTTGGCTTTAGCATCCTCCCATTTTCGATTTCTACATACTGAAATTACTATTCATCACCATAACAAGTCCTAAAATATGTCTTTTCTGATTATAACAGGTGATTACATTAATTATAAACACTCCACACATTTAGAATAAAAGTATATCTATATTACTAAGCACCTAGTCTACTGTTTTCCTTTGGTACTATCTAAATATGCCTGATTAAGAACTATTTGAATCATGTCACCAATAATAATGCACTAAACCCATTTAACATGACTTAAATGGTAAAGATTTCTAGGTACTTTAAATTATTTCCGTCATAATAGAATTTTGGTAATTGTAATAATAGTAACCATTATGAAAGAAGCATATATCAAAAGAAATTGGGGTAAAATTAAAATTGATCAAAAGCAGATAATTTTGTTTATAGTTTCTGTATCTCATGGTAATAACCTGGAGTGCTCAGTACAGAGGGTTGATTTGTCTACACTTCCTGTCAGATTTTAACATGCCCTGCTGAACTAAATCAACACTCACCTTTTGGTCACTTTTTATATTTTTCAGAATTATAAAGTGAAGTGTTATACATTAAAGACAAAGTCATTGCTTTTGGTCATGGTCCAACAAAACCCAATCTGTTGGCCTGAGGCTGGGTGCAGAATGCATCTGCTAAGCCAGATTGTTCCTAACTGAGGAGAAAGCAACTGGGTGGTTGGGTCCAAGTTTCATTGTTTCATCTGAGTTTGATGGCTAAGTATTACTCTTTTAGCATAACACAGTAATGCCTTTATTCACTAACAGCATGAAACACTGCTGTGCTATTCAGTAACCTTAACACTAAGAACTAAGCAATTTGACTAACACTAAGAACTAAGCACATTTTTAAAATGAAAGTCATTTTATAAAGTTATTAGAAATAAGTATACTTTTGATCTAAATTAGATTTGATCTGATCAAACCACGATCAGTTTGTTAAAGTAGATTTAATTTTAATGAGAACATTTTAGTGATTTGTGCATACTGAGAAACACTTCAGACTGGACTACGAAATCAAGTTTCCCTTGATAATAGTTTGCTCCAGGAAAGGGGAGATTTATAAATTAACCAAAGTTATTGGAAAATAGGAAGAACGGTAATGAATTAGTTAGACAAACCACAGAATATTTAATTTAATTATGTTTCTGAGTTATGAGACTTAGCAGTGGCAATTATGGGATTCTATATCGACTCTAAGAGAAATGTAAGTCAGACATACTATACTGAGAATAGAGAACAAGTCTTTCATAAGATTATAAACAGTGGTGAACATGCATTATTTCATACGTTCCTTTACTTCAAACCATTGGTTTCATTCTGTATTTGAACCAAAACAAAATATAATTAAAAGAAGCTATTTCATCACTAAAACAAATTTGAAGAAACATTTATTTCTCAGATCTATAGTACAATGATATCATATCATAATCTCTCCATTTTTGTTCCCATTATAGTGCTTAAACAGTTCACACATGTTTGCTGAAACAAAACACTTTATAAAAGCAACTTAAGGAAAAACAAGTATTTGTCTGGGCTCCCAGTTTCAGAACAAGGGAGGCAATATGACAGGAGCTTATATTAGTTAGGCATAGTTCAATGACAGTCTAGACACAAAAAGACCCATTTTGGGTTTTTCATTTTTATTCAGTCACAATCTTAATTTGGAGATTTTCACATTCCAGTTAGCACAGTCTAGACCAGTGGTTCTTACCCTTCCTGAGATGCAAACCTTCAACATAGTTTCTCATGCTGTGGTAACCACCAACCGTAAAATCACTTTTGTTGCTACATCATAACTGTAATTTTGCTAGTTGTTATGAATCATAATGTAAATGTCTGTGTTTTCCGCAGGTCAAGAACACTGGACTAAACAATACCTGTACACAGAACCTTGTTCCCTAGGTGTTTCCAGGCCAGGAAACTGCTATGCTTCTGCTGTTTGTCTGCATAAACTTGGGAGTGTGGAGCATAAAAATGAGGCAGACTAGAGTCTCATGCAATAGCCAACTTTATTCAGGGCATCAGACAGTTCATATTTTGAGGATATTCTGAGAGTCATATGAGCAACGTCATGGGAGCATAGTCTACTTGAGTTCAAGTTGTATATACAGTTATAAAAGCAAGGTCATATGAGCGTAAGCTTACACAGTGGGGAAAAGCATTATTCTGAGTAATAAAAAGTGAAATGATAGGTAATCGACATAAAACCCACACCTATTATTACACCTGGGAAGGGAACAAAAGCACATTCCAAGAACGAGTTTGTTATGAAGGAACAGAGATTACAGAGGCTTTTTTGTCTTGTTTACTTGGAATTTTCTGACAAGGACTGAGAAATCTTTTCACACAGCTTCATTCACAGAATGCATTCTTATATCTGCTTTTCTCCCTTTAATGTTTTTAAGCGCAGTGTACCTCGAGTGGTTTTGATTCAAGATGTTGTTGACAAGTCTAATTGTCAATTAATGCATGAGTATCCTATAAGTAAGCAAATTATAGAAACGATGAAGAATATTAGATCAGTGAAAGCATGCTGTGTCATACTGTGTAACCAGATATGAGGGCCCTTTCCATTTAACTTTAGCTATTCTATAAGCCATACTCTTGTAAGGAATGCCTTGGAAGTTATGTCTGAAATATGTATCAAAAACTCTTTTTTCTAACTGCTTAACACCAAAACACAAATTCTCTTCCAAATCTTATGAGCAGTATTTACCTTATTTCCATGTGTAATTATGATCATGCCGTAGAACTGAGTGATTATAATTAAACAATTGACTATTATCCAAGGAACAGTTATAAATAAATCTTCTCGAGAACCCCAATTGATTAAAATATGATCACCATGTTGAACAATTTTTCCCTTCTTATTTTGGTATCTTCTCCTAGGACTACAAATATTATGATATTCTATACAAATAGAAAGTCATCCAAATTCCAAGGAAAATGAAATGCTGTCCCTACTTAGATGGTTGAATGAGTCTATTGCAATCTGAAGGTAACAAGACATAAACACAGAGTCATTGGTAAAGATAACAGGAGTTGGGTGGATGTGTTCAGAGGCATTTACCACAGATGCACAGGTCAAAAAAGCTAACATCACTGGAAAAAGACTCTCAGGTGACTTAGAACTTTTTTGTTGTATAGGGCTTTAATTTGGCCCTGGGTTGCAGGGGGCAGGCTTAAGTGATCTGCTTGCTCTTCCAGTGAAGTTTTGTTATCTTTATAATGACTTTCACTGTCTCCATGCTATCCACCAGAATACTTGGTGACTCAGGGCCTTTCATTAAACCCCTTTGACACTTCTCACATTTCTGAAACATTCCTTTTCCCTCTCAAGTTAGGTCCGACTCCATTCTCAGTTCATCTCTCTCTTTCCTGTGCTAATGAGTTATATCTGAGGTCAGATATTGTTGAGCTTCTCAGGCTTACTTTATGATACCCATTTTAAGTGTAGATGTCTAAGCTGGGTTTCTAAAGTTATCTACCATGACTGGAAGACATTAATTCTTCCTTAGTTCACCCAATAAACTATCACTGAATTTAAATAAACAGTAGGGTAGTTAAAATAGTCAATGTTTGAGAAATATAAAATAAAAGTTTATTGATTACAAGTTGTTGGCCTGTAAAAATTAAGTGTAAGTACAACTTTTCTGTGAAGCATGTGGAATTTGTATATAAAATGTATGCTTCTTGTCATTTTTAGAGACATTGTTAATTCCAAAGAGGAGAAAGGCTAATGACCCAAATCACAATGGCCAAATTAACTAGAGAAAACTTTTAAAACACTTTTACAAAGGCTTTCTCCCCCTAAGGTTTTCTTATATATATCATATTCAAGAGTTTAGCGTTGTATATGAAGAAGATAAGGTTTTCACAAGACAGTGATGGGGGCTTCCAAATAGAGGATTTGATAAGAAAAATGGGCAGGGTTACAGGAGCAGAACATCAGCAAATCAAGTTAGTCATAATGACATTCTGAACAAAGACATTATTACAAGGTGCTCATAACAATAGATGATCATAACAGGATAGCAGAAACAATCCTTTTGGAATAAAGGTAGGGTTTCAAGATGGTTTTTGGCTTTTTGAAACAAAGACATTATTGCAGTTTCTGGACAAGAAATACAAAAGCAATTTTTTGTTAAAGTAACAGATGAAGCCTAACTCAATCCCTGAAAAAACCGAGGTTTCTTACTAAACAGCAATGAAGCTTGAAGATGGGTTTTAAGCCTAAGATTGAAGCAGGCTTGTTTTTCACTGTCTATAAAAGTACTAAATGTAATCTCTATAGGATTTTTATACTTAATTTTAGGGAGTAACCATGTTCCTTGGAACTCAGATGTTGCTTTGCACCACTGAGCCTTAGGCAGAAAAGACTGGCAGGCAACACACAGCTTTAGATCTCTGAGCTCTGGACAGGTACTGAGAGAAGGGATGAAATCCAAACCCAAATATACCTGGCACCATAAGCAATTTTGGCATTCATTCTGCCCTCCCCTCCAAGAAGTGTCTGGCAGAAATCAATCCCGCCCCCTCTTTCTGTGTGTCCATTTTTTTAAGTGGATAAGTCAACTACTACTGAAACACTTTGCTGATATTTGTCTTTGAACAGAGGTTTCTAAAGCAGTTAATTTTGCTTTAAGTTTGTGGAACTCCTATTTCTGCATAACATTAAAAGTTGAAACTTTGAGTTCAGAATACACTGATTAAAGTTTGGATTTGGGTACCAGTGGGTGGGTTTTGTGAGCCTCTCCTGTTCATCCCTTTCCTTGTATGCATTTATGTTTGTGAGACTCTTTAACTATGTAAAGTCATCTGAGGTACCCGTGGACCCAAATAAAGCTTGCATGTTCTCAAGCAAATGGAAATTTGCCTAGAAATCAGGATGCCGAAAATCCACAAATCAAACCACACAGTTTCTAAGGTCAGAGGAAAGTGACTTTTCAGGCATCTTGGACATTTATTATAAAATTCTGTAATCAGTCACTCTGAAAAGAGAAATCTTAAATCATACACATATATAGTACACAAACACATACACACAGTACACAAACATAAGCAAACATGCATACATACCACACACAAAACACACACACCACATGTGTATACTCATATTATTCACATACCACACACATACTCATATACACACACCACATGCACATACACTCATATCACACTCACATACCACACACAAACATACATTGATATTACACACATATACCACACACATACACACTACATACATACACACATACCATAATACAAACATATACACAGCATATACACATACACACACACCTCTATGAAAGCCTTTAGATGCTAGTGGAGACAGCAAGAGTGCTTGAGATCTCACAAATATTATTTTATATGGCAAAGCTCATCGTCTTTCATGTTAATTACAAGTATATAAGTTGATATTACCACCTCCTAGGATCTAGCCCAGCAAGGCTCATTTCAGTAAATAGTTTCCCTCAAGAATAAGTATAGTAGTCTGAAGTTTAGACATGTGACCCAAGCAGGACTGTAGTCCTTTATGAGATTATATTTATACTAGCTGAAAATGATGTCTTTTATTTGATTCATAATCACACTGACCAGAAACTGTATAAGAATGATGTGTCATTCCTTCATATAATGGAGCTTGCATAAACAACTTGGGTTAAACACAATTCCAGCATGAATAGGGGAAGTTGGTATCATGTCCTTTTTCTATCTAAGTAGTGATTGGCAATGGTGAATGAAAAATAGCCCTTGACTACTCCAAGGTATAGTTGAAAAGAAGAATTTCATTGTAGATATGAGAAAGAGTACAGCCAAAGTCCAATGAAAACATCATTGTTTTCTCATGGCAGAACAAGGCCATGAGAAAAGGTTGGGGTGGAGGTAGCCAGAAAGGAAGAGAGAAGAGAGAGAGATAGATAGGGATAGAGAGAGAGAGAGAGAGAGAGAGAGAGAGAGAGAGAGAGAGAGAGAGAGAGCAAACAAAAAACTAAACAAAACAAAACAAAAAAAAAAAAACCCAAAAAACGGGACTCTGAGTGGGAGGTGAAATGAAATGTTTGTTTCTTTTTAAGAGGGCACAAAGATTGGTGGATAGAGAAATGGAAGTAGATTTGAGAAATTATGGGGAGGAATAAATATGATTAAAATATATTGGATTAAATTTTCAAAGCCCTAATAAAAAGGAGAGGAGGGAAAAAGAAATTATGTCATGAGCTAGAGAGAAGGGTCAGCACTTAAGAGCCCTTACCACTCTTCCAGAATATTTGAGTTAACCTCCCAAGTCTTATGCAGGACAACTCACACCCTTGTAACTGCAACACAATGAGATCCAATATTCTCTACAGGTACACATGGCACAAGCAAATCCAGATGTGCATATAAGCACATACATTTTAATGAAATTCTGAGAAGAGTCAGGACTCTGCAATAGAGAAGGAAACAGACAAAATAATGAAGTCATCATGCAGAGAAAACAATGTGGAGTATCTTTGCTAACTCTGATCTCAAAGTATTCAGAATTTACACCTTGTCTAAAGTTGTCTTATTTTCAAAAGTAAACAATAGCTACATTCCAAAGAAAATTAGAGCATTACTGACTTCCTTAACCTTGTGTGGATTTGCATTTGTTATCTTTTGTCTGTCTAATGGATGGGCCATCTTGTTCAGAAGAAACCATCAATGGAGCCTGTCAAGTCCTGCATGTTCTCAGAAGTGACTGTGTGACACATTTTTCCCCCTCAATCAAAAATAGCAGACTATGGGCCTTCAAGAGTGTTGATGGTTAGTAGGCATAAGGTTTGTTTGCATAATTATTAAAATATTTTATTTTATGTTCCTCCTTTAAGGGGATGTCCTTTCTGGCAAAGTTAATGACTCTATGATAATTGAAATCCCAGGGGTGAGAATGTGTTCTTCACCTAAAGGGTAATACTATGGCCTTCAGAGAAGCCCCTATAGCTGTGGGAAAGAACTTTGAAAACATGAGTTCAAGGATATCTGAATTCGTGTAAGAGCTGTCCTTTGAAGATATTCAAAATACAGTGATGCAAAATAAATTGTATGAGAGTGTTTACAGACATAAGGAACAGAGGTAACTGCATTAATGAGCCAGATTGTCAAAAAGATCTAAATAGATGATTATCAATTGAGGAATTTTGAGTGGCTGAGAAGCACTTAAAGAAATGTTCAACACCCTTAGTGATCAAGGAAATGCAAATCAAAACAATCCTGAGATGCCACCTCAAATCATTCAGAATGGCTAAGATCAAAAAACAAAAGTGATAGCAGATACAGGTGAGGATGTAGAAAAAGAGAAACACTCCTCTGCTCTTGGTGGAATTGAAAGCTCTTAAAACAAGTTTTGAAATAATTCTCACACTCCTGGACATATACACAAAAGATGCTTCAACCTATAATAGCAACATTTGCTCCACTCTGTTCATAGCAGCCTTATATAATAGACAGAAACTGAAAACAACCCAGATGTCCCTCAACAAAAAAATGGATACAGAAAATGTAGTACATATACACAATGATGTACTACTCAGCTATTAAAAACAATGACTTTATGATATTTGAAGGCAAATGGATAGAACTAGAAAATATTATCCTAAGTAAGATAACTCAGGCACAACACACATGGCATACAATCACTGATAAGCTGATATTAGTACAAAAGTTCGCAATGCCCATGATACAACCCACAGAACATATGGTATGTAGAAGGAAGAAAGACCAGAGTGTGGATGTTTCAGTCCTGAATTGAGTGGGGAACAGGATGATTGTGGGAAGTGGAGAGAGAGGGGAAACTAGGAGGGAGAGAGGAGGTGGAGAAAATAAAATGAGTAGTATCAGGACCGGAGGAGATATGAGAGATAAACATAGGGTCAGGAAATCCAATGAAAATATGTAGTGGGGGGATGAGGAACTGGGGATAACCACTGGATTATCCTAGACACTGGGGAAAGAAGAGGCTTCCAGGACCCAATAGGCATGGCTTTAGCCAAGATGCAAAGAGAAGGGGGAGAGAGATACTGTTGAAACCACCTCCAGTATATAAGCACAGTCCCTGGTAGATGGATGGGGCTACCTACCTATTTCAAAGTTTTTATCCCAGAAATGCCCCTATCCAAAGGAAGAACAGGAGCAAAAAAATGGTACAGAGATTGAAGGAAGGGAAAACCAGAGACTGCCACACCCAGGAATCCATCATGTTTGCAGACACCAAACCCAACACTGTTTCCTTGGTCAAGGGGCACTTGCTGACAGAAACCTACTGTGGCAGTTCTGGAGGAGGTCTGGCCAGCAACTGACCAATGCAGATGTGTATGCTTGGAGCCAACCATCAGACTGAGTGAGTTCAAGGAACCTAGTAGGGGAGCTGGCAGAAGTCCTGGAGGGAAGGCAGATAATAACTCCATTGGAAGAATAAGATAGGTTGGCTTGACCAACGAGTTCTCCCAGAGTCTCGACCACAACCAAGGATTGTACTTGGAGGGATCCATGGCTCAAGATATATTAGCAGAGGAAGGCCTTACCTGTCAGCAATGGCAGGGGAGGTCCTTGATTCTGGGAAGGCTTGATACCCCAACGTAGGTTGATACTGGAGTAGTTGAACTGTAGAGGGTGGGTGGGTAGGGAAGCACTCTCATACAAGTAAAGGGGAGGAGGGAGGGCAGATATGGAATGGGGGGGATGTTGGTGGAAGAAGTAACTTGGAAGTAAGATATCATTTGTGATGTGAATGAATAGAATAGTTTTTTAAAACATATTAAGAAAGGAAATAAAGAGACTTAGGCAATGATAATCTCATGGCAAGATTCCATGCAGCTAAGTTTATTGTTTGTGCTTACAGTGATAGAAAGATTTTTAAATTCAAAGTCAAGATCTGGGACAGATCAAGTTTAGGTATAGGCTTGATGAGAATATTGATCTGAAGACTGGATCCCACCCAGTTAGCTTATTGGTTGTGCTTATAAAGCCAGGCAGATCTTTGAATTAATTGACTATGTTTAGAAAAAAAGAGAGAGATATACTTGCTGTCTTTTACTAAGAATCAAGGAGCTAAGGTCATAAAAATGTTGATTCACGGAATAATTGTAAGTGATCCTATAGTATATGACTGAATTAATATGTAAATTAAAGACTGAGTTTTGTTCTGTAAGAGATGAGCTGTCTGTAAAGCAATTGCTGTTCTATGGAATTTGCCTGGTGGGTTTTTTGACTTCGGTTTGAAAACCCAGAAAACCTGAAGGCTATCTAAAGCACAGAGCTGTCTCAAGCAGGGAGCTATCTAGAACCATCTTGAGCAGAATACAAAGTTGTCAGCTTACAACCTACCATTGTTTTCAAGTCATTTCTTCTTTCGTACTCAAAACTCCTTCCTCAGGATCCTGCCCCCCCAGCCCCTCTCCAACCAAGCTGAGGCTGGCCCTTGGCTGAAGCCATGTATATGAATTTATTTGGGGTCTTAGAGAATAAGTGAGATACCATTTAGGAAAGGTGAATGGTTTTCAGTTGAGCTATAAACTGGAGGATTAAGGCTCCCAGTCAAATTAATGGGCATATTTTATTACTGATTTATTTTTTACCATTGGGAATAAAACAATAAACCATATCTTAGAGCCCATGCTCAATCTTAGGAAGAAAAGGTACTGGGTGTCAAATGTGGCTTCTAGTAGATTTACTTGTGGGACTGCTGCCTTGGAGTTACAAAAGATCAGAATAAGGGGAAACATTTCTTGATTTTGTCCAACTGAAAGTAGGAAAGTTCAAGCAAAGAAAATTCTTATACCTAATGCAATTTATATAACATTAGTGAGGTGTTCCCCAGCAATGATTTAAAATACAATAATTATGTATAACCTTTCAGGCTATTTAAAGGAATAGGACAAGGTCATTCTAAGAAAAGAAAAATGTTGACAACAAATACAGCCATTTACATAGCTTTGAGAAAACCAGTTTGGTGACAAAGTGTGAAATCTTGGGAAAGGTTGCAAGAAATAAGCCTGGATAGTTATAAATATAAAGTAGGATTAGGGCACAGCTTACTAGAAATGCTTGAATTGGACTTAGTATGAAACAGGAGGCAAAGATGGATTTTTACATTACTGAGATGGATTTGGCATCTCTTGTTCAATTTGTGTGCTGTAAGAATAGAATCAAACTTATTTCCATCAAGTGCTTAACTTCTCTTATTTAACTTAAGGATCCTGTATAATGCACACTTCTTCTCCCATAACAGTTTCCACCGAGTGGTCTAAGAAGGAGAAAACGAAGTCAATAGAAAAATACTCTGTTTTCATGTTCCGGAGAAAGAAGTAAATTCAGCCCTACTCGGCTCACAGTCAAATAGCTTTTCTTCCTGTATTGCAATGGTGCCTTTGCCAGTGCAGGCACCTGCAACAGGATGGACTGTGTTTTAGATGCAAGGAGACAGATCGTATATAAATATTTATTTTCTCAGACAAATAGCTTCCTATAACAGGATGAACACCAGACTGGCTGGGTCTGAACTCCATTTGAGTGTCCACAAGCAACACAGATGTTTCTAGAGGGTCAACTCTAAATTCCACAAGCTCTGCCTCCTAGCAGCTGTTCATGGAACAAACCTTTGTAGCCCTGTTGTAAACTGGCTGCAGTCTCAAATAGACCAAATGTTCTTGAAGCTATAAATAAACTTCAAACAATTTGAACAACAGTCTTCCATCAAGTGAAGTCCAAATATGAGTATTTTGTGTCTACTTATTACACTCCCAGACTATCTGCCGAAGAGGAGGGTGTCCACAGCAACATTTACCAAACATGAGGAAATGAACAAAATGTTCAGCAGTGAAAAATTACTAGTTAATTCATAAGCAGAGTAGGCATTTAGATTTACTAGTGAAAATGAGTTTGGAACAACATGTGCCAGCATGGATAAATTTCACAGTGTTGAATACCTACATAAGCAAGTCACAGAAGGAGACCAAAAACTGTCTATTTGCCTAAAACTAAAACAAAATACTTAGTTAAAGTACGTGTGTCTGTGTGTCTGTGTCTGTATATACATATATGTATACATATACAACATACACATACACACATGTACACACATGCCCAATGAGTAAAAAAGTGCGAAGCATTTTGAACACAAACACCAAACATGGAAGCACTGTTCAGTCATACAGGAGACTGAGAAAGTTGTGATCCTGGACAGGAAAACAAACTGGGCCCCAAACAAAAGCAAGTCCATGTCTCATGGAGGTGTACTTGTCTTATTTTTATTATGGATTTCATATACATATGCATATAGGCTGCCTTCATTATTGCATTGTGCATGCTTTAAAATTCATTCATAATACTTTAAAATTATATCAATGGGCTCTTAAGACTAACTTGAGCAGGAGCCCAGTCAAAGAACTGGGGATATGAAGATTCAGTCAGGTAATAGCCCTGAGGTTTCTTCAAAAAGAAAGAACTAAGAAAAGAAAAAGAAATCAGCTCTTCCCTAGCTTCGCTATGGAAACAACTGTAGACAGTTGTCACCACAGCACTGAAAACTTCACAGTATCTCTTTTGACCATCAGGCTGGTGATAAGACTGGTATCTTCCACTCTAAACCATCTCCCTGTGGGTGGGTCACTGTTGCACCGGAACCCAACCTTTTAATTACCCATCTGCCCAACATTTGTTCAACATCTCTCCTCTTCCAGTTTGGGAACAAAATTATTATTATTATTATTATTATTATTATTATTATTATTATTATTATTATTATTACCAACTTTCTCCCCTCCACTGTCTTCTCTGTTTGCCAAGTCTGTTGCTGTTGTTGCTGCTGTTGCTGCTGTTACGCTTGTTCATGTGTGTGCATACCTGTGAAGTCAGAGGACAACTTGTTGTCAGTTTGCTGCCTCTACTATGTGGGTTCCAAAGATTAAGCTTAGGTCATCAAGCTTGGGGGCAAATTTCTACACCTGCTGAGTCATCTCACAGGCCTTGAGAGGTTAATTATTAAAATGTGGCTCAGAAGCCTCAAGCTTTCTGAGATATTCTTAAAATAATAACTCTTGATGGCCATTCCATGAGTGACAATTTAGAGGTCAGTCATGTTCTATTAGTTACTATTTTTTTTTAATGTGCCTAGGAAGTCAACTTTGTTTTAGTTTTACTTCAATTACAGTACCCTTAAAATTGTCACCTAAATTTCAGTAAACATATGGCAGCCCACAGAATTTTAAGATTAATTTTCCCAGAAAGAAAAAACCCTCACCCAACTTCATTTTTCATTACACATTATGGATTCTTTTTTCTATTTTAAGGTCCTTTTCCTCCCAATTCTTTCCACATAATGAGAATGTCCAGCAGTGGATCCCCTAGGTTAATCATCTATCCAAAGACGTACACTGACATTCTGGGCTGTATTTTTCAATGAACTCCTGGTTCTGGTTTTAGAAGATGTAATTAACTGAGTTAGCAAGTGCACAGGCTCGGTAGAATGATGAACTGTTTTATCTGAACAGGTTTTTCTTTGGTTTTGAGTACAACATTCTTGATCCTCGGGTAAGGAAATGAGCCTCTGAGGCAGGCCAGATAATAACTCCCAAAATTACCAGCACTCTGCTCTTACGAATAACTTTCCATGGTGGATCAAAATTTGCAGATGATTTAAGTGAAATCCAGGGTCCTCAAAATGCATCCACGGTCCTGAATTTTCCAGACAAGTGCAATGCTATTACAGGGACTTTACAAAGAAGGAAGCAGAAATGTCATAGTACTTAAGACACATGTTAGATCAGAACAAAGGCTATAGAAAAGATGGGGCTGTAGGTATTGAAGACAGTAGTCATGAGGATGGTGAACAGTTTATAGAAGCTAAAAAAAAAAAAAGACAAAAATAACAATGTTCTTGTTTAGAATCTCTAGATCTTGTGAAGGTCTGCGCACCCATTTTTCTTATTCAAAAATGTTTTGCCAGGGGCCTGAAAAGACCTTTCAGCCAATAAAGTGGCTGCTATATAAAGATTCAGGACAGAAGTTCAGTTCCACAGGATGCACATCAAAAAAAGCCAAGAGTGGCAAAGCCTACCTGTAACTGAAGTAAAGGGGTGGAAGTGGGAAGAGAAGAGAGTAGGAGTTCTGGTCCTCAGTGGCTTAGCAGAATGTGGGGCTGTGTGCTGGGCTGTATGCCGGAGGCCCCACACAGAGATCTCTGGTGCAGCTAGGTGTGTGGGTTCAGGGAAGAGGGAAAGGGACTGTAGTAGGCGGAGGGGAGAACGGCTTCTGCCACCTCCGCTGCTGGTGCTGCTTGTCTCCATTTTCGCGGCTGCCACAAGATACAAGACACCGGGCTGGGCTGAGGGAGACTCCGGCATGGGATACAGGGGAGATTCAAGAGAGACCTCTTCCCAAGAAACGGTGGTACAGCTCTTATGATAGAAGTTCTCCGATGATGGAGTAATTTCTGCACATCTTTAATTTTGGAAAGGCTTAATATACACAGTTTTGGGATGGTCAGAATCTGACAACCGGTGCTTCCTATTGGCTTGGCCTGAGGGCTTGGGAATACCTCATCTACATATTTGAGGTTGTGGTCCTGTTTCTATCTTGAATCTATGTAACATGATGTGTGGTCATGTCCTCACTTATAGAGGAGGGAGTTGGGGCATGGCTGATCTATCTTGAGCCTACCTGGAGGAGGGACTTGGGGAGTGATAAATCTGGCTTGAATATATGTCACATCCTCTTCTGCAGAGAAGGAACTGAGGACCTGACCTATGTCACTCTACAGGGAGCTGTGGGGGGCTGTAGCCACGTAAGGGGGGCCTGATCTTCTGGAAAACTAGGAAGCTTCCTATCAGCCCTTAGGGTTGATAACCCCATGACTTTGTTTATCTTGAGTGAGAATAAGGGTACCCTTTCCTGCCAATTGCCCCACAGCTCCCCCTTTTACTTTTTTAAAAAGAAGGTGTCATTTGTAGTGAAAATTCTGGGTGGGATTGAAGTCCCAAAGGAAACCACTAAACAGGTTGGAGGAGTAGCAGGACTAAGCCAAAGGAGTAAGGAGGGGTGAGGTTGGGGATTGAGAGAACAAAGGATCATTGAACTAAATAATTCTTTCATGGGTTATACGGTTTGAGGGTATTAACATCAGTATTAGGCAACATTTGATTAATCTGGCTATATATCATCTTTCCTTGCTATCATTCATCAAGTTCAGTAGCTGTCTGGCTTTGGCAAGAAAGTTCATCTGTAGCTGGAAGGTCCCAAGCTTGTCCTCTGTGGATCTCAGCGTGTGTCTTGGGAGTCTTCAGTCAGATGGGGTGTCTGGAGGAAGGCAGCTTTGTTGTCCTATGCAGGTCTGAAAAGATGGCGTTCAGTCTTGGCTGGGTCTGTGGGAGTAGCATTGTAGATAAACCTATAGGGTGATGACAACAGAGGAGCGGAGCCCCAGGAGGAGTGTGTATGTGTAGCATGGGTAGCCTGTGTTAAGCCTGTGACGGTTTGTTTGGGAGCACATCATCGTCTGTTGTTAGGATCGTAGAACATCAAGTGTGTTAGAGGAATTTTGTCCTGGAAGAAATCCTTTAAGTCTGCTCTAGGTTCAGTGAGACAATCTGTCTCAAAAGCAGGAAGAGTAGGAGGGAAGGAGGAGAACGAGGAGGAGAAAGAGGAGAAAGAAGAAGAGAGGGAAGAAGAGATGAAGAAGGTGATGGAAGAAAACAAGAATAGGAAGAGTAAGAAAGTAGAGTGGTAAATGAAAGAGACCCAATGTTGGCCTCTTGTTTTGATACAAATATGCACACAACGGGTATATAAGCACTCAACACACAGAAATACACACACACACACACACACACACACACACACACACACACACACACAGCCTTTTTGTCTTTTTATGTGTATTATACTGCTGAGGCAGAAACCCAGGGTCCTATGTTAGAAACTATTTTATATTGCTTACCTACACAATTTAAAAGAATAAATTATGACTTTAAGCCCCTAGGTTTTATGTGTATGTTCTACTTCATAAATAGGAAGAAAGTAAAAGCTTTTTTTTTTTTTTTTTGATTGACTGAAAACTCAATAAAACTGTAGCTTTCCACCCACCTGTCTGTTTTTTTCAGGGCCAGCCTGGAAAAGAACAGAGTCCCGCTTTTCCTCTGCCTCTGTTCCTTTTATGGGTCACTGAAAAGTCTTTTCTCTATGTAAACTGAAGGCCCAAACCTAACCTTACTGCTTTTATTTACTGTAACTACAAGCTGCTACTGAGAGTGCCTTGATGTTAGCAGTCATGCTGGGATAGCAGCTATGAAGCAGACTGGACTGACAAAGTTGGAATTTCCTCTATAGTACCATTGTTTTCCCTGAATCCCAATTAATTGTCAACATCATCTGTCCCCCATCTCTTCCTTCCCAGCCTCTAGTCTTCATATATCCATCAGAATCACCATCATGGCATTGCAGTAGCTAGGACTGCCTTACTTCTTATTGTCTGGTACATCATGTTACCAATTGACCCATCTAACTCTGATGATAACTACAAGGGGATGTCACTTAAGTTATGTCATTCATGCTAAGAAGTCATGTGCAAAGCAAAGAATAAGCACTTCTATAACTGATCCTAAATCCTGGAGGAAAACAAACTTAGAGCCCAGGCAATAAGAACCACAGAGTAGCTTACATCCCATCCGGATCTCTGTGGCAAACTAAGAAAGCAAAGCTTGTTGACCTTGCTTTTATCAAACCACAATTAAAATACTAGAATTGATTAGGGGACGTGTTATTGGAAAGAAACATGTACTTTTTAAAATTGCCTTTGTGATCAGAGCTGAGCCACATAAGTGGAGCTGCCAGTTGTACATTACTCACCAGGTCAACTTGTCCCCAGTGGGAACTAAACAGAAAGGCTAACATTTCACTTAAAAAAGAGCATCTACCAGGCTTTGAAAATATTATTGTGAAGGTACATGTTGTGTGAGTGTGCTTGTGTGTGTGAACACTCACATGTGGGCATACTCAATGGCAACAGAGGTCTCCTTTTCTCTTCCTCCCTTCGTCCTCTCCCTCCCCTTCCCCCTCTCTGTGTTTTGTTTGTTTGTTTGTTTAGTTGGCCAATTGATTGTTGTTTGTTACCTCTGACTGCTTTATTCTACTTGGTGTAATGGTACCCAGTTCAATACATGTTGTTATGTGGAACAAGACTTCGTTCCTTATTATGGATGACTAGTACTCCATTGCATATCTATCCCATAATTCCTTTTTCTGTTAACCAACTGATCAACACTTAGGTTTCTTTCTGGAGAGATTAACACAGTCAAGGTTATAGAATAGGCTGCAGCAGGGCTAGGGTTGGCCTTCAGAAAGTCTGCCTTCCTCCTCAGATGTCTCTGCTTTACCTTCCCAAACTGAACTATTCACTGAGGAAATGTTTTGTTACAGAGAATTAATTGTGCTATATGTTGTAAAAGTCAAATGTTTCTTTGAAAAAACTATTAAATATGGATAAATACCTAGTAGTGGAAGTCCTGGACTGTAAGAGTTCTGTTTTCAAAGTCTGGAGGTACAATCACAGTGTTTACATAATAGCTATATTCATGCATAGTAAGAGTATGCAAATGTTCGCACAGCTCCATATCCTCCCTGACACTGTCCTCTCTATTCTTTTAATAACACCCCTTAGAGGAGTCAGGTGATATAGTTTGCTGTAGCTTTGATATACATTCACAAAGTGAGCATTTCCATAGACTTTTGGGAATGTGTACATTTTCTTCTTGTAAGTACTTTCTTCTTACTTAAGTACTTTTTATGTAAGGTGCCTGTTTATAATTGGGTAAGTTAGATTTCCATCACAGTGACAAAGTGGCCTAGAAAATCAACATATAAGGAGGAAAGATGTATGTTAGCTTATGCCTTCAGTTCATGGTTCTTGGTTACATTTTTTTTTTCTGCCCCGTGGTAAAACAATGATCTCTTGTCACAAACTGAAGCCTCACAGTACCGGCGCTGAGTTCCATCAAATTGAATTGGTAGCTCAAGGGGTCTCAGGAGAATTTCCAAACAACTCAGGCTTCTGCCAAGATTAAATGCTGGTCTCCACAAACTGATAGCAGGACTTGCTTGCTGAAGACAATACCCATACAACTCACTGAACATAGAGAAGTCAAGCAATGAGTACGTAGCGACTTCCCTCTTATATTCATATTTTGATTTGGTATAGGAAGGTCTTCTGCACAAAGGAGAAACATAAACATCAATCCAGCCACTCATCCATGGAGAGACAATTGGTGTCCTAATAAGAAAATATGCTAGAAACACCAAGGGTGGCACAGATCTTGTGGCAGTCGACAACCAATATCTGATTTGATTCAAGGTCCACTCCATGAGATGGAATCCATACCCAATACTGGGTCACCAAGAACCTAAGACAAGATACCTGAGGAGTAAAACCAAATACTATTGCTTTATTTTTTAAAAGTGTCAATAAGATGACTCCTCCTGCTATCCTCATAGATCAGTGTCTTGCTCAGCCATCATCAGAGAAGCCTCCTACTGTAGCAGAGAGCAGCAAATGCAGAGACCTACAGATAGACATGATGCAGAAATGAGAGACTTTTGGGATACCTAGCCCTGAAAGATATATCTCTATCAACTCTCTCTTTTTCTTTATTGTTACATAGATACATATGTTTGTTACATAGATACATAGGGCACAAACATATAAATATAACGTAGTATCTGTTTTTCTGGTTTGTTTATATATGAAATCAGAACTGAACACTTGGTATTGAATAGCTAACAAGAAGACTTATCCTACAGACAGGCTAATTCTCCCCTTCTCATAGGCATTAATTACATGTAGTTTTTAATGTAGGTGTGGACCACATAACATTTTCTCCTGTGTTAACATACACATTAACTTTGCCATTGTTCCTGTCTTTTTTATGCAGAGATTTCTAGAAGATACAGTTTCTTTGCAGTATCTTGCTATCTTACCTTTCTTTCTCCTCCAATACTCATTGAGTCACAGATACTAGAAAATTGATGTGTATGTATCTACTGGGGCTGGGATACCAGGGATCCTCTATTGTTCTCCATAGATACTTGTTCAGTAATGTTCCTTATTACCCAATTCATACTAGCTAATAAATAGAAAGAACCTACATTTCCTTCAACAAATAAATATATAATAAAATGTGGTACATGTGAACAATGAAATATTCATCTGTAAAGTAAAATGAAATTTGTAGATAAAAGGATGCTCTTAAAAAGGTTATATTTAGGAAGGTAACCCAGACCCAGAAAGACAAATGCTCTCTTACCTAAGGTCCCAAATCCTCAGGTAAGAGTACACAACATGAAGTGACAATAGAAACCAGGAAAATATAAAAGGACTATAGGTGTATGGTTTCTTGAGATGGAACTAGCAAGATATGGGAAATAAAAAGTTGGGAAACATAAAAATGTGGAGATAGGCTTCAACCAAGGGGAAGAAAAGTAATACAGATAAAGCCTTAATGTATGATATTACTTTTATTCACCAAGTAACATACATACACTCACACACACACACACACACACAAACACACACACACACACACACACACACACACACACACACACACACACACACACACACACACACACTTGGGTTGACCTTGATCCCCAGAAGAACCATAGATTAACAAATCAACAGTGTTAGTACCAGGCACAATAGAGTGCTTGGACAGAAAATCTAAGTGGCTTTGCAAACTACACAGACTCTGAATGTACCCTTGGTTGCCTCTCAGAAGTTCAAAATAAGCCCCTATTCCTGAATACATCAAATACTTAGGTCATACAACTCAGATGGTTATAACTGAATTTCACTTGGAAGCCAATAATATGCATGATATCAAAAGAGGGAAGCATTTACTAGTCCTACTCAGCTGTATCATCTATGAACCACAGCATTGTTCATCTTGGCAAAGATGCATAAAGGTACAATAAGTAGCACATGTATGCTGGCAGGAACCTACCATGGCTTAACTGGACTGAAGGCCCATTCAGCAGTAGGAAAATCATGCATAATGCTGAAAATCTAGCCAGATTACTGGGGTAAGAGAAGTCATGTAGCTTAGAAAACAGCCAACTACCTTTACTTTACTAGACCAGTGATTTGCCCCTTCTTACTACATTTTAAATCCCATCCTTCTATTGGCAGACAAGTGTAAGTATCACCCCACATCAAAGATGCCCCTCTTTCCAGCAAAGGAAAAATATCACTGAAAACCACAACTGAAATGTCTTGATAGTTTTAATAAATTGTGAAATGAATTATTGTCATCTTCTAGTGTGTGAGTTATGCATAGTATTTAAGTGAAAAGTCATCTCATAATGCTCATGGAATATTTATATGTACATACACTCTGAAAACAGATTTGCTTAAAACATGCACATAAATATAGCCTTCTGATTAGCCTAAGGAACCTGATCACAAGGGAAATTTGTAAACCTGGTAAGCATCCACTATACAGATTAGACTTTACTGGTTATTAAAAGTCACTAGTGTTCTTCTGGCATCTGAAGCTCAAAGCTGTTCATCTAGCTCCTGAAAGGATGTGGAGTCCTGCTGATTTTGATCCTTGGAAACTGTAGCTCCCACCATCCTCCTCGTCTTCTGGAGCCACTCCTGAAATAAGTAAGACTGCTTTGCCTGCCATGCATGCCTGGTCCAACCTTGTGCTATTTTGGAAACAGAAAAGAGCTTGTCTGAGGGAGCAGAAGCAGAGTTTTTCAAAAACACAATACAATACCATTAAGAACAAAACCATGCTCTTGTGGCATAGCCAAAGGACAGCTGGAGATGGGTTGTAAACCTGTGCTTAGTAATTTTCCAGTATCTCATGAGCCTACTCCAAGCACATCAGAACTAAAAATAATTCTAAAGCTCACTTTCAGAGCATGGACTTTCAAATGTGCACTTGTCTCTTCTGTTACAGATTTGAAGTGAAAATTGGACTTTCTCCCCACTCCTTCGGCAGCAAAGAGAACATCTCAGCAGGGCAACCCACAGCACTTTAGAACTGAAATAGTCTAGTCTGGTACAGAGGGTTGTCACTGAAGTAGTATTTTGTTGTAGAATCCAATACTCAGGTCTTTCATACTTAAGTTTTGAAACACTTCTGCTCTCGAACCTTCTCATGGAGTTCAATCAGAATTTCTTTAGAACTAAAACAAAACAAAAAAAATACAACAACAACAATCAAGCAATTTAAGGCTCTGTTTTGGAATGAATCCTGTTACTGTAGCATTTCCTGGGACTTTAGAGACATGCTGTCTACACAGCAGGTATGGAGTGCTCAGAGAGGAGACAGGACCTTGTGTACTGACTTTAAGCTTTCTACTGTGAACTCAGTGAGGGCTGCCTGGAAGACATTAGACCGGTCCTTGTGAAAAGTCAGCTAAGATAAGGAATTTGTTAACTGAACTACATGTGGGCTCAAATAAGGAAATTGAAACTGTTCTTAGGACAAGTGGGTCGGCTTGTAGAGTCGGGCTCTAGACCTGACAACTTGCAGGATGGAAAACTCTGTGTATTATAAATGAAGAAAATATGTTATACTTAGTGGGGCTCTGAGAAGCATGTTCCACAGAAGTCATAGTTAATCCTTTGTTAGGGGGACAGTCAACTTTGAACAGGCTCAAATCTGAGAAAACAACAAACCCATCTAATTCAATGACAGCTAAAGGGACAGTTGTGAAACAGCTTTCACTTCATTCATTTGATTTCGAAAGCAGTAAACAGACGGTTTTCTGTAAAGTTTCCATGGCAAAGAATTTGATCCAAGCATGCAACTTGGAATTTTAGGTAATTAAATTATACTTCTTTATGGGTTCATTTTTCTAGTTTAGAGTGAAACTAAACAGTTATTTGTCAGTTTGGTCACTTAGACAAAAGCTATGAAAGAAAATAATCTAAAACTATGGTTCTCATTAGGCAAAACAGAAAGCCATGCTGAAATGGTAAATATGGTTATTATGTCTGAGAAGAAATGAAATATTAAGAATTTCTTTTGTTCTTAGTGTTTTCTGCGGCTATAATATAATGCCAAAGGCTAGGAAATTTATAAACACACACACACACATATGCACACACACAAAGATATTCTTATAGTTGGAGAGACTGAGGGTCTAGTATATCAAGACACTGCATAGGCATACAACAAAAGTGCAGATTTTGAGTTTGGAGCTCTCTTTCATCTTACAAAACTCCAAACTCTATTACAGGCCCCATGGTGCATCAGTTCATCCAGTCATGTTCACCTCCTAGGCTCCCAATCTTCCAGTACCACAACATAGGAAGTTTGGGTTTCAGTAGTCAAAATATGAGCATATGGACACATTCAAACCATAGCATTTGATAACCGCAGAGGGAGAAGCCATTTCTTTAGCCTCTATGTCCTCAGGGTCTCAGTCTATGTATTTCCTTAAAGAGACAGTGCATTGTAGCAGTCAAGTAAGAAGGGCACCTTGATTAACCAGTACTGGCTAAACGGTACCTGCTCAGATTGGTCTTCTTTGCATGTTTTCTTCAACATATGGGATTTTCAATCCTTAATAATTTTATTATAAAAACTGTCTTTTTACAATGATAGCATGTCTTTCTTCTGAGGGCAGATATACAGCACTGGCAACAAAAATCACCAAAACTGCAAATGCTTGACTGTTTACACGGTGCTCGAGATTACACACATAGAGAGGTTGAAGACAGTCAAGCTTCCCCAGTTCTGGTCTGGGTAGTTCGGCCAATTCCTGTCTGCAACTTGGGTGTCTCCAGACTTGATGATATATGTTTCAACACATTTAATATAACCAATAAAATGGAAGTAAATAAAAAAATTCACTAACAAACACCAAACCAATAAGGGAAAAAAATGCCTGGGAAACAGGCCAGTGGGGTTGTGAAATAAAAAACTTGGTATAAATGTATTTATACTCTTAAGGCAGGGTTTTGAAAAGCAACCCAGAGAAAATTTCCAAGCTTTAAAATTAAGATGGCAAATCCACCATATTTTCACTGAATTATTAAAAATATCAGGTGTCCTAACTTGAGGCTGTCCCCTCTCATTTAATTCTTCTAGTATCAGTAGTAACATAGGACACCAGGGGGTTCTAACTGTAAAGATGGATCACGTGGTTAGCTTTTGAGACATTTCATATAAAATGTTCATCAATAAGCACTTGGTTATTGATAAGCACTGATTATGACATAAATTTAGTGCAAAGTGAGGTTTGGAAACGTGGCAAGTATTTAAGAGTGGAATGGGGTTACTCAGTACACAGATTGGGAAGCCCTAAACAGCTTAAAACCAGCTCCAGGGGTCTCATGTATTTGTTGCTACTATGGACACACACACATGCACAAGCACAGCATGCACTCGCGCACAGGCACACACACACACACACACACACACACACACACACACACACACACAATAACAAATAAACTCTAAAATAACATATTTTTCAGAATCATAGAGCAGCAAAGTTTCTCAAGGACTTCATACATGCTATACCCTCTTCTAAACTGATAAAATTCCCATAAGCTTTAGACTGACAAACGTCATTAAGATGAATCGTCTACATAGTACCACTTTCTTAAAGTGATAAGAATGACTCAGAGCAACCAATTAGTGAGGGAACCTGGCTGTGAACCCAGACTTCTGTAAAATAATGTACTAAGCAATCACTGTGTTAATGGTTACGGCACTGATCACATTATTAAGTAAGTGCACTAAAGATGCCAAGAGTAGTGGGTATTATGATAGTGTGTATTTATTGGTCCTGAACTACTCTCATTGGTGTTGACAACATAGATACAGGCAAACAGCACCATGTTGTAGGTATACAATTTCTGGCAATATACTTTTAATAAGGGTTCAGCCTCTCCTCTAGTCCATCACCCAGCACAGGTAGTGGGAGGTAAAAGCTATGAGGTTATAGGGGAAGTGTTCAGAATTGGCTCTTTGAGGGTAAGCTAGATCTTCTTTGGCAGCAGTTCAGTCCCATAGCAAATGGCAAATTCAACTCAGCAGCTGCATAGCCGTCCTCTAGGCAGGCACACACCAGGCATGAAGGAGCTACTGTACTTCATTATTGAAGAAACCACCAGGCTCACCAACCTGCCCAAGGCAAGGCTGAAGAAGCAGCAGGCTGCCACAGGAACCCCAGGGGTAGTTCTTGGGCATGTTTCTCTCCATGGAAGCATTACCACAAGTTGAGGTCAACAGTGCTATGTAAGGGGAACCAATACATGTGTGTCTGGGGCCAAGCATATCAAACCAAGGCTCAGTGCTTGTCTCCCACGGTCGATGGGCTCATATTTATACTCCTTCATCGCAGGTCCTTTCACATGTTTGCTATGTCAAAGAATTCTTTCACCCGTGTTTGCTTCAGGAAAACATCCTTTCACCTGTGTGCCCCTGGAACACATCATTGCACATAACTGACTTTCTAAACAAACCAGAAGTTTCCACTTCACCATGTGTTTTTGTAACCTAAAAAGGTACTAGGATTCAAAAAATACTCAAAGGCCATGGATGGACGAAGTAGAAGACCTTGATGGTGACTTTCTGAGAAAAAAGATGATTCTTTAAATCCATCTGACAAATATGTAGACCTGCATTTGATTGGGCTATGTACAATTTACCTGAGAATTTCCCTTGACTGGTTGGCTGCCTTCAGTAGGAAGGCACACGCTTCTGTTGTGTCCAAAAAGGTTAAATATGCTTGAATCAGATTAAGTGTGAGAATAGTTTTTCAGAGATGGACTGAAATGAATGGTATTCATGAATCACAAAAGGCTTATTGGCTCTGCAAAAGGAAACTGAGCCTGTATGTGGGTTAGTCTGGATCCTCTGCTCAAGGATGTGTGAGTGAGTTGGTCCAGCTTGAACCAGGAAGAGTGTAATTGGAATGGCAGCCTTCCAAAACCACAGTTTTCCAGAGAACAGACCAAAAGGCAGATAACAGGATATAAAGTATCCTGAACAAAATAAAATAATAGCATGAATGAATACATCCCATGTCCTAGGCAGGATTTTAAAATAATTTTGTATAGAATTTGCCTTTTATTGAAAATAGTACTTTTTTCAATATATCCTGATTACAGTTTCACCTTCCTCTACGTCTCCAAGTTCTTCCCTCCCTCCCCTCCAGATCCTTTGGGACTCTCATTATAAGAGAACAGGCTTCTATATGATAACAACCAAACATGACAAAATAAGATATAGTGAGATAAAACAAAAATTATCCCATTCAGGCTCAGCAAGGCAACATAAAAGAACCCCAAGAGCAGGCACAGAAATCAGCGTGATCCACTCACACACTCAAGAATCTCATAAAAATACTAAATTATTTATACATATAGGACCGAATGCTGACCCATGAAGGCCCTATACTTTCTGCTGTAGTATCTGTGAGTTCATATGAGCCTTGCTCAGCTAATTCGCAGTGTCTTGTTCTCCTTGTGTCTCCTAGGCCCTCTGACTATTGCTCTCTTTCCGTCTCTTCTATATGCCTCCATGAGCTTTGATAGGAGGAATTTGATGGAGACAAAACAAACCATTTCAAGGACACTTGACGTCTGGCTGTGGGTATCTGTATGTGTACTCACCTGCTGCAGGAGGAAGCTTCTTTGATGATTGTATAAAGTGATCTATGAGTAATATCATCAGGAGTAATTTTATTGATTTTTTTTTTCATTATACCCGTATTGCTTAGTTTTATCTTACGTCTCTGGTTCTTGGACCTTCAAGTGTTGCATATGGATTCCTTCTTATGGAGTGGGCCTTAAGTCAAATAAAAGTTAGTTGTTTACTCCCACAAGTTCTATCCCACCTAGCATATTTTGTAGGCAGGGTATACACCTAGCATATTTTTAGGTCAGAAGTTTAGTGGCTGGGTTAATTTTTATTTTTCCTATTTGGCAGCCTATAGAGTAACTTCCCACACCAAAGACACTAGAATATATGGGGGAAGGTTTTATGTGAGTGCCAGCTTGTCTTCACCATGTTCAATTGAGTTGTGTGTTGTCCTCAGTAATAGGGCTTTGTTGTCAATTTGTAGAGCAACCTATTTTCTTGGCAACAGTGTGTGTTGTCTGGGGATTGCCACAAGATTCTTTTGGCCAACCCAATTCTGGTAATGGACACTTTGATGACAAGAGATATCAATTAGAGTTTGTCTCCCTCATTATTTGGAGACTTCATTAGGACCTCCTTCATATATTACAGGAAGTTTTCACTGCACTAGATTTTCATTCCACCCCTCAAATACCCTTCAGTTCCAGCATACTCTCTCCTCATTCCCTCCCTCAATCCCATTCCTGCCTGTTCCTTTCATACTCATCCCAGTCTACCTATAAGATTTATTTTACTTTCCCCTCCCCAGAAGGTCCAGATTGCACCCCCTCCCCAGTCCTATGCCTAACTTCCTTGGGTCTATAGATTGTAGCTTGGTTAAGATTTATGTAATGACTAATATCCAGATATAAGCAGATAATTATCATTGATCTGTGTCTGTTACTTTACTCAGTGATATTTTTCTAGTTCTATCCATTTGCCTGACATTTTCATAATGTTGTTTTTTGTTTGTTTGTTTTGTTTTTTAAGCTGAATAATACTCTATTGTGTAAATGGGCATTTTCTTTATCCATTCTTCTGTTGAGGGACATCAAGGTTGTTTCCAATTTCTAGCCATTACGAATAGAGTAGCAATGAACATGGACAAGCAAGTGCCCCTGTGGTAGAATGAAGCACCCTTTTTGTATATGCCCAAGAGGGTTATAGTTGAATCTTAAGATAGGTGGATTTACATCTGAGCAGAACTTTACAGCCTATCCATGTGACAATCACCGGAAGTCTGGTCCAAGCACAGGGTACTATTTGCATGTAGAATAAAAGTCAGAAATTACTATAATGAGCTCACACAGAGAGAAACAGTTTGACTGGGAGGCTTTAAATAATACTCAATTTTATTGGCAACTCAGAGCCAGTGTCAGTTAAAACAGAGGGTGATGTAGTCCAGATTCTATTTTAAGCAAGCCAATCTAGTTTACACTGGGTAGACTGAATTTTATTAACAAGCCATTTTGGAAGGGGGAGCTCAATAAAGACCCAAAAACATCAAACAAACAAACAAACAAACAAAAAGGCTTATCTTAATTTATGGATTTGGAGTTTCTAGTCTGATCAATGGCTCCACTGTTTTAGCTCTGTGGCAAGGCATCAATCATGCTGGAAGCAAAAGGGTACAAACGAATCTACTCAACTGCCTCAACCAAGCATGAAAGAAAGCAAGAAGAGGTAGACCACCATAAGCCTCTTCTAATACGTATCTTTTCGCCCTAGGACCTCAATTCTCTATGGGCAGAGTGAGCTGGGGGCTGAATTTCCATAGGAGGTTGACAGGGAGGCAATTTAAATTCTGGCATCAAACTCTACAAGAACACTTAGAGCAAACTCAAGCTTCTCAGACAGGCAAAGCTAAAATGAGAGAGGATGGGAAATAAACAAGAGAGCTTTTACATACTACACCGATATTCTAATGCAAAATGAGTTCAGTCAACAGGTTGGTAAAATTTTAAAAATTTGAATTTATTGGGGGTGTATCAGTAGCACAGTTACACAGAGTAGATTTCAGGGATTCACCAATGATGGTCACCAATGTGTGCTTCGTTGTGGCTTTTAAACTCTTATTTTTCAGCATTCAAATTCATCCAGAATACACTTGAATGTCATACACAGCTTCACAATGTGGATCTGACAGGTCTTCCATTAGTAAATGAATGGAAATGAATCTTTCATGAAAGGCACATAAAATAATATACACTGACACTGAAGGAATATTGATAACTTTTGAATTTCTTTACACCACAGAGAAGAAAACAAATCGGACCAAAGTAAACAGATGTAAATGTAGTTTACAGTTCTCCATACACTAACATATGCACAAACTTCAATGGGGAGATGCTAAGGAACCGGCTACACCTAACTCAAGTGAGGAACTACGCACCAGCAAAGCTAATGGAAAGACTTAGTGTGGTAGGATGAGTTAAAAGGGGGAAGGAGCTGGGGAAAGCTATTTAGCTTGCTGAAACAAGGGCACGTACACATTGTAAATGATTGTTTAAAAATGGCACTAACAAAGTTCAGTATGTAGCTGTTAGGTCACACCTATTTAAGCCCACATACACTCACTGATCTTGTTAAATACTATTATTCAATTTCTAAGTATAACTGTTCACTTAGTGTCAGAAATCATACTATAGCTTTAAAAGAATATAAATTCTAGCAAGTGAAAGGAATTTAAATACCCAATGCAAAATAAGTCATTTTTGACATAAATTGATGAACTTGAAACTAGTTCATATGAATTAAAAGCTTGTATAATATTAGCAATATTATATTTTCTGGTATTCTCCCAGACAAGGAAGTATCATGTTTGCTTAAATAGAAGGGCTTTGTCAAAAAATACATAAATCAATGTCTCAAAACTTACATAAATACTAAAAAGTTTTTACCCACAAAAATGCTTTCATCACTCACCTAAACTTCATTATAAATAAAACAGTGATTATTTTGTATAAAATTAATTTGGCATCATTCCAAGGCAATGCAGAAATGCCATCCAGTTACTAAGACCAAATTCAAATGAAGTACTGGATCTAAAGGAGAAGGGTTTTTAAGTCTAAGATCCTATGTCCTCAAAAATCTGGAACTTTATAGTTTCTTAAAACAAATCTAATGTAGAATCAGAACACCATGCACTCTGTAAATAAATTCTAATTTACTCAATGCTTTAATAATTGATTCAAAGGCAGGTGCACCCAACCTCTCTAAGTACATCCTCATGAAACACAAAAAGTTGAGAGGACAAACCATGTTATTAAAATAGTCTGTGCAATGTTTGTACAAATAACATTTTATGAATACAAGTAAACATAGAATCAGGGTAAGGGCAGTGACATTTTCTAATATTATTTATGGTACCTAAGATTTAGGGACATGAACATAAATAAAGCTGATTAAAACTGCCAAACAGAGAACCAATCTGTCATTCCAAACAAGGTACTTAATATTTATGTTGTTCCAAAGCCATCACATTAGAATCATAAGTCGCCACTCTTATAACCTAAACATAATGTGGGAAATCAAAAGTTATAAATACATCTTACATTTGCATATTTACACTTACACAGAAATCATCAGCACACTAGAGCCCAGCTTCAACATCACACCTCCCTCCCACAATCCGGGACCATCTTTCACCTTCAAGAAAGGTCCTTCTGTTACGTTCAGAGAAAGACACAATACAGAACAACTTTGGTCAGAACTCTGGTCAGGTCCAGGATGCATTTGCTGTACACTACATTCTGTGTTGCTGGGAGACTCTAGTCTAGAGAGATCCATATATAAGTACTCATCTGGTTTGGAAATGCATTTTTTACTACCCACTGCAGACCTTAGAAGAGACCACAGTCTTTTAGGTTATTCTTTATAATGACGTCTGTTACAGCATCGAACACGAACTGCACATTCTTTGTATCTGTGGCGCATGTGAAGTGGGTGTAAATTTCCTTTGTGTCCTTCCTTTTATTGAGGTCTTCAAACTGACACTGAATATATGCAGCTGCCTCTTCATAGGTGTTTGAGCCTGAGGTGGAACAAAGGAAAGATGTTTTCACGAATTTAAACTTGTCTAGGGTTAAGCAAAAGACCCTTCAAAATTCAGGTCAGTTTTCTGCATAGAAAAGAGAGGAACTCCATGACCAACTTCTCCCTTCTAGAGCAAAATGTTCTTTTCCTTTCCAAATGAAAAACACAATCCATAAACTAATCTTAAGGAGCCAACTTTAAACTTAAAGACTCTATTGCACGGCAGTCTGTTTGCTCTGTTTCTGTTTAAATCTCCAAGAGTCAGACTCTTTTCCTATTTACCACCCTCTCTCTTCTACATCCCTGAGCTGGAGAATTCAAGCCACCTAAACCTAAGGTTGGCTCACTATTATTGTGCTAACCTACAGGGCAAATCAATAATGCCTGCAAATGCTGTCCTCTCCCCCTTCATATGTACTCATTAATTATCCTTTAATGATCATCTTTTGTTCATATCTGGAATATGACTAAGGGCCATAAAGTTATCAAAAAGAAAAATGGGGGGGGGGGTTCCTCCTGTTTATTTGAGAACCTAGAGACTGGCTCTGAGTAAGAGCAATTCAGAAATGGGTTGGCAGAACCTAAGGATAAGTACATGCGCACTCTGACCCAGATACCCAGTGCTTAGGTGCAGGCTTGAGAACTGTGCTTCAGTCAAAGGGTCACAAAGAATCCTAGCAGAGAGAGTATGGCCTTCTACGTTGGGAAATGTCATAAAAGTTTATGCGCCATCACTAACATGTGAAATCTGGGAGAAGCACTAGTTGCTGTTCAGAAATAAGAACTTTGAATCCTCTGCTGGACCCAAGGAGCTAAACATAAACATGTACATATCATATGTGACCCAGCTGTTGCTTAGCAACAATCAAAGGAAAATAGGCCGCTCGAATGACTTTTGTGGGGAGAAGGGAAAGAGAAGAATTAGTTGAGCATGCAAGGGGGTGTAAGAAATTCTGGGGTGCTGGAAAAGTTCAGTTTCTGGAATCAGGAGGTACATAACAACTTTGTACTGTTTGAGTGTTCATTTCCCCTCCCATTTCTTTTTATAAACTATTTTTTGAGATTATAACAGAATCACTTCATTTGTTTTTCATTCCCTTCCCTGCCTCTGAACACCTATCAATAGATCCCTTCTTTCTCTCTTTCAAATTCCTGGCCTTTTTCATTAACTGCTGTTACATGTACGTATAGGTACATAGATACGAACCTGTTCAGTCTGTTTACAGTTGTTGATGTGTGTATTCTCTGGGCTGGCCAGGGTACTGGATAGCCAATTGCTATGCTCTTCTGTGAGAAGTTTCTGCTCTCACATCCCTGACTTGCCTGTAGTTCTTTGTGTAGGGTTGAGGCCTCTTGGGTTTTCCCTCACCCACTGTGGCATGTCTATTGCTGTTGTCCTTCTTTGGCTCATGCCTGGGCAGTCATGTTGGTGAGACTCTGTGTATTTAGCTTCCCACATGATTAGGAGACACAGTCTCACACTGAATTCTAATCTTCTGGCTCTTACAGTTCTGCCCCCTCTTCCACATCATCCTCTGACCCTTAGTCATAGGAGCTAATTCATAGATGCATCATTTGCATCAGGACCCCACAGCTCTATATTGAATTGTTTGTGGTTTGTTAAACGTGTCTCACACTAGAGCTAACTAACTAACTATATATATGTATGTGTGTGTGTGTGTATGCACTTGATGTTGTTAGAAAATATGATAAGGCATGTAACAGAACAAAATCTGTTAAACACCTCTTCTGTAATAGCACAAATTACTAGTGTGCCTTCCAGGATTCTCTGTGCTCTCTGCTTTTGCTCTGATGCACAAGTGTTATAGTGCTCTCTTCCACAACGGTTTTTTCCCATGACAACTCAGTATGCAAAGTGCCACTGTGTTCTGCAGCATGCTTCTCTGCTGTCTACCACCACCCAGGATGTCCAATCTTTCCACATCCAATCAAAATGGCACTCTACAGAATGTGCCCTAACTGACTAACCACATCCAGACAGGTTCTGTACCACCTAAACTCCTGCAGACAATACAAACATGACTTCAGTTTTGTTTCACATTTTGCTGGATCTCAATTCTTTTTCAGTGTTACGCGTCACATCCTGAAACAGAATGTAATGACTCTATCCTGCCAACCCCATCCACTGGTTTCACACCCTGCTTAAAAATGCCATGCAATGCATGGCAAATGCCACATGACAAGGCCCAGAGAGAAGCTGTGCTTAGTGTACAGGACAGCATAATAGAACCACAGTCCCTGAGCAAGTTTCTACTTTCATCATTTTATGTAATAATAACTTTTAAATATCAAATCATGCGGTGCTCTAAAATTTGTATGCAATGAACAGTGTCTTGTTGGGTTAAGAAAACAATTAAAATGTAATGCCTAATTTAATTATAAAGGTGTTTGGGTGAAGTACACAGCTCGAATGCAAAACACATTATGGGTAGCTAAATTACTGCACCCTAGGGGCTACCAAATACATGAATAAACTCCTGGACAGATTCTTTGATCTGATTTTTCAGTCTGAACAAGGACTGTGTGTGTGTGTGTGTGTGTGTGTTTGTGTGTGTGTGTGTGTGTCTGTGTGTGTGTGTGTCTGTGTTTCAGTGTGTAGGCACTGGGGGAGTCGGTATTATCTCCCATGTGAACTTTCCTGAATGAATATATGATAGGTAAGGAAACTTAAAAACTGGGAACTTTATGAGGCAGTCAAAGGAGAAGGATGCTGCAGTGAGAAAGCCCATGTTCAAGGAGCAAGGGGCTACAGAAAGATGTCCTGGGACTGACAAACCTATTGAACACAGCCAATATGACCATGAAAGACTGGATAAGGACCCAGGTGAAACGGCAACTTACAATAAAGACGGAAGAGGTGCTTTGCACATCCGAAGGCAGACAGAGGCAGGGCACACCCAAGCAGGTGAGGATTACACAGGTTCATCCATAAAATGTTATACTCGAAAGAACCAAGAGCTTATGCCAATGTTGTTATTTTTCCTACAGGATTGCAAGCCCCTTCAGCTCCTTCAGTCCTTCCCCTAACTGCTCCATTGGGGTCCCCCTGATCAATCTGATGGTTAGCTGCAAGCATCCACCATCTGTACTGGTAGGGCTCTGGCTGAGCCTCTCAGAAGGCATCCATATCAGGCTCCTATCAGCAAGCATTTCTTGGCACCAGCAAGTGTCTGTAGACAGGATAGATCCCAATGTGGGAAAGTCTCTAGATGGTCTTTCCTTCAGTTGGAGGCTTGATGCCCCCAGCATAGGAGAATGCTAGGGTGGTTGGGGGCAGGGGGTAGTGGGTAGGTGGGAGGGAGCACCCTCGTGGAGGCATTGGGAATAGAGGTGAGACAGAGGGTTTTCAGAGATGAAACCGGGAAGAGGGAAGATAACATTTGAAATGTAAAAAAACAAAAGAACCAATAAATTTTTTTAAAGAGCTCATGGTAATGCAAGAAGCAAGAAACTAATTTTCTTAGAGCAAGTGGTGCAGATTTGAAATTATAATCTTAGCACTTAGGATATCAAATGATTATGTAATAGTCTTGTGTTTATCAAGGAACAAGTCCTTTCTGCTTGCAGTTTCCCCGGTGCATGTCTGGGTCCAGATGGACCCTACGTCTACACTAAACTCTTGTTCTCAACTATCTGAGCAGGGCTATCTAAGAACCAATACCAATGGGCTGCTCAGCACCAGCTCAGGAACAGCACTCACTCAATGCCCACCAAAAACCAGGTCTTAGTGCAGCATTGACTCACATTTTATTTACATTTTGAGAAATTCTGGAGAATATTTTGCTTTTCAAAGAGACTGAGATAAGGTTAAAACTATTTAGATTTCATATTTAGAGTTCATACAAACCAGTGGAAGGCTTATATTTTAAAGGGACAGGATGTGTGTGTGTGTGTGTGTGTGTGTGTGTGTGTGTGTGTGTGTGTGTGTAAACCAACTTACTTTGCTTGTATATCAGAACTGAAAGGGTGTGAGTGGGCAGATAGCTCGGGTCATGGTATTCACTTTCTGTCCTGGAAACAGGTTCTCATACACCCCATCTGTCTTGGACTTGCTATATAGCCCACGATGGCCTTGAGGTATTAATTTTTCTACTCATCCCTCCAAATCTGGGGCTGACAGATGTGAACCCCAGACTCGCTTTCAATTGGGATGTGCTCCAAGGAACTAAAACAAATTAAAACCAAGGTTTTCGCCCAGCTCCTAATTTTACAGATGAGGCACTGGAACACAGATAAAGTATCTGCTTTTTCATTGGAGTTCACAGACCTAAGTAAATGCTAAGCCTTTACTCACAGAGGCACATTGTCTGAGAGTCTCGTCAAGGCCTGGATTTCCTACAGGTTCCCCTGACACCGTGGAGGCAGTGGCCGCCTCCCTGGCTCTTCTTCCCTTGTCTCCTTACGGCAGGACTCATGTTCCATCTTAGAAGCAGGGGGACGGCCATTGTGTGTCATGTGCTTATGAGCAATGCATGTGTTTGAGAGACGAGAGGGAGCAGAGACGGATGTTATCTACCTTGTTTATCCAGTCTGTGATCTGGTTACCGCATGTACAGGTCAGTTCTTCAATTCACAGAGACATGGAGACATCTCTAGAAATTAGCTATTAGCCTTTCCACCAAGTGAACAAGGGAGTTTTCAGAAAACTCATCCACACCTTAAGGAACTACCTGTGCTCAAATGCAGGTTGAAATATATTCCACCCTCCAGGGAAAGAATGCGTTTGCCAATATATTCAAGGCAACACCCCAAAATCTTGCCTTTGGGGGAATTGCACTGAGAAACACACACTTTGCTAGGTTACCTGCATATTCCGGATAGCATATCGTGAGGGGACTCTTTTTGATTTTTTCTTCAAAGAGGTCCTTCTTGTTTAGGAAAAGGATGATGGACGTATCTGTAAACCACTTGTTGTTACATATGCTATCGAACAGCTTCATGCTCTCATGCATCCGATTCTGAAACAGAAAATACAGCCGTCTTCATGAAGAGTAAAGTTTCTGAGGATCGGTTTTAAAAAGAACAAATGTGTCAACTGCCAGGTCCTTTCATCTGAGAAGCGCATAACACTCTGAAGGGTGTCCCGGTTGGTGTCTCAAGTCCAATTTTCTCCCTTAACCTGTTCTGTCTGAGTCACTTTGGCTTATTTCAAACTGATGCAGAAAAAGCCTCAAAGGTTTATTCCCTGTCGTGGAAGTGAGGCTGGCCCTGGGTGAAAGCAATTACCTCCTGATGAAAAACGAATCCCTTCCCTCTCCCCTAGCAACAACAATTTTCTAGGTGCCAGTGGGAGACACTGCACCACCAGGCCTGTGACAATGATCAACCAGACCACAGTTTGACTCAGACACTGGGAAGATGCATGCTTAATGTTTCCTTCCCCACCTCCCCACTTCTCAGTATCAATAATAGTCGAGAGTACTGATACCCTGTTCTAGTAAGGCTGTAACGAATGAATTCCTCCCTACTTCCTCCTGGCCTTCTAATTAGATCTCTCAGATGATAGGAGGCCATATCCGGTGGTTGAGGCTTCTATCTAGTGAGATCTCTGTTCTGGAGATAATAATTCCAGAAGCATACATTTTTATCAGTTCTGGACAAGCACAATATAGATGTTAAATGGGCTCCTTGTTTCAACACCATTCAGCCACCACTGGCCCAGTGCCTGCTGTGTTACGCCTAATGCCCAAGAGCTTCCCACTATAGGATGTCAAGTCAAGGGACATGCACATAGGAACACCTCGAGGAAATGTCACTGTTGCACAGGTCACCTAAGCTTTGCTTAGAGGTAGGTAAAGGCTTTACGGGTAATGTATTAAACAGAGAGAGCTGCAATCCAAGCAGGTCAACACTGTGGCTATCAGAGAAGGAGACTTCAGCTCATTGTTACCCTTTTAGGCTTTGCGCTCAATGAGGACACTGACATGTTTTCCAGTGAGGCAAAGAAAGACATGTGCACCCTGTGCTCCATTTTCCCACCTGACTGACAACTCTACGGACTTGATTTAGAAAAACCCGGAACCTGCCCGACATTTTCATACGAGTCTAAGTGCCAGAGTTTTCAAAGTAATTAAAAAATATTTCCCCAGAGCAATGGTACATTTATTGGACGTTATTGGAAAATGTTTTTTTTTCTATAAATAGAGAAGTATAGCATATAAAGAAGATTGTCTTTATACTGTCTGTCAGAGTAACTTGTGGGGAAATAGGAGCCTTGGAGCAGAGGCTGGAAATCCCCAGGTATCTGGGTGGAGAAGCAGCCCCAGTGCCTTGTAAGCATCTGTATCTTTCGTGCGCAGCAGAGAGGCTGAAGCAGAGAAGCTGAACTTTCAGACATTGAGTCCTGAGCAGGGACTTTTCAGTGCTCTTGTCCTTTCACACTGCACCCTTCCATCTACTTGCCATTTCTTCATCTTCAGCAAGAACCAGGTCATAGTCACTCAGGGCCACACAGAAGATGATGGCAGTCACTCCTTCAAAGCAGTGAATCCACTTCTTCCGCTCTGACCTCTGACCTCCCACGTCAAACATTCTGTAAGAGGAAAATTTGTGACTTGAAACCACACTAAATGTTCAAAAGCTCAGAGTTCTGTAATGCCAGAAAAAAATAATGTTCCACATAACTTGGGGACTGTGGGATGGGAAGAAAGGAGAAAAGGGACATAGTGGGAGGAAAATAATGTACCAATTCATTTTCTCAAAGGGGAAAATGTTTATAAACCATTTTATTACACATTTGATTATAAGAGAAACTATGAAGCAAAATCAAAACTACTCTCAACATACAACACATATGGGTTCCTGAGGAGGCCCAGATAATGCCTAGCAGCCTCAGTTCAATGCCTGGATCCTCTCCACAAACACTGTGTGGAATGTGTATATTTGTGATTCCCTGTACACTCACACACACACACACACACATACACACACACACGCACAAATGATGATAATAAATGAAAAGTTAAGTTTTTAAAAGCGCAGACATCCATTAACAAACATATGAAAACATTTGAAACATCAAAGCAACTAAGAATGAAAGGACCACACTATTGACAATACTGACAGTCCCACGAAGCAGTGGAGGAAGCCAGAGATCAAAGGGGCACACTCAACTCGCCCCGTCCAAGGCATTACAACCAGACAACAGGGCTCCCCTATTCCAACTAAGAAGTGAGTTCTGTTAAAGCAGAAAGCAAACTGCTCGTGGAAAGGAAAAGCAATTCCAGGTAAGAAAATGGTTCTGGCAGAAAGTAATTTAGAAAGGGGCCAAAAGGTCTGTGCCGATTACAGAATGAAATGGATGAGGGGGTAAGGATGGGCTTGAAATTTAGAATAAAATTTCTCAATTTTTATATAAGTTCTATTATGGAGAATTGGAGGCTAGTGTACAAGGTTCTGACACAATCAAACAACATAATGCCAATGACCTTTTCTTCTTGTTCCTGGCAAGAGTTTATAAAGTTAGCAAAAGTTGAAATTTGCATAGACTACATTATACAGCCTAGAAATAACCACTTATGTAATGGCAGCACTCTGTAAACGGGCACATTTTTAAAGGCCCCATTTATCTTGATGGTGCACTAATTAAAACCATTCCTATTTAATTCCCCAAGGAGCAGTAGTGGCCTACAAAGCAAATCTGAATTTGTCCACTAAGACTGCTCCTTTTGTCAGCATGGTTGAGCTGGATGCTGTTCACTTAAGGATGCTATAACGAAATGATCCGACCACAGCATAAATCAGAGTGGAGAGGCTGGAAAGAGAAGAGAAAGCACAGCGGTTGAGAGGTCAAACAAGAGCAAAGGGAAAATCAATTTAATTAGATCAACATTTCTTACATTGCCTAGGAATACAATTTATCACCAGTTTTAGAGGAGCTTTAAGAAAGCTCCATCACCCAGCCGGTACCTCTCATCCACTCGTCCCAACGGCCCAGTCCTTCCCATTTGCTACCTTCTCTGTGCTGGTTTGCCAGCTAAGTTATTTAACTACTTCTCAGTGCTCCTCTGTTCGGGATGGAGTCGATGCCTACAGCAGGCTCATTTGAAGTAAGGAAGACTTGTGTCTGAATGGTGTCCACAGGCCTCCTCGAATCTACCAGGAGCTGGACCAAAACTAGATTTTCTTAGACAAAAGGGGAAAATACGCTTAGCATAGCTTTTAGTTAAGCCTCACAACCTTCTCTGTAGATTCAGGTCTGCCAGCCTAGGCAGCCATGTCTTCAAACACACATTCTCTATTCTCTGGAAATGATGGAGTAGCCCGGAAGGCAGAGTCAAAGAAGGGAGCTTCAGTAACTGAACAATGAGTAACATCCTGAGTAAGACTGAAGCACTTCCCATAAAAAAAGCAACCAGATTACCTTGAGATGCAGACAACTAGGCTCATTCTATTTCAAATTTAAGCAAAAATAAAAACCCTGCAGTCTCTTCAGTCTTAGAGTATGCTCTTGCTGTGTGAAGAACAGAACATGAACAGGAAGTTGGTGAGATACACTTTTAATGAGTTCTCAGAGCAAATGGAAAATGAACTCTGCAGAGAAGGTGATGCTGTAACTGGCTGAGGTGGCTGAGCTCATCGTCTCCCATCATAGTCTGTAAGTAACAAACTCATCTGTTTATAGAAACGCATCAGCAGAAAAGTAAACCGAGGAATGGATTCTAAGCCAAAATGGAGTCCCGAGTCTCTCGCCCCATACAAGAAAGAAGAACATATGGCAGAAGAGGTGGCTCAGGTGTGAGCCAAGGTATGCTGTAAGTTGCCAGCAGTTATCAGACACTAGAGAAAAGGTCAGGAGTTTTCTTCCCCAGAGCTCTGAGAGGGAGTGTGGCCTTGCAACTGATTTCAGCTCTTTCTTCTAGAACAGGAACATGGTTGATTTCTACTTGTTCATGAACCTAGCTATTTTCAATTTGTTACCGCAGCCCTAGGAAGGGAAAACATTCTTGGGCAATGAATACATTTTAGCCGTAAGTTCTATCTTTTGTCACAGCAAATTACCATCTGAAAATTAAATATCTGCTCTCTAAATCTGTCTTTCTAGTTGAAGAATTAAAATGCAAAGACTATTGTCTCCTCTTTTTTATGTCTCCAACATGTGATACATAAAGAACCTCCTAAACATATCCTACTAAAAGAGTAAACTATGCCTACTAAATACTTTTCAGCACTTTCATAAATAATACCTGGGATAAGAGAGATACCCAAGAATCAATGGGGTGACTTTAGCTGGGACTCACCGAATTGGTGATATGGAATCTGAAGAGGCCACCTCCTACAGCCAGAGAGGAGTCCCAGTGGAGCCATCGAGACACTAAGCCATCCACAAAACTTTCAACCCTAAATTTATCCTGTCTACAAGAAATACAGGGACAGGGAATGGAGCAGAGACTGAGGGAATAGCCAACCAATAACCAGTGCAACTTAAGATCCATCCAATGGGCAAACACCAATCCCTAGTACTATTAATGACTCTCTGCTATGCTTGCAAACAGGAGTGTGTTGTCCTCTGAGAGACTCTACCTAGCAGCTGACTCAGACAGATGCTCCCACAGCCAAAAGTGGGTGGAGCTTGGAGACTCCTATGGAAGAATAGGAGGAATTATTGTGGGACCTGAAATGGATAAGAACTCCACATGAAGGCCAACAGGGTCAACTAACCTAGACCCTTGGGGCTAAGAGACTAAACCACGAACCAAAGAACATACACAAGCTGAATTTTGACCTCCCCAGTCATATGTAACAGATGTGTAGCTTGGCCTTCATATGGGTCCCAAACAACTGAAATATAGGCTTTCCCAAATGCTGCTGCCTGTTCCCGGGATAGGTTCTACTTGCTTGGCTGCTTTTTCTGGCCTCAATGGGAGAGGAAGTGCATAAGCTTTCAGAGACTTGAAATATGAAAGTGCAGGGGGATATTCAGGGAGATATCCCATACACTCGGAGGAGAAGGAGAGGGGGGAAACAGGAGGATTGTGTGAGGGAGTGGTCAAGAGGGGGGCAGTGACTGGGATGTAAAGAAAATAAATACAAAAAATAAAATTAAAGACAAAAATAGAAATAGACTAACTTTATTATGTTTAAGATTTGGGGTTTCCTTCTAGATTAGGAGAATGTTGAAGCCAAAGAAATTTCATTCTAATGTGATAGTTGGGCACTTTGAGTTTAGAAGAAATGTCCTCCATATTTAACTTATGAACTATAGATGAATGATGGTCCTTCATGGATTGTTCATAAACTGGAACATGGAGACCAGTGGTTCTCAAGTTGTTTAAATCAAAAACAACCAAGAGATGCTGAAGTCACTGGTCTGGAACTGTCTGTTGAGAAGCTACCTATAAGCTAATGAGCAGCAACAGTAGAGACCAGACTGTTTAAAGAGCTAAGTGAAGATAGTAACCAAAGTAACTAGTTTTCCTAGTTAAAAAGTAACTACTATTTTCATGTTCCATTAAGGCGTATAAATCAGAGAGTATTCAGAAATGTCATAATTATTTACTCAGAAGACTTGAAATTCTTTAAAATATTGTTTCTCAAATTCTGAGTATCTATTTAAACAACAAAAATTCACCACATAATAGGTTCTCCTTCATATGAAAAGGTTGCAAATTTGTATCAACTAGAGACAACCTGAATTTCTTAGGTATTTTTGGAAGTTGAAGGGAATGTTGGTTTTTGTGAAATACAGTAACTTAACCTTTGAAGTCTTCTAGTACCAATGTGTCCTGGCCTGACTAGTGCAAAATTAGCTAACTGTATATGGATACCAAGCTCATTCGTATAACACTGTGTTCCAAAACCTATTAAACATTTATATTACAGAAAAAAAGTGGAAGCTTTTCTTAACCTATGCTAATTTTATAACAGAAAGGATGCATTAAATCTTGAACTGGAATTTGCTAACCAGAGCTGCTCAATCTTTTGTCACTAGACAAAGACCCCGACCATAAAGGCCTATTCATACAAACACATTCCTAAATTGTAATGAATTCCTTCATAGTTCATTTTCTATTTGTTAATTCATTCATACAGAAATGTGAAATATATTTCACTTAGCAATTAAAAATTACGTGAAAAAAATCACAACCTGAAGCCTAGTTATTGAGCAACACAGGTAAAGGATTCTCGGGAGATTCATACTAAGTACATTCCTTCTCTCACCCATTCGGGGTGAGAAAAATCAAAAGCTAGAAACACAGATGAGCAATGGTGACTTAGCAAACTCAAATCCAGAAGAGCCTTTACCTTAAGTTTTAGACTATCTCTAAGTCATCAAATTAAAACTGAAACTAGGCGCATTCTGTGATAGGGTATCTCACTCAAGGATCTCAAACGAGAAGTAAAATATGCTTCCTGGGAAGAACATGGTAACAGCTGACTTAAGCAGATATTTGATGTTTAAAGGACAACTTTAAAAAAAAAAAAAAAAAAACTCTAGCAGGAGTATTCTGATAGTAAATGTTAGAAAGTCCACTGAACCAAATCTAACACACGTTCATATGGTCAGACTGTCTTAAGACCAAATAATACACTAATTCTTGCACTTTTCACCTGTCACACCAATGGAGTTCTATCTTCACACAACTTCTGATCAAGGGCGACATTCAAATAGTTAATCAACTGGACTGAACAGAGTTTATACAGCTACCTAATGGGGACATCTATGTCCAAATCCCTTCAGTTCTAACTGCTGTGTGCTCCAATCTTTCCATAGACTATCCTGGCTAGTAGTAAGCCACTTCCTTACCAAAACTTAAACTAAGTAAAACCCTGGATATGCTAGCATGCACCTTTAAGCCCAGAACTCAGGCTCAGGCAGGTGTATCTATAGGAGGCTAGCCTGGTCTACACAGTGAGCTGTGGCGCCCAGGGTTACATGAGACCCTGCCTCAAAAAAATAAATAAATAAAAAATAAAAGCAAAACAATCAAACCAACAAGCAAACAACTCAGTGAAACAGGTTTTAAGAAAACATGCTCTAAGATGTCTTGCAGTTAGGCAAATAGATTTGAAGTCTTCAAGTAATAGAATTTATAATTAAATATCGTTGCACAGTCTTAAGACAAATGGAGCAACAAATGAATGTTTCTAACCAGACATGGCACATAACTACCTGATAACCTACAAGTATAGGAAAAGCGGGCTACGTGGCAAAGCGACATAGAAGAAAAATTATACCTACTATGAGAAACAAGAAAAAGGAATACAAGTGAGAATCCTAATGAACTCACAACTACACCTACTATACAAAATTAGTACTGCAGACAAGCATTCTATATTTTCATTAAAAACATCAGGGGAATACAGAGGCATTTTTATCCAGTAAGACGGCTGCTCCAGCAGGGGTTCAAAGACCTTCTGGTTCTGTGATCTGGTTGTAATGCAGACATGTCCTGGATTTCAGCATGGTCTGGCTGAAACACAGACAGGGCTTCAGAACACAGTCTAATCCCAAACAGTGTCTAATTGTGGCGCAATGTGACAAATCAGAGGAAGATTTGACAGAATGAGTCGGAAATAGGGGTTGTCCAGCTATTTACATGCAGTGCGGGGAGGTACAGTGGGAAGTTGAGTCAGCTGAGTGGAGCTGAATTTGGAGCAGTTTCATTGAGTGCAGTGCAGTGGAGTTGGGTTCATTCGTGAGGTCACCCAGTTCAGTGCAGGTCAGCAGAGGCGTTGGAAGCCAGAGAATGAGAAGGAGCAGGGAGATTAGAACAAAGCGCCAGAGGTAGTATGAGGCCAGGCACAGTAATTCAGTGAGAAGCTGAGAGAAGCCAGATTGAACCAGTCAGCTTGGAGTGCAGTTTGAGCCAGAACAGCTGAGTTGAACCAGGCAGAGTTCAGAGAGAACTTGAGAAGGTTTTTCTGCAGTAAGCAGGTAAGAGGGCAATGACATCTGACAAATGAAAGTCAGATTTACAGTGAAACAGTTGCTTTTTGGAGGGGAAAGAGATGGTGGGGAATTCGAATTGAACTGACGTTCTTTGGAAAGCTGAAGTATGGGCATCGCTAAGTCAGTGACAATGACATCAGATGGTGTGCTGCACTTAAGACACACACATACTCACATGGGCATACATTCAAGCACACACACACACACACACACACACACACACAAACACACACACACACACAAACACACACACACACACACACACACACACACACACACACACACACACACACACACGGAAGCAGGCTGAGATGGGGCTGTAGACATGTAACTATGCCCTTAGCTTGGAGAACTGAGCCTTCTTTAGGAAGTAAACAAATCTCAATGAGTCTCTTTAATTAAATGGCTTTTAGAAATTCTGTTTCACGCATCCCTCCAGAGGCTCACAGTGAGCTGCAGTACTCTGACCCATGATTCATAGTGAAGCTTCCTTTGGAATATTTGGAACCACGCATTTTTACAAGAAAGATAAAGTAACTCTGGTGACGGCATGAGCCAGTCCATTTCCTGCCAGTGGAGACAAGTGACTCTAAAGGTAAGTCAGCAGCTGCTGAGAGCTTTGACTTTCTTCCCTTTTTGTCCTTCAGTGTTTCAGATACCGAGGTGATGGCAAAGAAGAAAAGATAAGGGAATGTATTTTATGGCACATGGAGCTTAAATTTCTACAAACCATGAATAAGGCACTAAAGGTAGCCTGCAAAAGAATATGTGTCATGAGTAGATTAATCTCTTACAGAAGATAAAAACAATCAAACAAACAGACGAAACAACAAAACAAAGCAAAACCTCGAGATCTTAGTAAAACATGGGATGTGGATCCCAATGCAACTCTCTTAAGGGAAGACACATATCATCGATTTCTTTTTTTTAATCTAACTTCTATACTGCAAGTGGAGTCTGCACACCCAGAGTCACTGGATCTGTGATGTCTTGAAGTGGTAGACTGCTCCTGTCTGGACTGTAAGCACCAGTACAGCCACGGTGCTCCCTAAACTACACTGGCAGTGCTCTCCCACACACTGGCTAGAAACAACAGAAGAAAGCCCTCAACCGCTGAACCAAGAAAAATGATACAAACCTGTTTACTCTATCTTTGGGGTTATTAATTAGCTGATATTTACATGGTCTAGGGAACATGGTATTTAACAGTCTGAGTAATCTACCGCCAGGTTTGTGTGATAAAGGGACCCGGCAAACTGTCTAAAGGCTTTAAAAATCAGGATCCTTTCTTCTGGACACAGAATGAACACTCAGGGGATGTGTCATTTCAAGTGAAACTGAATCATATGATATAGTTTTTTTTTGTTGTTGTTTTTTTTTTTTTTGTTTTTGAAAAACAATTTCCTGCACTTCCTGTACAGAGCTTCAAAACATGAAAACACAGTCTGAACGAGATAACAGTGATGATTTTAAATAAGTATATATAGTCTTTAATACCATGAAATCCCCACCATGGTCTTGGATTTCTATAAAAACACATGCACTTTTGTCTCAGGAAAAGAAACAAACAAAAAAAAACCTGAAACATTCTCTGGTCAAGTTGTTTTCCTTAGGAATACGTCTCTCCACGACATACACAGCCTCCTGTTTTGGGATTCTACCGCCATTACCGGAATGTGAGCAAGGTGGGCAGGACGGTGAACACACGCGCAGCAGATCTGACTGAGGACACTCCTCAGCCAGTGCAAGAATGGGAGCAAAGAAACGGTCCTGCAGCCAATCATGATCTGTAAACTGGATGGAAGGAACCTTCAAGGAGGCTTTAGGGCTGGATGATTTAGCAAAATAAACTCGGACTTGCCTGCCAAGTTAATCCTTGTCTTTCTCATTCATCTTTTTTGAAAAGTATTATTCATTCGAAAAGAAATGCAGTTCTCTGAATGTCTACATGATGAGTTCCTGCCCTCCCCTGATATGGGCTCTTTCCAAGTGAGGACTTGGCAGGAGCATCACCCAAATCCTTCTATTCCTAAGGGTTCCTCACCCAGCATGCTCACAATTGGCACACCTGAAGTCAACACTGCCCAGCCCCAGACTGCCAGTGTCACTTTGATAGATGACATCTCATACAAAAATTCAAAGGCACCTTCTCTAAACACATTTTTATAAGTAAGCATATATTCTAAAAGTAAGGCTCCCCATTTAACCTAAAGATGGACAGCAATGCCTCCATCACACACACACCTATATATTACAGAAGTTCCGTAACTGTGAAAATAACGTCAAGTTTGATGAGTCTGCGTTTTGTTTCCGGGCAGTACAGCTAATAACCAAAGAAAGGTATGAGCCATGCCTTTAGAAGTCACTCACTTAAAATGAAGATCTTTGAACGTGAAGTGGGTTTCCACGATCCCTGTCGTTTTCACTCTGGTCCTGAGGACATCCTGCTGGGTTGGGATGTAATTGGGTTGTGCTATTCTGTCCAAGTCGTTCAGATAGCTGCACACAACCAGCAAGACTTAGTGTTAATTGGAACAAGAGCCAGAGAACACTTACTTAAAACAAAAACTACCACACATCTTAATTATGCAATGTGCTAAAGTCTCCAAGGGTCTTTATAAGCATATAAAAGAAAACTGCTTTAAGCTTTCATGTCACAGAATTACTCAACACTCTTTTGTGCCTATTTAAATGACTTGTGCTTTTTTTTTTTTTTTTTTTTTTTTTTTTTTTGGGAGGGCCTTAAAATGTCTAAATTGAGAAATACTGTGAGCTCATTCCTTAAAATTCTTCCTTACACTCTGAGTTTACCTTTCCCTTCTGTTGAAGATTTCCCAGGTCTTAATTGTGAATGCAGCAGCAAGAACCGTCACCAAGGGCTGGAAGGATGCTGTTTCCTGCTAGCCTTATGTTTCACACAGGGAAACCCACACCTTCCTGCTCTTTAATTCAATAGCTCTACAAACACTGATCAGGGAGGCCCCAGAGTCTCCCAGTACAATGCAGGCTTCTGTCTGTGGCTTTACCTGTCCATCACAATGAGAGAACAAGACCCTACAGTTTAGGTACCACACACTGCAGCTTAAGACAGAAAAAGCAAGCTACACCGGATTTTTCCCTGCTGGCTAACATCCAAGTCCCAGAAACACAGCCTCCTGGGAGAAAAAAGGCATCACTGGTGTTGTGAGCCCTATGAATCAAAAACCTAAGCTGCCTGGCAAGGTGCTCCCATTTTTCAGTAGAGGCACCACCGTTATGCAGGCAACCAACTGCCATTGGATTGGATTTGAGACCTGGTCCACAGTTAGAAATCCAGTCAAAAGCCTTTGTCTTGGGAAGCTGTAGGTGCCCAAGAATAGTTACTAAAGTGCTATAACACAAGTGTACCTGTTCCACGTGCATCCCAGTTCCCAGATAACAATTCAGAGGCGTACTGTTTATTAAATGATGCCTAAGCCATAATTTAGGCATGTTCCCTGACCAGCTTATAACTTAATAACCCTTTATTCTGTTGTATGTCTACCACATGGCTGTTTACCTCTCACCAGTTTGATATGTCTCAACTTCCTTCTCAGAGTCAAGGAGGCTATTCTTCCTCCTGACTATCTCCCAGAGTTCCAATCTCTCAACCAGAACACCTGCCTTCTACTTCCTGCCTTTTGCCAACAACAGGCCATCTGCTTTTTATTGACAGATAATGGTTCCACAAGGCACTTGAGATCATCCTTACCATCAAGGTCCTTTCTAAATCCATGTTCATAGTCAGAGACAGTCACTACTCTGAGCCTAAATCTGAGAAGCTTCTCTTTGCAGTGAACAGCAGTGAGCCTCATGGATGGCTAAGGTGATGAGACAAAGTGACAGTTGAGGACTCAAGTCTAAGGAAGACATTGACACCACCCTTTCTCAGGCACAGAGAGCACAGCAAGTGTCTCAGACCTATGAACACACTCGGGAGAATGCAGGGGGAATATGGGATTTTAGTGCCATTCTTTGTGGTATACTAGAGACAGAGACAGTTCCTATTCCGTACTCTTCCAATTAGTAATGACATATGCATGAGGCGTTTTTGAAAACATAGGTAATAACAGCATCGCTATCACAAACGTATGACTAAGACGGGGGAAACATTCAAATGATGTCACTCAGAATACATGAGGAGTGTAAGAATGTGCCAGAAAATTCTCCAGCACAAGTGGCCCAGAGACAGATTTGACTGGAGTGTGATCTTCGTGATAGCTGAATTCGAAACCTGTGGTTACTTACTATGCTGCAGAATCATTCAGCTGGTACTCCCGGGATCTGTTGAAGCAGGCCTGCACACCACTGTCTTTCCACAGTCTCTTTATGACACCAGCGAGTTCTGCGGTCATAAAGCCTTCTTCTGCAGCCCCAGCAAGCACGAAGAGTTGGCGAGCATCATCCTGCACATTTTACAAGACAGGAGATGGTACTGATGAAGAGATGAGCAGGAAATAAAAGGGACCGCATTGGCGCACTGTGGTTTTTATAGAAGTGCCACAACTTTTCTTTATCTAGAGCACCACTTAAAAAACTGTTCCATAAAATGTGTAAGTGTATACATATATGAGTATATACATAGATAGTCAATAAATATTGTAATTATATCGTGTGTGTGTGTGTGTGTATGCTAATAATTAGTGAGGAAGTGTTTGCTAATCCAGACATAGGGGAGGAAATCAGCACAGCTTTGGAGTAGAAAACCCATAGTGAATGTAATTTCTAAACAAAAGATGACTGTATATGAAGGTAGTGCAGCTCTACTTCAGTGATGAAGGGCTATCAGTTAGTGAACCACAAGTAATCAACCACATTCAGTCATTGTTGCCAAAGAGGAACAGAAGAGCTATGACGGGATCCATGCTGTCTCACATAACTCTACTTTTATAAATAGGAAACAGGAGGTCTGGTGGAACGAGCTTTCACTTCATGTGCACTTTATTCACAGTGAGTATTCAATATCTGGGGTGTGGTTTAGCATTACCCTAGGACCAGACACAGTTTAAGTTCTCAGATCTGAATGTGGGTAGAAATCTCCATTCGGGTAGCATAGTGGAGACGCCAGGTAGAAACAATGTAAAGCGAAAGAAACACAACCAGACCTAGGCGTCATAAGTTACTACTTGGCTCAGGTTATTTTAGCTTGAGGTGTATGTTGGGGGAATAAACCATTATTATTCCCAAGGGGCATCCTCCCAAACTACAGCTGGTTCGCCTAACTTCGAGTTGAAGATATCTGAATGGAGTGCACGAGAGAGGGATAGGACTGTTTATCATGTTGTTGTTCTTATCACTCTCCTGTGTACAGTACTAAAGAAACTACTACACTCTGAGCAGGTTATTTTTAACAAAAATCTAGAAAAAGTATCTAAAGTACACTGGTGGAATTTCCTGGACATCACATGTAAATATACCCTTTGAATTTTTAAAATAGGTTTTTACTACACAGCCCAGGCTAGCCTTGAACCTCTGATCCTCCTGCCTTGGTGCCCAGTACTGAGATTACAGGAGGGCACCATCATACTTGGAAGGCATGTGATAAATAAACGTGACCATCTTTGGATTTTAATGTTTGCTGAGTGTTCTTGGACCGACTGCCTGCCGCTCCTGAGGGAACAGTATGCTGTGGTCCTCCAGAGTGATGGAGGCATGATGAAGTATGCACAGAGAAGTATCCCAGGGCATGGTGGCAGAGCCGACCAGCTGACAATGGGAATTCATACTGCTGCTAATTCATGAAACATTTTCTTTTCAGCTGGAACTCATCGTGGAAACTAATTAAGTCTCTCAGCATGGGAACACATTATTCAAGCATATGTTTCCCTCTTTAGTAAACCACAAGAGAGATGCATGCGAGTCAGCAACACGTGCGGATCCTTAGCAAGCCAGCTACCACGGGCTGTGGCCACTCTGAGCCTAGTTCTAGTAAGCAATAAGGCCACCTACTAGATAATAACCTACACACACACACAAACACACACACACACACACATACACACACACACATACACACACACACACACACACACACACACACACACACACACACACACAATAAGCCTACCATTTTTATTTCCTAAACCACAGAAAACATAATTTTGTTTAGAAGAATACTTAAGTAGTTTTTTTTAATGTACTTTATCATGTAATCTTTAGTTAATTTTAGTAAAGTTCTTTGGCAGAAGAGATGAAGACCCTCCAGTCTGGGTCACCTGAACATATTCTTTCCCTCTTTCCAGGAAGGCACCCCCACAAAAAAAAAAAATAAAACACAGAAGGAATTTTGGTTGCTGTGTTTATAAACTGCACTTCCTAAGGCATTCAAATGTCTGTTCCTTTTTTTAGATTGCACACGTAAGTGAGACCATGTGATCCTTTTCTCTTTGTGTCTGCCTTATTTGACTTAGCACAATATCCTCCTGATTACAATGAAATGTTGGTCAAACTTGCAGAAATAGAAAAGTAAACAATGCCCACCTGGAGCAATGGAAGTGGACAGAGAAGTGGGAAGTATAGTTCAAAGAAAAAGAAGCAAAGGACGGGCAGAAATGTTTGCAAGGAGTTAATGCTTCACACCGCCACTAATCATACAGCTGAATGTTTTACTGATTATTTTAATTGAGTTTATTTTAGCCACACTCATAACTCAAAAAGTGTAATGTATGAGAAGATGGATATGTTGACTTGCATTACTATACTAAGCATATTGCTATCCTGTAGATCACGTGTAACACCAAAGTGTAAACCTTAACAGTCTACAGTACAATTAACTTTAAAAAAGTTTCTTCCTCACAAAATGTAAATTCACTGGAAACTTGATACAGGGTGTTGGTGTACAGCTATAATCCTGGTACTTGGGATACTTGAAAGCCTGACATATGCTAAGCTCAAGTTCTAGGCAAGCCTGGGCTACAGAGTAAATGTAAAGTCAGTGTAAATTACTAGTGAAACCCTGAAAAACTGGATAGGAATACTCACCTCCCAGTTACTGCTAGCCCTTAGCCACCACCACAGATGAGCACTGAAGTCATGCATTTGAGCAGAAAGCATTATAGAAAGTTTTCCACATCACTCTGTGTTTCCAACACCCAAGGCAGCGTGTCTCAGGCCTGAGCCAGCTCGGTCATCATGTAAATCATTAAATAACAATCAATGAGTCCTTGTTGTCTACAAGTTAAAACTGTAGGACTCTGCAAAATCTTTAAAACACAAAGCTCCTCAAAAGCATCTAGAGACCTCAACAGAAACACATAGCGTAATGGTAAAATGGACAGAGGTCATGCAGGACAGGACTTGGCTGTAGTTAGTGAAGTGGTTTACAGGATACATGCCATGGTGTTAAAGAATTTGAATTTGGCTCGAAGTTAGACTTACTTCAATTTCCAAGCTACCTACTACCAAGACCACTCTGTAAGCACCATGTGATATACAGATATACATACATACACACACACACACACATACATACATACATACATAGATACATACATACATACATACATGACTCAGAGGCCTCTATCCAGAATGGGGAAGACATTGAAGGAACAGGATGGTGAACGTTTGAAATGTTAAGAAACACAAAGACAAGAAAAGAGTATACTTCCTGTTGGGCATGGAGCAGAAACAGTGCATATTCAGGGCCCAATGCATCAGGATTCAATGCAAAAGCACAAACACTTTTTAACAGTCAAAGCAATCAAAAATGTGGCAACCCCAGGGGAGGCTTTTAAAGCAATAGCTAGATGACTAATCAGAACACAGAAGACAAATGTTCCAGTTGAAAGTAATCTTTGCATAGAAAGTATCAAAAGGCTCTCCTAAAACACAAGGCAAATGGCATGAGAAACTAGATTAAAAATAGTGACACCTCCGACCTGAAGCTCTATGGATAATTGTCCACTGCCAGGACTGATACATTAATGAACTCTGTCCCAATAACTGCATCATTTATATTTGCCAATGATACTGGAAACCACATATAATGACAGCTTCACAGCAACCAAGTTCTCAAGAACATGAATTGGGAAAGAAAGAACTTTTGTGGGTTTGCCACTCTGTGACTCAATGGCAACCTTAGATGATGAAGACCTGCTTTAAGAAAAATAAAATTTGGGGAAGGTAGGGGATATCTCCAGAAAGAGGTGAAGATCAGGGGTGGGGGAGGCACCCAAGAATCAATGGGTGTCCTTAGCTATGACTCACACAGCATTGGGGATCTATCTGGAGGCTGGGGAACAACCTTGGTGGAGTAATAGGGACAGAAACCTACCCACAAAACCTTTGACACAAACCTTATCCTGTCTACAAAAAAAAAAAAAAAAAAAAAAAAAAAAAAGTAGTGATTGGGGATGAAGCAGAGACTGAGAAAACAGCCAATAAATAACTAACACAGTTTGAGACCCATCCCAGGGGTAAGCACAGATCCCTAACATGATTAATGAAACTGTGATGCTAGCACACAGGAGGAGTCTAGCATGGCTGTCCTGAGAACCTCCACTCAGCAGCTGACTCAGATGGATGCAGCAACTCACAGCCAAACACTGGATGGCACATGGGGACACTTATGGAAGAATAGGAGATATGTTTGTAGACCCTAAGAGAAAAAGAATTTCGCAGGAAGCCCAACAGAGTCAACTAACCTGGATCCTTGGGGCTCTCAGAGTCTGAACCACCAACCAAAGAGCATGCAGAGACTCGAACTAGGCCTCCCCACACTTATGTAGCAGATATGCAGCTTGCCCTTCATGTGGAATAACTGGAACAGGGGCTATTCCAAAATCTGTTGCCTGTATGTGGAATATGTTCTGGCTGGGCTGCATTGCTTGTCTGGCCTCAGTGAGAGAGGAAGCTCTTAGCCTCACAGAGACTTTAAGTACCAGGGTGTGTGGTGGGGGAAGGGGAGACCCAGGGGGCCCCCTCCTACTGAGAAAAGAAAGGGAGGGAGAATAAGGGAAGGATTGTGGGAGGGGGTGACCAGGAGGGGGAAAGTGAGCGGAATGTAAAGTGGGTGAGTAAGAATCAATAAATACATAAATAAATACATAAGCGAGCAAGCAGGAAACTGCCACACATTTTCTCTATAAACAAAAGTAAACACGATTTGAGGCAAGGAAATAGTCCTGTTTCTTTCCCCATAATATTATTTAAAAGAGGGATCGAAAAGCCTAAAAATAAAAATGCCATAAGTTAATTTTAACTCCATTTGAGGTTATAAAAAACATTTATTAGATTTCAGTGAATTCATCAGGAATCATAAGCTTTATAGTATTAAGAAATTACTGGCAAATGCATTACTAAAAACGTAACTTTATATATGTTTAGAACAATACATATATATTAAAATTCATAAAAACAAAAAAAAAATACTGACATTTAAGTTTTTTTGTGGGGGCAGACAAAAGTCCAAGAGACACAGAAACACATGATGATCAGAGGTGAACTGAGGCAGTAAAGTAGTGTGTGCTTGAGGCACACATTTCACTGCCAAGTTCAGTGTCATTGAGCTATCTGCATAGCTATTACTCAGGATGGAAACAACATAAAAAGGCCTCCTCAACTCTCTCCTCTAACGGAAAGTGGAATACTACCTTAATGCCTCAGAGGCTCTTCTAGCGGGCACAGCAGGTGAAAATGCCTGGGGACACTTTAAAGAAATGAGATTTGGAAAGAGCAGAAATTACCTGCTATTAAAAACCTACAGTATGTAGAACAGTCTGGGTTTGATACCAGCCAAGAAGATAAAAATACCAACACAAACTTATATGAGCAGAGCCGTAAGATACATCAGTATGGAAGGATGTGGTTATTCTAAAAATACCGATGGGTAATAAATTACAAACAGGGAGGTACAAATATGCCTTATTAAGTTCATCCGGCGGAATATTTCAGAGGCAAGAGAATTAATGAAGATTCAAGTGGTGAAATTTACTGCCTTGCAGAACTTTAAAGTAGCATAAATATTTGTTAGATCTTGTAGTGACTGAAGGTGTTTAAAATTTAAACATAACAAAGACAATAGCATGGGGAATTTTAATAATGAAAAATACCCAAGAATAAGGTGAAGGATAAGAAACAAATATTAGAAAACTACTGTTGGGACAAAAGCAGGTTGCATGGGTACTTACAAACCAACAAACAAAAAGACCCCACTAGGTAAGCAAACACGAGCCACAATCAGATATTAAAAACACAGACAGAAATGGTACAGAAAGCCATACTAGAGAAAGAATTCACATTCTATTGAGCTAAGACTCACTAATCACAGATCACAAAGTTCCCTCAACTCTGGCTACCTCAAAGAAGAAGAAAACACATACTCAAGATTCCTGCCAAAGTGAATTGCTAAATATTCCACAACAGCAATCTTGCACATCAGGCACACAGAGATAAACCAACTAACAAGTGGATGTAAACAGCCACAAGGTGTTCAAAGAGACAAATGACCATCTCCTTGGAGCAACTTGAGACTGGGCAGGAAGATGCTTGAGTGGACCAGGGGCTCTGGGGCTCCTCAGTAGAAGGTATCTCAAGTAGCTTCCATGGCATGAAAGATCAGTCTTGAGTTTGGATCTTCTGCCAACTGGTTTCAGATCCAATGCTACTAGAAAAATAAAGCTCCACAACATGGGAATCATCATTTGCAAGGTATCTATATATTCTCTGCCAATTGCTGCAAACCCATAAAATCCTGCTTTCTGGCTGTCCTCGGGGCATGTGATTGCAGGTCAGCCCACTGTCAGAAGGCGACACCAGGGCCTACCATGTGCTAAAAGTCCTACATGATGCTTCCTACCATAAAAAAAATCTGAATTACCAATTTTTTACTATTCACAGATGGACCAACCTCATTATGAGAGCTCTAAAGAGACAGTAGCCATAAATTTGATTCTATTATGCCTATCTTGAAAATAATTTTTCTCTCCTCAATTAAAATAGAAAAGGTAGGTTATAACCATGCATCCTCAACATTTCTGACTAGTTGGCCAGCTCCAGAACATACACAAGCGGGCAACGCCGAATGACTCAGTAGGCTGCATTTATACACTCATTCATTAGTATGTATAAGCTACAATGGTTAAAAACAGGAAGGCCAAAAATCCAGGGAGAGGATGCGGACAGGGAAGGGGAAAATGATGTAATTATATTCTAATTATCTTTTACTACTAAGGACATAGTTGCAACAAAAACACACAGGCCTTTTAGTGTTCGTTTAATAATTCTGAAGTCCATTTGTACCAGAAATGCTTACTAGTCTTGGTATTTGGTCAAAAGAACAAGACAGGTTAATCAAAGCCTACTAGGTATCAATTCATCTGGGAAGCAATATAAACTAACACACTGCGATTCTGTCAACAATAACAGTAAAATTATTGATAATAAATTCAACAAGGTTTATTGAGTAACTGTGATGGCAAAGGGATGTTATAAACAATCACTATTGATTTTATCTTTTAGAAATCCTATGAAGTAGATGTTCTTTATTTTCTTCTATTCCATATAATAAAACATTATTAGAGACACTGAATCACATATTTGGGGACTGGTCTGGGAAAAACAAAAGTACCTCAGTGTCTCCAAGAACACCCAATTTAATGTTAAAGGTCATATGTTCAAGTCATAGAAATGGACAGGTTACTTAATATGTGGCAATAAGGCAAGACAAATTATGACATATTTAGATCCTGTTTAATAGCAAACACCCACAAATGGGTCGATAGACTAGAAAAAATCCATAGTATTATAGAAAATAATACGAGTCAAAATTTGAGAAGTTGGGTCAGTTGTTATGTGTCTATACACATGCAGGGAGACCTGGTTCATGTCCCTTTTATGTATATAAGGAGCTGAGCATGGCAAGTACCTTTCTGTGTGCACTTCCCAGTTTGGGGAAGATAGACAGGATTCCTGGAACTGCTCGGCTAGTCAAGCAGGCTGAATTACTGAGCGCCAGGTTCAGTGTGAGACCCTGTTCCCCCCCAAACAAGGTGGAGAGTAACTGAAGAAGACAAAAGATGACACTAACCTTGGCCTTCTAACCACACACACAAATGCACAGGAAGCTGGCACAGATGCACGCACAAATGCACCAAATTCCCAATCGTCTCGGCTGTACAGTGAGTTGGATGCTATTCTGGGATACTTAGGACATTGACTCAACAAGGAGAATGCTAACTATAGTCATTGGGAGTACTGTCTTTATATCAAGACAAAGATCAAGATGTCAGAATTGATGCAGAAAAATAAGTTTTGGTGTGAAGCAACACAGAGAGATGTACGAACTTTCACACTCAAAGAAAACTGTCCAAAAGACAATTTAACAAAAATGAGAGAACCCACAGGAATCCACAGGGAAAATACAAACAAACTATTATAAACTATTCTCCTCTTCAACAAGTGTCAGAGAAAAACTAAAAGACAAACCTAATAATCTTTCTCATTTATAAGCTATTGAAAATTGGAATGCTGGTCCTAAGTCCCTTACACGGTTACAATACCCAGCTCAAATGTGTCTTCCTCATGTGTGAGCTCTCCTTACTTCACCTTTATAACCTCCAGAGTAATTGCAAGGGACTTATAGTGGTTCAAATTTTATGGAGATGCAAGGCAGCCCAAAATAAAGACAGAAGGGGAACAGATCATGGAAGACCACACCCACCATGAAGCAATAACGGGGAAAGCAGAGGGCATCTGAAATAATAGCTTATAGCAGGAATGGGAAGTTGCTGGGTGCATCTGTGGACACACAGCAATTCCAGAGCCTCAGAGAAACGATCAACCATAAAGCAACAAACTTACAGAGTACTTACTCTTAAGGCAAAGCCGATGGATCTTATAGAAAAGGTTTAAAAATAATTCTTTCCAAGACAGGCTTGAAAATCAAATGGCTTCCATAAAACTGCCTGCGCCACTCGTGAGTTATCAAAACCCAGGCTCTCAAGGCCTCTGAAACAGTTCTTACAGCCTCTGTAGGCTCTGATTCCCAGTAGTGGGAATGCGGGGTGCTATATAGTTTGGTTCAGCTTTCTGAGATGAAGCTTCAGTTTGTAGCCCAGGTTGACCTTGGACTCACTGCGTAGCTTTGGGGGTTCCTGACCTCATTCACAAGGATCCTCTTGCCTCCGTTCTCCCAGGCTCTGGATCACAGGCTTGAGCTGCCACAGCCCACTGACATCAACGAATTTGCAAATTCTCAGTGGCCATAACTGGGATTTGCTGTAAAATACAATTTCTGTTCCCTTTCTCTCCTTATTCTCAGTCCGTGCCTTTTTTTTAAATAGAGATTAAGAAGTCAGTGTTTCCAGGAGTGTTCCAAAATAAGTTTTAATAATTCATAACATTCTTCTAACTTTCCTCCTGAAACAAGATTGGATTATATCTAGAATATTTTGTCTCATCCACTATTGATTCAGTGTAATCTATGCAGTTATCACTTATTCATCTGACACGTGCTCTCAAAGTAGTGAGTGAATAAACAATAAATTACTTAAAATGATCTTGACCACAGTCCCAACATTGGACTTTCCCTCCCTAGATTTACGTTAAATATATGCTGCTTTGTAGACTTTGTACTTTGGGGGTCAAACTCTGGGCCTCACCTAGTCAAAGTCAGAGAATGCTCCAGCACTAAGCAATACATCCCCAACCCTGTATTCAGGAACCTGCTGAGTAATTACAGAAATGACGAATATTAATTTTTTATACTAGTAACTACCTTTCTATATGTGGGTCTCTTAAAATATGTGCCACACCTTCCCTCCACTTTATTTTGTGCCCCACTAACAACTGTTTTATTTCCTCTTTGAGACTTGAGCTTTACATTTGTTTTTGATTTCACATACAAGTGAAACCGGGCTGTACTTCTTCATATCCCAAACTATGGCTGGTGCAGAAATGTAACAAATAACAATCCTTAAATAAACAGATTAAGCATCAAAGAGAAAGAAAGGGGAAGACAGGGCCAGCAGAGTAAAGTATGTTGTGGGTGTGGAGGGAGCCCAGCATAGAGAGAGCCTCACCCTGTACCAAGACTGCCTGCACTCCAGACTTGCTGCTCTCCTGCCCTGCAGCTTCCTACCTGCCTTCTACTGTCTCCACCAGGCCCCACCTTCTCTTCTGAAGTCCCACTTAGCTCTGACACTCTGATCCATGTCTTTAAATAGCCGGTATTTTCCTGTCCCAAAGATGAGCAAACTCATACTCTTTTCCTTCCTCAGGGTCCAGGCCCAAGAACAAATAATGAGATTATGTTAGTCCTGAAATGTGGTTTTATGTTCTTGCTGTGTAGCCCTGCCTGGCTGTCTTAATACTCACCGTATAGCCCAGGCCAGCCTCATTGTAGCAATCCTCCTGCCTCAGCAGTCCAAGTGCTAGACTGAAATATCTAAACTTGTGAGACAAAATGAACTTTTTGCCTTCTTGAGGCAAATTACTGTTGGCATTTTATTATGGTAACAGCAGATGAGCTTGTGGGCACAGAAGTTGTGGTTTGAGTATGAAATGACTGCAAATGTTCATGTGTTAAGTGTTCTCTAACTAAGGGGCTATTGACATTTCTAGATGGGGGAAAATATAATATCCCTTGGTGAATTAATCTACAGGCAAATTCAGAGGTGAACATGCAATTAGAATGGGGCCTGGCTGGGGGAATGAGGTCACTGTTCCTCTTTGAAGGGAATATCTTGTCCCTTGCCCTCTCTCTTGCCTACTGTATTGTTCCATCATCCTGTCCACCATGATGTTTAAGCCTTGCCTCAAGATCACAGCAATGGAGTCTGCCAACCATGGACTGATTTCATGCTCTGACGCACAAGCAAGTTTCCTCTCCTAGAGTGGGTTTGCCCAGGTGTTTGGTAGGGCTGGCAAAAATGTTACTGGGACTCTAATATCTGAGTTATATAGAAATGACTTCAGTGATTTCTGAACAACCTGGAGAAGTCAGCGGAACCAGAAGAAGGCGGAGAGTGCACGCCTATGTATTTCTTACTCCTCTTACTTCCGAGGCTCTAGACTCACTTCTGACCTTTAAACTTCTTGGGTAAAGCATTCTGGACAGCTGTCACGTCCGGCCTCCTTTATGCAGCTGCAGCTGCAGCATCATCCCACGGGCTGGTCGTCAGACCCATGCCAGCAAGCTCAACGCCTTACCGCCCGAGCAGAGTCTCCGAAGTCGATTTTCAACCTCCCCATGGCTCTGATGATGGCAATGATGGACTGGATGGTGTTGCTGTAGACCACCGCTTTGTACTGCTTACACTCCTCCTCCGAGTAGCCAGCTTCATGGATGATTCTGCAGCGATCAGAGGAAAAGAAGAACCCTTCCTTATAGAGGTCACTCAGAGCCATGCAAAATGCTTCCCATGTCTTCCTTTTACTTACTTCATCTGCTTCACAATCGTACTCTTTCCAGATTCACCAGCACCTAGATAATAAAAGAAGAATGTTTCTAAGTCAGTCTATCAGTACTGAAGTAGCTCCAGCTCCCAAAGCACACACGTGTTCCCGTGTTCATGTCTACCATGCTCACACATGCCTGTGTGCATCCACCACACTCTATGCCACTTAAAGGTGACTCTTGTATTACAACAAGGCACAAAGCTGCAGCTCTGAAGGATCCCCAAGTCCACAGACTTAAGGTACGGCATGCATATCACTGTCATCAGTAGGAAGTGGTCCCAGAACCAACCTTCTTCACTTCTCCTTCCCTTCCTTCCCTCCCTACATCTTCCTTCTCATTCTTTCTTTTGGTGCTAGGGATCAAACTCTGGGCCTCACACACTCAAGTCAAGTACTCCAGCACTAACAGCACCTACCCAGCCCTGTCTTCAGGATTTTGCTAAGTGCATTGATTTTAACCATTCCTACTAGAGGAAATAAAACATGTAAAGGAATGAAATGATGGCAGTTAACCTTTCTGTGACAGTAATAACCACTTTACTCTATATGGATTCCTTAAAGGTATTTTGTATAACTTAAACCATAATAAAACAATAAAACTTAAGATAAACTTTGTCACCTACGAACCATAAGAATTAGCATATTTAACTCTTGGTTTCTATTATTTCATGATACTTTATTTGAATGTTATTAAACTTAAATGGAAAAAATAAGGTTTCTGTTCTTGCATAGTCTCTAAAGCATTTAAAAGATCCATTCTTTGGCTGGGCATTGTAGCTCACGGCAATAACCCCAGCATCCTGAGGCTGAGGAAGAATATTGACACAAACTAAAAAAGACCCTGAGCTAGTGAGTTTCAAGGTAGTGAGATAGGCTCACAAAACCAAAAACATGAAGATGAAAATAATTGCAAATTGCAGTACTGGAAATTGTTTTAGTCATGATTTTGTTCCAAACTGGTAGACATTTTGACTGCTAAGTAGATATCTTCATTTTAATGTGTGGCTTCTTTGAAACGGGGCAGTAATATCAAGAAGCCACTTGAGGGACTGAAGAGTAATAGTTACAAGCCCTTGCTAAGTTTGCAGAAGACCCAGGCTTTATTTCCAGCACCCATACTGGACAATCACCTATAAGTCCAGTTCTAGGGGGTTCAATGCCCTCTTCTGATCTCTGTGGGCACCAGACATGCATGTGTCACATATTTATACATGCATGCAATAGACTGATGTATATAAACTAAATATTAAAAAAGAACAGTTCAGGGAGCTGGAGAGATGGTTCATCGACTAGGAGTGACCCCATATTTGATTCTCACCACATCCATAGTAGATCAAAACCACCCTAGCTCCAGGACCAAAAGATTTGATGCCTTCTTCTGAGACCCATGGTACCAAGCATATACATAGTATACAAACATACAGGCAAAACACTCATAACCCCCAAAATAAATAAATATAGAATGAAGAGGAAGAGAAAGAGGGGAGGGGGAAGAGGAAGAGGGGAGAAAGATGAGGGATGAGGAGGAGGGAAAGAGGATAGAAAAGAGAAAAGAGGTATGAAGCAGGAGGAGATGAGAGAAGAGAAGGAAGGAGCTTCCATGCCCATGGTATAGCCTCCAAGGTATGTAGAGATGGCTCAGCAGTTAAGAGGAGGCATTGCTCTGGCAGGAGACCCGTTTCTTTGTCTGCACATGGTGGCTTACAAGTACCCACAGCTCAACCTCCAGGGGACTGGAGATGGTCTTTAGACTTCTGTGGATAGCAGGCACACACACGGAACATTGACAGACATGCAGACAAAACATTCATGTACACAACAAAAATTTTAAATCCAGAAAAAGATTTAAAGGAGCTACATGAAGAATATTTAAAAAGCAAATGGTAGTAACAAGGCCTCTGCATCCCATACAATATGACTTGCTGATCCTGGCTACTACCGTGAGTCCAATGGAGCTTTTCCATCTTCTTTTCACAGAAGTCCCAAACCCAGGGACCATTCTCCAAACTGCCCAGTGTCTGCTATCTGCAGACAGACTCCTCATGAGCCAGAGCCTAGCTTTCAGTCATACTAGTAGATTAATATTCCTAAGGAAATGGCAGCCCCTGTAATTCTCAATCCATTTAGCAGTAGCTGCCCCCATGGCACATTACACCAACTGAGCTTTTCTAAATTTCTGACTGTTGAGAACAGCTGATCACAGGAATATCTGACAACAACACCCCTTTGTGCTCTCTTCCACATGACGATGGACTGGGAAGAACTTTATTCCTGTTCGAGAAAGAGCCTGGCTTATGGATTTTGTGAGTCTCAGTCTCCTGTGTTCCTAGGGGTGTTCCCAGAATGCTTTGTACTCAGCATCTCTGAAGAACAGAGTCACAAGAATCTATAGGGCTGATCCCATCACATTCCTTCAAACACTACATCCCTCCCCCTTCCCCCTCCCCAATATTGTTCTGCTCCCTTTTGTTGCCCAAGATCATCTATCAACCACCCAACTCCAAACTCATCTCCTCTGCCAGGCCACCCAGTGTTCCACACGTGATCTTTGCTGTCTTTTCTGTGTCTGATTCTCCTGGAACTCTGAGCAGGGATCATCACAGGCTGCCAACTACAAGGCAGGAAAACTACTGAACTTATTCACGATTTTAGAACTCAGATGATAAACTTCAGCAATGCTGTCTTTCCCTCATGACATCACAGAAGAAAAGAAGACAGGGAAATAGGACACACACACACACACACACACACACACACACACACACACACACGGCATTTGAATACAAGTTGTAGTTAAATGACATATTTGAAACATCTCAGAGGATAACTATCTAAGGTTTACTAAGGTGTTTGATATTCAGGCAAATTTCACAAGTTACCCTCACATTAAATAGGAAAGTAGTGCTGGATAAACAATAGGGGTATTCTTTCTTTACAGACAGCCTTTGAATCTTTCATGGCATCTGCCCATAAAAAACAATCCCAAGATAAACAACCCATCATTTATTATCAATGACAGTGGTGTGGCGTGGCTCTAAAGAACGCACAATGGCAGGCATTATAGCCCACACATTTCCCTAACCCAGGGGTGGGTCCTCCCAAGAGCCCTGTGTCCTCCCTCATCCAAGGGCAGTCTGTTAAAGGCCCCTGCATTTCTGGGATACTGCAAGTACAGAGAGCAGCTGCAATGCTGTGGGGGAACACGCTAGACTCTAGGATCCAGACACTCGGTTTGCTCCACAGTCACAAAGAGCTCTGATAAGTAGCTCTTCTGATCTGTGTTGTCAGTGAGACAACTCACAGGGCAGAGAAACAGAAAACTGTGAGGGCTGAGAATGAAACTATTCCGGAGGACTAGGAAGACAACAATTAGAACTTTCAAACCCTGCAGTAGGGAAAATAAATTGATGTTAAGGATATCTATCTTTAAATTCTGATTCATTTCTTAATCTTTTAAAACGGTTGGTAACACGGGGTGTCTGGCTTCATTTGCACGGAACATGCTATGGCTCCTGGTTCCAAAAACACCTGAACCATTTAAATAGTAGAGCTGAGGTGCCATTGTACCAACTGGTACCTCCCTGTTTTACTAGTGATTATATCTCTGCACAATAGATATCAAGAGGCAGAAACACTTAAAAGAAACTTTCAGCAATTAATTATTGTTTGTTTGTTTGTTTGTTTGTTTTGATACAAGGTCTCTGTGTAGCCCTGGTTGTCCTAGAACTTGCTCTATATACCAGGCTGACCTTGAACTCAGAGACCTCCCTGCCTTGGCCTCTGCTTCTGCCTCCCAAGTGCTGGGATCAAAGGCAAGCACCACCATGGCCCTGCTCTTTTAGCTTTCAATTCTCGCTTTCAATTCTCACTTTAATGCTGGGGGTCCTAGCATGAAAATTACAGACCCCCTCCCCTGTTGTCAGTTTCAGCATTGTGAATATTGATATTGTCTCCTTACAGCACCAATGAAATAGGTTAAAGGTTGTTCTGTGTAAACTTCATTCAGGTATGAGAGGTCAACAGGAAGCATCATTAATAAAAATCTTAGACCAACCACAGCAAAACCTATAAAGAGGCAGGAAGAGAGGGCTACTTCTCTTGGAAGTACTCCTCCATCACCTCACAACTTGGCCTTTTCACTTAAATCTAGACTGAGGTAAGAAAAAATTGCTTGACTTAATGTAATGTTGCTTCGAGTAGAACATGAAATGCTCACAAAGAACGTCGCAGTCAGAAGATTCAAGAGTGGAAGCATTTTGGTCATAAGACCCAGAAGCTCGAGGTGACTCTAGTCACAGTGACGTGAGACTTGAGAAAGAGGAGGAAAAGTGACTCCCAGAGGGCTGAGGATATGGGAAGACATGTCTGGGCCACCATGGGCCTGTGAAGGTAAATGTGGGTGCACTGAGGGGAACCCTGCCCCTGGGCCTCCTTTGAGGAGGAAATGACTGGCAAAATACTGCTTGCTGAGCCCAGCAGGTGTGTGAAATGGGGCTTAGCAGAAAATGACTGCAGGGACAGATTCTGAAGAAGTATCACTGACAATGAGGAACCAAGGACACAGGGGGACCACCCTGAGGTAGCAGGTCCCACAAGACTGGGTGCTCATCTGGGGAGGGGACCCAGGACCCAGGAAATGCATTGAGGACAGTGAATAGAAAAACCTAAAAATAGGGAGTCCCAGGTCAAATAACTGCCTGATCCCAACTCCTTGAACAAAATTATGGGTTTTATCACCAGTGAAATGATGACCTTATATGTCTCCCCCCTTGACCTTGTGAAAGAGCAAAATGAGAATGTAAAAATTTTAATCCTGGCAAAATCTAAAACTGAATGGGAAGCAGTCCTGACTTCAAACAAGTCTATTTGTGTTGTTTGTCTTGGAGGGTCGGGTGTGTGTGTGGAGAGACACCGCTATAGCCCAGGCTGGTCTCCAACTTAATTGTAGCTGAGGATGATCTTAAAGTTCCTATCCTGTGGCTTCCTCCTCTGGAGTATAGAGAATACTTGTGTACAGCACCAATCCTAACATTATGTGGTTCTGGAATAGAACCCAGGGGTAGTTCCCACAGTGGAACCTGGAGCTTCATACTTAGGGTCAGATCCACTCAACACCTAAACAGAAAGCCTTTGTCCAAATTCTCTGTTTACGATCACATTTCCAACATGCATTTCTCTGCAGGCAGGTTGTAGGCCACAAGCCATCAGATGCTGCCTAGCTGTTAACATGGGGTTCTTGTCATCAGTGACCACAGGCACTGCTACTGAATTCCTGTTTATAACACTTAACAAGTTTACATAATTAACTTGAATAAACTAAACTAAACCTTAAGTTAAAATGGAATACAACTCAACTAGACGGCCGTGCAGATGCTCTGCTACAGAGCTGAGAAGATGAGGGGATGGGGGGGAAGACCTTTGAAAAACTAAAACTAGAAGAACTTTTCTCTCTTTGAAAATCACTCTTTCTCTCTCTCTCTCTTGTTTGTATATGAAACTTGAATATCAGAAGAGACCACGGTCCCATTGACCCTGTCCTACGGACAGATGCTGTTTCTCCTCGGATGTAGCCTGGTGAGTTAACATAGAGAGCTGCTCCTCATACATGTGAGGAAAGAGGTGTCCGGTCCTCCCTGAGAACCCAGTACTTCTCAACTCAAAGGCACACCCTCAGCTAGGCTACGTGGTAAGTTCATTCTGTCTTCAGTCTCTCAGCAGACCACCTACGGCATGCACATCTGCTATTGCCTTGATGCTTATTCAACTATGAAAATACTTTTTCTACTGCATAAGGAGTGTTTTTGCACTGGGTGACTCGGTTATTAATTTTAATTCCTCAACAGTACAATAATCTATAATCTTTTCTATTCTTCTCTAAGAGCTCCAGATGCATTTGAATTAGATTTACAATGTGTCTGATAGTCTAGGATGGAAGAATAATTTGATAATGATTGTAAACACAAAAACTAAAAACCTCAAAAGAAGCCAAGTTCTTCAATTAATTTAAAATTATTCACCAAGGCATTCATGTCAAAGGAAAGTAGTACATTATCAGAACCATGAAGAATGAATATAAAGGAAGGTATCTGCCTGTTTGCTACAGTGTCAGACACACAGTCAAGATCTTCCATGAATCTCACTGTAGATAGGTAAATGGATCAGGAAAACATGATAGAGATATGCATGTGTGTGTGTGTGTGTGTGTGTGTGTGTGTGTGTGTGCAAGTGTGCATGCGTGTTAATGTGCTTATGTATGCATCTGAAATATGTTGGGGGTGGATCTAAAATATTCTCATCACAAAAAAAAATAATGGTAAGTATACAATAATAGATATTATAATTAGACTAATTTAAAAAGAGAGATAGTAAACATGGTATTAGACATTGTAAGCATACATCTTCACATTTCTCTCATACATACATGACATGTATATTGTATTTAAAAGGGGAAGAAGGAAGAGGACCTTCACCTCGGAGCTTCAGCCTCCAGAAACATAAACGAATAGTGTGTGGATTTTTAAAACTTAATATGCTTGCCAGAGAACCACAGACAGACTGAAAGAGAAAGTGCGGATAGTTCTTGCTGCTCCTTCCTGACATCGCTGTCAAACCACATAATGCAGCAGCTGAGCAGGCGGGCCAGATAATATCACAGATCTTGTGACCCTCAAAATGATAGTGGAGACGAACAGGGGACCAGAGCTACAGGCGTGTTCCTGTACATGTCTGCAGTGGTTTTTAATCTAGTCTTTCTTTTTGCACAGCAATAAAAATAGCTTCCTCTATTCCATTCTGAGTCACTTTCATGACACCATAAGAATCAGACAATGTCAGACTCTATCTAAGTTTGTTTATGGGTTTTTTTTTTTTTTTAAGCAAGCATCACATGCTGTGCACTGTATTTGGTTCAGTGGTGAATCCCCTAACCACTGACCAACAAACATAGGCTCATGTATTTTCAGCTATGCTACCCATGTATATTACTAGGAGTGAAATTCCTTATGTTTGTAGGCCTCATACCAAATATTAGATACATATAAATTAATTTGTGCAGCTTAGAAAAATAATGTCTTTGGATATAGGAATACCTTCCTCCCCAGGATACAGGTGCAAATCAGGTTCCTCACATTTCCTTGACATTAAACATTCCTTGAGATATCAAGGTACTAAAAGAATGACATTAAAACTGATCCACTGAATCCACTGCCCATGATCACAAATCAAATGATTGTGAGAAAAACCATCAAAAACGATTGGGCCCAAAAGCAGTCCCCAGAGACTGTGAGAAGGAAAAGATTCACTGCTCCATATAAGCTCTGGGGGTGGATGCTAAAACAGTTCACCTACAGCCCAGACTCTCAATCCCTACACAATCACAGCTAGCCATGAACTCCTGACCTTCCTGGGTTTGCTTTCCATAGACTGGAAAAACAGTTGTATGCCTCCACATCTGGCTCTGCTGATACTTTTTAAATATATTCAACTGATTCATCACCTAGCTTGAGGGACTCTTGAGAGTTTAAACCAAGAGTGACGTCAGCAAAGGAGGAAACCTGTCGCTCTACTGCGTCACCAAGGGTAAGTCTAACTTGATTTTTTAAATTTGCTATTAAATGCTAATACAGTCTATATAACACTCATGTACTGAGCCATTGTTTTACTATTTGTCAAATTGCTTAATTAAAGATATCTGAATGCTTATAACTTATTTCTGCATTTAATACATTACTTTGGTTGAAGAATATAAAGAAAGCTCATTTCCATACAATTTAGTAGTTAGAAATGGGGATGCTATTTTAACAGCATTTTTAAATAACTCAGTTGCTTTGATTCTGTATCAAAATTTTGCAATGGATAGTTTATTCTTTTATTTGTTTATTTCTAATTTTTTTACACAAATGCAATGTATTCAGGTCTTATCTACCTTGATAATGTCTTAAAGTTTGTTAGAACAGAGTCTGAAGCCATATTTTTGTACAGTAAAATTCTTTCATTTATCTTATAATCTTAAAGTAGATGTTTTTAATAAAATGTGGATCACTGGTTTACCCAGAATTAGATGCTGACATATTTTATTATTCAAATTGTAAATCCTCTATCATTGTGTATAATTTCATCTGATGTTGTGGGAAGACATAAGATTCCAAAGTCAGTGCCAAGTATTTTTTGACCTTGAGAACTGAAATGTTCTTGCTTACTGAACCACTTGTTGTTCCCCGTAGTGAAAGGCTAGGTGCCGGCTTCCCAAACAGACTAACTACAACCAGTCACCCTTGCAAGTAAAATGGTTTCCAACAAAAGCACAGTGAGTCCAATTCACAAATCAACTGTAACTCTGCTTTTCTTAGGAAAACCATTGTGCTTTGGGACACAGCAAAGACAGTTGCGTGTGCTTACTTAGTCATACAAAGTACTAAGGAAGCATGCATGGTGGAACATACTTGTAAACTCAGTGTTCTAGGAGCAGAGGCAGGACAGTAAGTTCAAAGACAACCTAGGTGACAGAGCAAGATCCTGAATTAAACAATATAGTTCAACCACAGAACTATGATGATATATGCAATTAAAATTAAGCAGTTAATAAAAAGTGACTCTTGCCTCTTTGACTTTCTCAATTTTAACCAGAATGTGAAATATCAGGTTATGAAATTTATTGTAACTCCTAGTACAGTATGGTACCACAGACTTAATTTTCTCTGTGTTGCCAGTATTCTGATCCATATGGCTGCGTTACCATTTTACCAGTAGCATCATAGCAGAACGTCAACAAATATTACATGAAGACTGTATGAAAAGAATATCCCAGAGTACCCCACCCTCCGGGTCACTCCAGTGATTTAATGTCGTCTTTGCCTAACTGATTATGCTCTTAAAAGAAAGAGAACACATGCTTTTCACCACTATGGTATCCCAACCATCCTGCTGTATTTAGCAGAGTGGCAGCAACTCAACAGATAATAATTCACTGGTCAAAGGGGAAGAAGAAACATGCCAGGAAATATAAGAAAATATACTAGATTTGTGGTTTGTGGGAGGAGGAGAATTCTGTGGGAGGAAAATGAAGAATCTGGTGGCATCCTGTGTTGAACTCCCCACTAAAAGAGCTTCTCTATCCAGCCTACTGGGACAGTCACTGGGTAGTGTCGAAGGGTAGTCCAGAGGAAGAATGTCTCTTTTGCAAGCTCAAGGCTCTAAACTCCATCCTAGCAAACTATAAATTTGAGTATATGGCTGTGAGCTGGCCACTGTGCCCCCCCCCCATGTGCTCCTCTGCTGTTAAATGGAAGCCAGATAACATTTGTCAACAAAGATTATGTCACATACTGGAAAAGCAAATGTGATAATGGGGCTTATAATTCGTGTCCTTACATGTGAGAATGCCTACTCATATAGATTCTACAGAACGGATTTAGGCAGTGCCTGGAGAGGGGGGAGCAGTGAGATGGCAAGAACCTGGGTCTCTGGACCACTGTACGTCAGAACACCTCTGGGTGGCAAAGCATATTTTTAAGTGAGCTATTTGATATAAGAATTTGACTTTCAGGCAGATATTTGTTTTAAAATTGGCCAAAACCTATCTTTATATGCTGAAAAGATAAAACAACCAGACAATAGGGAAATATTCCTAATGAGTAAAGATCAAAACAGACGTTTTGCTAAGTGGTGAAATATCAGCTGCTAATAAAAACTGCCAATATTAGCAAAGCACAGCAGCTGATAAAGGGTCCTGTGGTGGGTGGGGGACAGGGATGGGGGTGGGTAGAGAAATGAATCAATGGTTAAAAGCATTTGCTCCATTTTCGGAGTACCTTGTTCTTTCCCAGCATCCAAAGGGAGGCTCACATTTGTCTGTAACTCCGGTTTTAGGAGACCAGATATCTCCTTTTGGCCATAGGCACCAGGCACATTGTATGGTATCTATACATAGGTAAACACTCATACACATAAAGAGGAAGCAGAAGCAGTAGAAAAGAATCATTATCATCATCATTCTTGGTGGTACAGATATCACCTACTGCCCAGAAATAGCTAAGGACTTCAAATGATGTGTTTATTCAGTATGTATGTGTCGCAGGTGTGACTTTACATGTTAAGGATACATTAAGGATACATGTTAAGCATTACATTCAAAGGATAAACAGCAAAATGAGAAGGACTCGTTGAAGGAAAGCAATGAACAAAAAAAATGAGAACTATTTGTGAATGTATGTATCAGATAATAAGAGAGTTATATCGAATAAGAGACTTACAAAGGAATACAGTGTAATGGTGTTTATATCTGAGTAATGTGATTTTATTCACCAAGCGTCTGCAGTTTAACACTTTTCACATTGTACATAAGACTGAATCAAAATTATGTAATTTATTTAGAAAAAAATCAGTCCCATTTCTCCCATGATTAAAATTGAATAAAATCATCCTCTTCACACTCATTTGCATCTACCCACCTTCCCAGCTCAGCCCCCATGCACAGAAACCTCACACGATAGTTGTAGAAAATTACTTTTATTGTCAAAAATCTCACCATCATCATTGCCTCCCTTATCCCCATAGCCTTGTTCCCAAGCTGAGCCTTTTAACAAACCGGGTCCATAAAAAGTAAATCACATGGTTAGCACCAGGGCCTAGGAGGTCAGGTTTCCCATTCAAGGCAATTCTCAGAAACTATGGTAACCGAGTTGACAGCCACTGATCTAGGACATGGTCCAACATGGCAGTAAAGGGGACAACTACATGGTCCTTTTGAGGGTTGTAATTGAGTTGGCAAGGGTTTGAAGACCATACTTAGAGGGAGGCTCTGAGCATGGTTGGGCCATAGCACCAAATACCTTAGATACCCGCCAAGACCAAAGGAGGCCATGCATATCACACATTAGGTGCAGGCTATCCTTGCTGAAAAAGAAAAGAAACCTTCAAGTCACTACCTTTTTCTTTCTTCAATTCCACCTCTGTCCTCTGTCCTAGTGACAGAGTAAGGGTGGGAGGCCACATGAAATAGTTTTTTTTTTGTTTTGTTTTGTTTTGTTTTGTTTTTTTAACTACAACATCAAATTGATTGACTATTCAAATGACTGGGCTTTACCAAGCCTCTGGTAATTGATTTTAATTTTTAAACATTTTTTTTTTTTTAGTTTTTCCCTACTAATCAGTAAGTGACAGTCTGATTGTAAACTAAATTCAGATAATATTTCCTTCTACATTAAATGTCGCTCGCCCCACTTCCCACCAGCAGGAAAAGGCGTGCAACAACAGGATTCTTTTGCAAACAACCTTTATTGTACAATACTCTGAGCAGAGGACCCCCGTGGAAGGAAAATGCACTGCTTAAATATGCCCAGTAGACTCGTGTCGCTACCTGATTGGTGCGCCCTCCAGTAACTCATTAGCATGCCCTGAGAGCAGGCTGTGATGTCTGTGGCACATGTGCACTATGTCATTGGGCTCTGTTTGCTGAATCATCAGCGGGAAGCCAGCACCATGTTTGGGTGCGGCACAAACGGCTCTCAACAATAAAAGCTATAATCCAAATTAAGTCTTGTAATCCTAGTTGTTAATATATAAGTCATAAACTTTTGAAAGATAGTTAGAAAGAGACCTGGATGTTTCACTTTTGCTCTGCCTTCTTCATAATGTGGCTCGCATCTCAATTGTAAGTTGATGCCATCTTTTGTGTCTGTTTACTTCTTTGTTTTTTATTGTATATTCTCTGTATTTACATTTCAGATGTTATCACTTCCCCCAATCCCAGCCCCCTTTCCTCCCATTGCCTCCATGAAAGTGCCCCCTCTCCCAACCACCCTCTCCCAACTACCCTCTCCTGCCTTTGCAATGAGTAGAAAGAAGGAAGTAGAAGAAATGAAACAAATGTCCTTTCCTAACAAAAGCAGAAACCCAAAGTTCCCATCGCTTCTTGTGACATCTCCAGGGCCACAAATATGCTGTTCCAACTGCCCTTGATTTAAACTAAGACTCAAAAATATATCCACTAGGTATGTGGAGATGTATCACAAAGCAGCTAAGGATCTCTAGATATAGGGGGTAGCCAAAGTCTTTGTAGGATACATGATGTCATGTTCCTCTGCCTCATTGATGGTTACAGTAAGAATTATGAAATTCAATATATGCAGAATTCAACAGTTGAAGCACTCTCCAGAATAGATTCCTTCTCGTGGGGTGGGTCTTCCATCAAATCAGGTATTTGTTCATCACTCCTAGAAGCTTTGTGTCCCCACTGTACTAGCCTATCTTGCAGGCAGGGTGCCATTTGTCATCCAAGGGCTTGGAGCTGGTTGGTGTTACCACTTCTCTTTTGATGACACGAAGAATAACTTCCTGTAGCAAAGAATGCAGGGGTGAAGGCTGCATGTCTGATTTTACTGTTGCTGTTCTCCTCCTTTACTTTGTTAGCCTTTTGTTCCTGTAATTAAGTATGGAGTTCTGTAGGGCTCTTCATTCAGACTGATATCTGTCATTTAGTTTTTACCCATGTCAAAAAAAGAAAAAAAAAAAAAAAAAAAAAAAAGGATCCATCTTGGATTTAGGGGAAAAAAGGAAAATCTAAGCTCTAAGCAATGATTCCTACTCATAAAACAATGCCCTGCTCTTGTAGAATATGGCTGGATAAGAGAATTTTCACAAGTTTTCAAATAAGATAGATCCAGAAAGATATGTTTACAGTTTCTATTTTAGAATTGCTCATTAACAGAAATTGGTTTGGGCTATCTAATTCTGATCCCAGAGATATTTCTCCGGGCATATTAATTCAAAACGTAGTTGCATCGATTTCCCATCAGAATTATTCTAACATGAGGGAGAGATCGTGCAAATTACTACTGTAACCTTCTAAGCACAGTGCATAAGCATTCCAAAACTGGATTCAAAACCTTCTAAACACACATCTTACATATTTCCAACCACCGCAAAGCCACGTTCATCTTTAAATGTACCTAGTTCATACAGAGAGGACACCATTGCTACTTCTATCAGTTACCACCACGTAAATCTCTGCACTGACTCAAAATTGTGGGTTCTATAGCTACCATTTGATGGGTACACTGGGAGGCACAAAGAAAACAGTGCACAGGATAAGACTTGTTTTTCTTCATATAAGGGGGAGAACAGGTGGCAGGAAATATCTCACACTGAGTGGTAAGAAAAGGAAGTGATTAGCAGACAGGAAGCCTTTACTTAAGTTACTAACACTTGCTATTAATAGGAATCAAAAATATACATAGTAACTCATGGTGAGAATTTAAATTACTGTCAACAAGCAGTGACAGTAGAGGAATATTAAAAAGTTAACTAAAATTAAGTTTGCAGACACACAAGCACATGGTCTTCAGCCATATTTTGAGTTCCATTAGTCCACAGACATTCCGAGCACTATATTTCAAATCCTTCTTGGAAGAATCCTGGGAGGGGGGAGGTTACATCTGGGAGATGGCTCAGAAAAAGACAAAGTATTTTCATTTGAAGGATGTTGAGGGAGGAAAAGTCAAGGTAGAAAGAAAGTCTGGGGGTATAGAAGATATCCCTTAAAGAGCTGAAGATCCCTCACATAGGAGACGTCACCATGTGACACTCCAGAGCCCAGAATGAACAATGATAGTGACAGAGCTGAAACTGGGGCAGGAGAAAGAGTAATCTGTTAATTATCTGAGTCAGAACATATAAAACTCTAGCACTTGCCTATAAGCTTGTCAGCCCCACCACACACACACATGAGTCCTTTACTCTTAAAAGTGTTACTATATGTCATCAATCTGTGAATTTGAAGGAAACAGGAAAAAAATCCTACTCACTAGCTAGCACTCCTGGAAAGCGTGGACTTTATTTGTCTACTCTGATTCAGGAACTGATTTGAAAATGTTAAGTTGCGTATAAACATTGATGAAACCACCACATAGTTCTTACATACTAGCCAGAGCAAGCGCTGTCTGTACAACATGCAAGTACAACGGAAATCGATAAAAGGTTAGAGCTATTGCTCTTTCTCATCACCTGTCTCCCCCAGATTAGAGGGAGCCCTAAGGATGATAAATCACAATGTGGCTTTTCCTAAGTCTTCCATGCCGTAGACAGAGTGAACGATCATCAATACAAAAGCACAAGCAAAGTTACGACTACGTAAGCAAAATTTAATGTTTCTCCTTTTGAGAAAATAATGTAGTGTATGGCTTCATCTGGCTTTTTTTCCCCTTTTGCTTTTCTTTATTAAATTTTTCTTCAGTTTTTTTTTTCTTAGAAGGAGGATAAATATTGTATCAAATTATAAAGATGGAGTAAAACCTAGTAGAATAGAGTAAGAACTACTGGCCATTCGATAAAAAAGACTACGCATTGAGTTATTTAAAATCTTGATCTAGTAATAAGAGAAGTCTTAATTTGAGACTATTTTAGCATCTTGTTTTACTCATTGTTAATAGGGACTACAAAACCACAAACAATATACTTCTTAACTATAAAAGGTATTTTTATTTGCAAAATGACTTTTCAGTGGCTATAATGTATTGTGAAATACGTGAAATATGAAGGTGCTGTTCCATGTGAAAAATGTCTGTGTTAGAGTTAATGAAATGTGCTTGGCAGCCCTTCTTTATAGATGTAAATGTCAGGCCAATGCTGCCATTGGAAATGTAGTAGAGTTAACTCTTAACGGTTAGTAAAACTGATAGGTTTTAAAGGATACTCAACACAATTACTTATGGAAAAGACCAATATTAGAACAACAAAAAAGGCACTACCAGGACCTTGAGAATAAAGGCTTAAAAATGAAAGTGAAAATTTGGGACCTGCGTAGTCTCATAGAGTTCTGGTCAGAATGTGAACTATACAGTGGTTTGGTTAAACACTGCTAGGTAAAAGAAAAAAAAAAGTCAAATCGATACCATCTGTCTGACACAAACAATCCTACATATATCCATCCATAAGAATTGAGGGGGAAAAAAAATCTCTGTACAAACTGTTATACATGGGTGTTCACAGAAACACCATTAGCAGCACAAAGCTGGTAATAACCCAGATCTCTATCCCTGGTGAACAGAATAAAACTTGCCCGTACAGCAGAAGTGAATGAGCGTGCATGGGAATGAGGTTCCCAACGGCTCTCACCGCAGTGTGGAGCAAGGGCTTCGACGTTATGCCAGCTGGAGGAGACAAAGGTCACAAGGATAGCACATGCTGCAGGGAATGGCGAAAACAGGGAATTTATAAAGACAGAAAGTGGAAGAATGGTTTCCTTAGGGAAAGGGGTGGAGGATGGCAATGAGGGACACCACCCAAGGCCATAGAGCTGCTATTAGGAGTAGTTGAAGTAGTCTAAAGATGACATAATGATCGCTCTACCAAACTGTAAATAGACTCAGAAAAAAAAATTGCACACTTTAAATAAATAGAACCCGTGGCTGGCAAATGGATGTTCAAACCTCTCATTACAGCGCAGGACACTTAATGCCTAACATAAGAGAACCAGTGTGGGTTAAATGTGACATGTCCCCATTCAATCATGTGTCTGAACACTTGGGGCTCCAGCTCCTGGTGTTCCTTTGAGAAGGGAGGCATGGTGACAGAGGTGGTTCAGTGGGGTGGCCAATTGGAGTTATAGCAGGAACGGCCCTGCTTCCGGTGAAGCCGACCCCTGGCTTCTTGCTGGGCCACAATGTGAAGGGCTTCTTACCTTTATGTCCCCCTCTTCCCATGCCCTCCTATTCCTGCCACAATGGACAGAAATCCCTGGAAGTGAGTTAAAATGGCTCTCTTCCACCTTAAGTTGTCTCTGTAAGGTAATCTGTCAAAATGACAATAAACGTATCTAATAAGATAAATAAATAAATAAGTTCAAAACCCTGAACAGTTATTTCAGGGTTGTTCTTTTAATGAAATCATCTTGAAACACTAACATCGTGTCCCTTGCTCACATAACACAAAGCCTCTTCTACATGCAACCTTTCCTTCACCCTACTCCTCCTCTCACCATGGAGTATTTCTAACCACAGCCTTTGCTAGACATTCCCAAGACTTTATACCAAGTGGGTGGGTGCTGTTTGATGAGAGCATGATACATTTATATTCCTTTACTATAACACGATACTAGTGAAATATTCCTTTGCAGAAAATTTCAGTCTATGGCTCCCCAGCCTTGACAAACTCGCAGAGTTAGACAACTGAGCGAACAAGACAGATCCATGCTTAGGAGAACAAGTCTGTAATCCCCACTCCTTGGAAGACTGGGGTAAGGAGGTTGCAGGCTAGAGGCCTGCCTGACTCACAGTGAGGTCAAGACCAGTAGGACTCGAGTCCAGAAACAAAAGGTGGCAGTGGACAGCGATACAGTTCAATAGTAGAATGTATCTGTAGCATGTAAAAAAAACCCTAGGATCAAACCCCCAAACCACAAAAAGGAAGAACATCAAAAAGTTCTGATAAAGCTTTATTACAGGAGGCAGAAAGGCCACTGTGGACAAGCACCAGTCATGTGTAAGATATGCACTCTTCCCAAAATTCCATCTCTCACCGACTTGGATCCAAACGTCGTTTAGAATGGAAAAGAATCCCATCATTAAAAAAATATTGCAACAACAAACTGGAAAATGAAACAAAGGGCAAGAGAGCAGAGAAGAGGGAATGAGAGAACACCATTTATATTTAGACTAGCGAAGGCGAAACCAATACATCAATATAGAATAAGGAGGAAACAAGAAGTGGGACAGAAAGCACTGGAGCTGACAACTAAGGAAATGCACAGGCTCCATGCCCACTAAGTGACAGCTACACAAAGTCATCTATTGTAAAAATAATTTTTTTGCAAATTATACTTTAGTGAGAACAGTGAGCCAGGGAGACAGATTGCTGGAATGAGAACCAGAAGTCTGCTTGCTTCTGGAAAGCACAGGCACCATGGGCTTTTAATCCTGAAGGCAAACTCTAGGATCCTTTTTAGCAATTGGTCCTAACACATTTATATATTTCAACTAAAAAAAAAAAAAAAAAGCCCTCAGCCATCCAAAGTATTTAGGAAGAGGGGTTATATGTGCAATGCATTTTAAAATGCATTAAATGTGATAGTTTGATAGTCAACAAAAAAAAAAAAAAAAAAAAAACTGTACAAAAACGCCCAGAAGCATGAACATATATAGACAGATTACATGTACTGCATGAGTTTATGCATATACAATCAACACTGTGTAAAAGGCTGTGCATGGGCTGGGAGTGGTAATGGTTTTATTCTCTCAGCAAATCAAAACCAACATGAACTACCAACTCATTCCTACTAGGATGGTTGTGTGTGTGTGTGTGTGCGTGTGTGTGTGTACACAAATATACATATTTATACTTTAGTATAAAATAATAAAATAGTATTTAGTATAAACTAAAAAATTATTGTTATATGATATATGATACATTTACATTACAGGTAATATATAGAAAACCCTAATTAACAATATGGTAATTTAATAATATCGCCTATACTATATACAGGCAGGAAAAGGCATGGAAAAATCAAAACATTGCACACTGAGGGTGGGAATGTGAAGCTGAGTAGACGCCACAGCAAACAGCATGAGCTTTAGAACTTTTATATTAAAAAGGTATTTAAGGGAGAACTGCCCTCCAATTCAGCAAAACACACACACACACACACACACACACACACACACACACACACACCAAAACCAGAATCTCAAAGAGATATTCCCTACCCCAATGTTCACTGCAGCATTCCTTTTTTTCCCCTGCTTTTTAACAGTTCTTTTTCTCTATTTTTACATTAGAATTTTTGGTCTTTTATTTTATTGTCCCATTTTTATTGAATAGAGTTTTTTTTACATTTGAAATGTTAGCCTCTTTCCCTGTTTCCGTTCCATACCCACTATCCCACCCCACACTCCCCCTGCTTCCACCCACCCCCTCCCATCTCCCTGCCCCGACATTCCCCTACACTGAGGTTAGCTTTGGCAGGACCAAGGGCTTCTCATCCAATTGATACCCAATAAGGCTATCCTCTGCTACATGTGCAGCTGGAGCCATGGGTCCCTCTATGTGTACTCTTTGTATAGTGGTTTAGTTGCTGGGAGCTCTGGTTGGTTGGCATTATTCTTACAGGGTGGTGAACCCCTTAAGCTTCATCAATTCTGTCTGTAACTCATCCATTAAGGACCTGTTCTCAGTTCAATGGTTGGCTGCAAGCATCTGCCTCTATATTTGTCAGGCTCTGGCAGAGCCTCTCAGAAGACAGCTATATCAGGCTCCAGTCAGAATGCACTTCTGGGCATCAGCAATAGTGTCTGGATTTGGTGGCTGTATATGGGCTGGATCCCCAGGTGGGGCAGTCTCTGAATGGCCTTTGCTTCAGTCTCTGGTCCAAACTTTGTCTCCGCATGTTCTCCTGAGAATATTTTTATTCCATCTTCTAAGAAGGACTGAAGCATCCACTCTTTGGTTTCACAATGTCTTGAGCTTCATGTGATCTGTGCATTGTATCTGAGTATCCCAAGCTTTTGGGCTAATATCCACTTATTAGTGAGTGCATGCCATGGGTGTTATTTTGTGAGTGGGTTAACTCCCTCAAAATGACATTTTCTAGATCCATCCATTTGACTAAGAATAGCTGAGTAGTAATCCATTGTATATTGAACTACAATTTCTGTATCTATTTCTCTGATGAAGAGCATCTGAGTTGTTTCCAGCTTCTGGCTATTATAAATAACACAGTTATGACCATGGTGGAGCATGTGTCTTAATTGCATGTTGGAACATCTTTTGCATATATACTGAGGAGTGGTATAGCTGGGTCCTCAGGTAGTACTATGTCCAACTTTCTGAGGAACCACCAGATTTCTAGAGTGGTTGTCCCAGGTTGCAATCCCACCAACAACGGAGAAGTGTTCTTTTTTCTCCACATCCTCACTAGCATCATCTGTCACCTGAAGTTTTGAGCTTAGCCATTCTAACTGGTGTGAGGTGGAATCTCAGGGTTGATTTGATTTGCATTTCCCTGATGACTAAGGATGTTGAACATTTCTTTAGAAGCTTCGTTGTCAGTATTCCTCAGTTGAGAATTCTTTCTTTAGCTCTGTACCCCATTTTTAATACAGTTGTTTGGTTCTCTAGAGTTCTTGAATTCATTGCATATACTAGATATTAGCTCTCTACCATATGTAGGATTGGCAAAGATCATTTCCCATCCTGTTGGTTGCCATTTTGTCTAATGACAGTGTCCTTTGCCTTACAGCAGCTTTGCAATTTTATGCGGTTCCATTTGTCAGTTTTTGATGCTACAGTATAAGCCATTGGTGTTCTGTTCAGGAAAATTTCCCCAGTGCCCATGTGTTCAAGGCTCTTCCCACTTTTCTCTTTGATTAGTTTGAGTGTATCTGGTTTTATGTGACAGGAAAATTCAACAAAAAAAAAATTAGAATAGTGTTGTTAGGAGGTGGAGGAAGCAGGAAACGAGTTTCATCATGAGATCAAGTGTAAAATGTAGACATTAATGAGACTTAACCAGATTATACATAATTCCACTAAATTTTATGCTGAAAAGTTTAAATGGTGACATTTTATTGTGTATATTTTTATTTAAGTGATCCTGGTGGTTCGTTTATCACTACTATATATATATATATATATATATATATATATATATATATATATATATATATATATATATATATTTCCCTTGTTTTGAACAAGTTTTACAGTAATCTTATAAAATAATCAAATAATTATTGAGAGAATTAGATCCACATGGGGATTTCTACCAAGCCTTTCAAATGTGAAGGTACATGAAAGTTCTCTACCATCAGATGGTAACAAGGCTTGGCTGTCTGTGGAGGTTCCAGCAAGGCAGTATAATGGAAACATCTAAGAGCATATTCAGTTATCGACATTGCAGGGGACACTACCCGGTATATTAAACCTCTCACTGTATACTGAACAAATGCTCGATGAAGTATTGGTTTGTGTCTTATACACATTTTCCAAAGACTCCGAGTATTCTTCTTGGGGACAAAACAGTCATGGTATTAGCTCCATCTTCAATATGAACAAGGATCTTTTTATGTGGTTTTCACATGTGTGTTTCTTAGCTATGCAACTACTAAAAAAATGAAGACTGTAACAGTATCATCAGAAAATTCTAGATAAGTTATCATATCCACAAATCATATTCTTGATGGCGCACAAACTGTATCCCTGAAAGCCACACTTAAATACTATTGGCTTGGTTTCTAAGTGCCAAAAGCAACTGCTGCCCGAAAGACATAATTTCTCTTCTTTTTCTAATACACTGCATTTAGGATGTACTATATTTAGGAAACATATGAAGAAAAGTCTACATATTTTTGTTTTAAAATATTACACAGGGCAAAGATTATTTATTAAGAAAGGGAGCATTGAATGTAATAGGGATGAGAACCATGAACTGTCCCAAATTTAGACTTCTTTTCCTCTACACATAACCACCTCAGCTTTTCCTGTATGGGCACAGTCCTTATTAAGCACAGGCAAATGAACCTGACTCCGTATGCCTCTTGGAAATGCTACAGACATGGCAAAGGGTTATCATCCACAGAATGCTAACCATTTCAAAGAAGAATATGGTCCTCTTTCTTTCATCCATGTCCAAGTACTTAAACCAGACACCCTTTCCTGCAGAGCTGCAGAAGAGCAAAGATCATTTGCATATTGGCTGTGAGGTCCCACTACAGTCACCTCCAAGTTCCTTTCCTATTCTAAGTCTACCACAGCACCAACTGTTCTGAGATGGCTTCAGTTATGACACATAACCAGGGTCAGCCATCCATTAGCCAAGGTTTATGACACCACCACGCACCTCTTATCTACCATGTGAGCAATGAGACACGCTGGGTCACATACTCTAAAGACAAGTCACAATAAAAGCAATTATAAACCTTATGAACTTAAAGTCTTAAGGTTGAATGGTGAAGCACTATGAATCTGCTTCAGGAAATGGAGAAATAACTTGGGCAATGACAGGAATATATGAGTGTGAGTATAGATAAAGGTAGGCAAGCAGGTTGATGGATGGATGAATGGATGGCTGGATGGCTGGATGAATGGATGGATGGATGGATGGATGGGTGGATGGATGGATGGATGGATGGATGGATGGATAGGTGGTCAGATGGATGATATAGTGGCTTGAGTAGAAATGGCCCCCAATGATTCTTGCTGGAATTCTAGGTCCGTAAGGAGTGGCACTATTAGGAAGTATAGCTTAGTTGGAGTAGGTGCATGGCCTTCTTGAAGTGTGTCATTGTGGGGGTGGGCTTTGAGTTCTCCTATGCTTCAGCTCTTCCCAGTGTGGCACACAGTCTCCTTCTTCTGCCTGTGGATCAAAATGTAGAACTCTCAGCTCCTTCTTCAGCACTGTCTCCTTGCATGCTGCCATGCTTCTTGCCATGATGACTTTAAGACAATGTCAACTAAACACCATCTTTTATAATAGTTGTCATCATTCTGTTGTCTCTTCATAGCAACAGAAACCCTCACTAAGAGACAGAAAGATAGATAGACAGATAGATAGATGTATTACTGATAATATATTACACAGAGAAGATTAACTTATAATCCTGCATTTCCATCCCAGGACTTTAAGGCTTGGCAGATAATAAAAGTAAAGATAATTTCTTTTAATTTTTGAAAAATGTCTCATGTAGCCTGGGTTGACCTTGCCATGCAAGGATGACCTTGAACTTCTAATCCTCCTGCCTTTACCTCGCAAGTGCTAGAATTACAGACATAAATTGCCATGCTCAAATTTTCTGAAATAACTGTAATAATATGACCACTCAAAACACACTTATAATTTGATGGGACTGAAGTCAACATACAGGTTAAAGTCAATATTCAGTGTGACTCATCCTAAAGCCAAGCATTCAAAATATTAGTATTAGTTTGTAAATATTCCCAATGAAATGTTTGTCTTTCTCCTTCAATAGCACTACACTATTTTTATATTCAAACACATAAGACCAAAACCTTTGTATGAATGATGTATGCACTGACCTCCTAAAAGAAAAATAACCAACAGGAATGTTTTAAGAGTTTGAAAGTTTTGTTTGGCCCAATGATTAACTATCCAACTTGTCACGTGTCTTTTGTGAAACCCTGCAGTTTGATCCCTGTAGGACTTGAACTTTTGGTGTGTACCCAGGGCCAGGATTTCCATAACTCTTCCCTTCCATCCCTTTCAACTGTTCTACTCCATACTCATTCCTTTGTAACTCCTCACCTAACCTAAAGAACAGTACTCTACTGGGGATCCCATAGCTACCCCACATGGGTGAGACTCAGGAACCCTACAGCTGCCACAGGTGTTTAGCTCTTACTATGTGACCAAAGAACAGAACATCCACCCAAAAAAGATCAGACCTACATCAGAAACCATTTCAAATGTCCTAACTCCAGATGCCTAGGTAGATCCTAGAGAAAAACACAAATGTGCACCACCAGAAGCCAGGGACACTATTGCATTAGGCTCTGAGAAAACACTATTTCCAGGACCCCTCTTTTCTCATAATTTATTACTTCCTGTTACTAACCTATACAAGAGCTTGTGTCTCCTGGAGAAACATTTTCCTTTGTGTATACTCTGCTTAACAACATGCCTAGTGCACAATGGGACAGTGGTAAGTAGTAGAATATCTTCACTGAGACCTACCAACAGTTACCATCACCTTGATGGTCTGACTGTGCAGTAACCAACACTACAGGAAGCAGTCTGCACTCACCATGCATCCATCCGGATGAGCACCATGACGTCACCAAGACACACGCTGAAGTGGGGTGGAGTAAATACAGATTCAGAAGCCAAAGTTTATATTAATATACTTTCTCTATTTCAGATTCCCATTGAAGCAGAAAGTGAAATGAAGTGAGATGCAGAGCTGTGGGAATACTCATTATTCTGTTTGGATTTAAGATTCAGTGCATCTCCAATGCAAGGAGGTCAAATTCTCAGAGAGCATCTGTTCTTTTAGGTAGCTAATATACCCCGCTTGGTGGCTATCTTTTCTGTAACATTATTGTGAAAAAAAAATTCCCCCTAGTTCCAGAATTATTTATCCGGAAGACCTACCTAGTAAGAAATGGATGGAAGACAAAATAAAACCAAGAACACAGCAAAAAGAAAATAAAATGAAGTTCTGCCAAAATCCTTGAGGTAAAAGAAAAAATAAAGGCTATCTTTAAAAAAGAGCTATCCAGCATCTCATTTCTTGTGAAATGCTGACATACCACATGAAGTATTTATGTTTTAGCTCAAGATGAGAGGTAGAGTTTTATTTTTACACTGAGAATAGCACACCAGACTGCCCGGTCCCTGTTCCATTAGCAGATTCATGATGGAATGTCAGCTGTACTTTAAATGACAGGCCGAGGAGGCACAAGAATGAGTCCAGTGCTGTGCAGCTCTGGATGTGAAGTGAAACGTGTGAAAAGAAGCCTCGCTGAGCAGGAAAGGGCTTGCGAAGGTCAGCCAGTACCCGTCTGCTGGTGGGAGCTCGACCCAGCTCCTAGGGTACTGCTGATGAAAACCAGTTATTTTTAGACAGTTTCGCGTGGAGAAAAGTCACAACTTTTCCAAAAGTCATTCCAACAGATGAATAGTCCTTAGAATCCCAAAATTCCATTTATACTCAGTGCAAATCCGTGAAGAACACAGCTTAAGTTCATTTTCTTACTTGCTCCCTGGGGAAGGTACACAGCATTTTGCTATCACAATCCAGCTTCACATAAAATAATAATAATAATATGTGGCTTTCTCTCTTTAGAGACAAATAATGGCATCTTCGGCTTTTTCTCAAAGGCTTCATTTTCTAAACTTTTCAAACTCTTTTTCCCATGTTGTCTCTGCCTTTGTTCAAAGGCCCAGCCCAGTGGGAAATTTTCAACAAAGGGTGTTGGTTCAACTGGCAGTCAGCATGTAGAAGAATGCAAATTGACCCATTCTCATCTCCTTATACAAAGCTCAAAGTCCAAGTGGTTCAAGGACTTCCATATAAAACCAGATACACTCAAACTGTTTGAAGAGAAAGTGGGGAAGAGTCTTAAACACATTGGCACTGGGGAAATTTTCCTGAACAGGACACAAATAGCTTATGCTCTAAGATCAAGAATGGACAAATGGGACTTTATAAAATTGCAAAGCTTCTGTAAGGCGAGGGACACTGTCAATAGGACAAAATGGCAACCAACAGATTGGGAAAATATCCTTACCAACCCTACATCTGATAGAGGGCTAATATCCAAAATATACACAGAATTCAAGAAGTTAGATTCCAGAGAACCAAATAACCCTATCAAAAAAAAAATGGGGTACAGAGCCAAACAGAGAATTCTCAACTAAGGAATCTCAAATGACTGAGAAGCATGTAAAAAAATGTTCAACATCCTTAATCATCAGGGAAATGCAAATCAAAACAACCCTGGGATTCTACCTTATCCCAGTCAGAATGGCTAAGATCAAAAATACAGGTGAAAGCAGATGCTGATGAGGATGTGGAAATGGGGAATACTGTAGGATGGTGTCATTATAGGACAAGGTGGGTCAAGCCTATCACTGGTTGAGAAGGAAGGGTAGGTGGAAAAAGTCTAGGAAGGAGGAGGAGGAGAAAGCAGGAGATTCAGGAGAAGACAACATGGAAGCAGACGTGGATGTTTCTCTCGGCGCATCTCTATAAGAACAAGGTTGTTAAGAATATTTTATAAGGGATGGAATTGTACAGGGTCATTTGACTTATCTCGGTGGTAAACTATATTATACCAATTAGATCAGGGTATTTTTGGTGTGTTCTTTTATATGGTAAGTTAACTGACTTCAAAGAGGGTCTAGCAGCCGGATGCACAAAGCCAGCCACGGAGTTGGGATGTCTGTGTGCAAGACTTGGCAGCAACAAGCCAAGGGAAAGTGAGTGAAAATAACACACTGGGGTGTTCGTGGACCACCTGGGACAGAAGTAGCCAGGGCAGGAGGAGTGGACCATGCCTGGGTCAAAAGAAGCCGGGATCTTCTAGTACTTGGAGGCAGCATGGAGCCTCTAAGATAAGAATACCCCGAAATGCCACGTGGGTGTCAGACTTCCACCCATTCATAGGAGAGAACCACTCAGTCTCAGCTGTTTCCCTCCACAGAAACACCTACCCTCTCACCGTGAAGCCCACAGTGTCAGAATATTCTCTCCCTGCTGGCTTCGACTTCTTTCCAGCAAGCTCACAACACACCCCTCATGAACAAGATACCACTTCAAACGGAAACTGGGATAGTTCTGCCCATGATCACAGCATCGTGAGACAAGCAAGGTCTGTACCACCACCTCGTCTTGATGTCAACCTTGCCTTCTGATGGGTACATTAGCTTCCTAATAGACTGCTCGGTGACACTGTTTTTTTTTTTTTTCTTTTTTTTTTTCCTTAAACATCTAACTGCATAACTCTGCTATCATCTCTCCTGGAATACCACTGCTACTTAAAATTTCAAAACCTCAATTATAATCACTGATCTTTAATAATAAAGACACCAGCCTACTCACTAACTCTGACACCTTAATAACTACACATGCAGTCTTAAAAACCAGACTGCATGAGATATATTTAAAGAAGTAAGTACATAGGAGTTTGTCTTTAATTGTGATGAAATTCGCTGATTCCAGAACAAAAAAAAAAAAAAAAAAACTTTACTAGCCAAATTCTGAAACCACTAAAAATAATTATCTATCATAGGTCTCAAACAAAGCAAAATAATAATAATAATAATAATAATAATTATTATTATTATTATTATTATTATTATTATATTATTCATTAACTGTACTGTCTGACCAAAATGCAGAATTAGGCATCTCTTAAAACTGGTATGATAAAGAAAAGTTAAGTTAATTATTTATAAGAGAATAAGATTTTCATGATTACACACATCCAAACTGTAAATAACGGGATAATGGTGCAAATATTAACATGGATATTTTGTCCTTCTTCATGTAGGGGTCTATGAGGAGGGCCACACATTTCCTTTTAGTAAGCAAAGCCAAATAGTTCAAAAGGTACACAATCCTGGATATCAAGTCAGCAATGTGGAAAAACTGCTACACTTTTGTTACAGTTTATAAGTTCAACATGAACAGGCCTTTTTAAGAGGAGCTGAAAAGCAGACTAAAACAAAGTGAGGTCCAATTGAACAATCCACTTTTTCCCTGTAATATGTTATGACTATTTGTCCTGCTGTATGTAACTAAGGTAAATATATCAATATCTATATCTATACACACACACACACACACACACACACACACACACACACACACATATATATATGTATCCTCTAGAAAAATAACCTACTTTTAAAAAGATACTCCATCTGTAACCTACTAAACTATAAGTCCATGTCTTTCACAATTATCTTCCTTTCATAATGCTGGAACGCAGCCCAGAACTGAAGATACCAGAACTCCAGAGAGAGTCTCTGAAACTAAGTTCTTGCAACTTGCAGAAAATGCCATTTTTGAGTAATAGCATATACTTTTATCTCAAACATAATATCTATTCATGAGTTCCTTTGATGTAGAGAAAAACAGAACATCAAGAATAGTACAATAATTAGATTGTCTAGTACCATGCCCCTACACGAAGTCTCTCTAGTAGTCCCCCCCCCACCAGAAGGCTGCTGAACTGCCAGGTGGCGGAGCTCCATGACAGCTTAGTGGCAACCGTGGGACTTTCTCTTCATATGTTCATCCTACAGGATGCTGCCACAATTTGTAGCTTGTGTGACCTGGGATTTTTCTTTTAAAGTCTAATAAAAGTATCCTCAAAAAATGTTTGTGGGGGGGGGGTGAGACTGTGTGTGTTTGTGAAAAAAACTAAAAACTATAACAGTGAAATCCCTAAATTCATATTCGTGCTGTGTACAGAAGTGTAACCAGTCCCTGGGTACCAAGGCCAATCCTAATCTTTAGAATTGAATTCACAGTATTCACCAAATTCACACATATTCTTAAAATATACACCCTTAAAAATGCTTACAGTTCATCACTCAGCCACAAGACAATAAAGCCATAAAAGTAGTGACATAAAGTATTCCCTCCATTTACTCCCTGAGAAAATTAACATAGTAGCTACCCAAAAGCTGGTTTCCATGGGGATTTATATAAATCAGATGCTTGAAATATGTCTGAGTATAATAAAAAAAGAAAATAGAAGTTACGGAAGATAATGCTAAGACGAAGAAAATCAAGTAATCTGCACACAAGCAAGAAAATAGTATCCTCTGATCTTTTTGATTTCACCTCATTGAAAGCAAAACAAAGGATCTATGTCATCACAGTGATTTTTGGAGACGTGTATCCAAGACTGGGAATGAAATACTGGGTCATCAGAGTGATGTCAGCAGAAACAGTTCCAGTTCAGGACAGAAGTGGTACCCTGCTCCAGGCACCCCTGGTTTGATTCACAAGACCCCCACTGTTTTCTCTTACAGCACCAACAAGCTACTGCAACACATTCCTGCTCAACTGAGAGCTGGGACCCCCTTTAATTAATTAATTAATTAATTTAATTTAGTAGTCGAAACAAAGACAGTTTTCAAGCATATTCAAAACATTATTAGAAGAATGGTACGCCAATTTCAGTTTCCCGATTTTAAGATACAAAGGTCACAAGGAAATCCTTAAACCTGGAATGTTAAACTTTATTATGGCCACAAAAAGAAGAGGGTGCAAAGTCCCAATGTGTCTCCTGATCTCTCTGGAGGCTGAAGTCACAGACTGCATATGATTTTCCCTCTTCCTATCTCTGTTATAAGTCAGTTAGAAACCAGCTTGCTAGGGAAGAAAGGGCTCCCATGGTGAGCCAAATCCTCACAAGCCCAGTCTTCTGGTTGCCTTGATTAATGGAAAAGCCATTGATGATTTTTAAAAAATTAAATGGAACACTCTACATTCTATCTTCAGTAAATACAGTGCATTAAATATAATTAAGTCTCCCTTCAAAAATTCAGGACATAAAATTGCCTCGGGTTTCTCTTTTAAATAAATTTCACTTTCTATTTGAAATATTTCAGCCCTGGATACTGAAGGTATAAGAGATGAGAGTGAATTCATATTAACTCTGGTTTTATTCTGGAGTTAGTCTTTCATATTCCAGTTTTTATTTAAAGCAAGCCATACTATCTTAAAGTCTATATAAGATCCATTCTTACCTTTGCAGAACACCTGATCAGGCGGATGTTATTATTCATATCGACTTACTTATTCATGTTTTACACTCTTGTTATTAACTTATTCAGTAAATGTGTGCTTAGCATGTACTCTGCCAAGCCCTGTCCTCATAAGTGAGACACTTTTACATTCCGAGTTGTTTACATGTTTGCTTTCCTCGGATCTTAATGAAAGAAAGTACTTAGAAAAACTACATCAGGATGTTAGAAAACGGTAGCCAACCTTTAGAAATGTAAGACTCAGCCTGGAATCCCATCGGCCTTATACCTTGAGTAAGCAAATTAGCTGTCAGTCTTAATTTCCTGCTTTGTCACATGACGCACACTATGTACATTAGTTCTAGAGAATGGAAGGAAACACAGACCTTGAAAAAGAATAGGAAAAGTATATGCTCACAATTTTAAAAAGAATCAATAGAAAAGGAAACATAGAGAGAACATGCTGGGGAAGGGAGGGAAAGAAAAGAGAAAAAGATGATTCCTCTCATTTTTTGTTTACTCATGTGTGTACATGCATGTGTGTATGTTCATGCATACACTTGCTCATAGTGGCCAGAAGGGGACATAAGATCACTAGGTCTTGAATTTAACAAGTTGAGAGTTGTCCAATCTAGATTCTGGGATCCAAACTGGAGCTCTGTGGGAAAGCAGCCTATGCTTTTTTTGTTGAGTCATCTCTCTGGTCCATACACTCAGAACCCGAAACACTAAATAGTTAACCGTTCCCAACCTGAAGTTTAGGTGCTTTTTGCACAAGTGTGAATGCCATTCCCCAGCACTTGGCCTTCCTTCCCTTACAGATGTGACTTTACATTTTTTCTCTTTGCTACTAGCCTTCCTGAGCACAGGGGCCATGCCATCTACAGGCTTGGATTCATATAACCCCTAACACTGCCCACACCAGACAGTTGCTTAGCAGCATTGACTGGTGATGTGCAATTCGGTAGTCTGCCAGAACTGATAAGACTCACCACTGTGTGTGTGGTACTGGTGTTGGTTTTTCAGACCAAAGGAAGAGAGGGAGGGAGGGAGAGAGGGAGGGAGGGAGGGAGGGAGGAAGGATAGATGTGGAGGTATAGTAAGCCTTTTTACTTTGTATGCAGTTATTTGGCTCTGGAGTTATCTAAATCTTCAGCCCTAATTACATGATTGAGCAATATTTTTTTTTCAAATTATGTTGAAATATATTTAAATCATGATTAGAAATCAATAAAAAAAACCATTTCACTAAAGATCCTGATATTCAATATCAAAATTAAAAAATCAATGTCTCAATTCTGTGCCTGGATTTACACAGGCAGGACCAGACACAGGTAAAAGGGACAGCAACATGGGTAAGAGAGCTGAGACAAGGGCTGGCATATGACGTCATAACCACGGGAAGGGCTGGAGAATGGTAAAGCAGAGTCACCGGTAAGATGCAGAGGCAGAGTGGAATTTTCATGCTAGTAATTAGGGTGGTACCCTGTAAATAATGGGAACCACCAGGGACTTCCAAGCAGCCACTGATAAGACTCATGCTGTCAATCAGAAGGCTTACCGGCAGACGTTACAGAGGCAGGAAGACCAGGTGGGAGACAAATGCAACAGACAGATTCAGGTGAAAATGGAAAAGAGGGTAATGTAGACCACATTCCAAAGAGAGGTGACAAGGCTCAGGGGACAGCTGGATATGAAAGCAAGGCAAGAGAAGATGCCCACTTGGACAGATAGTGACGTACAATAACAAAAGCTGGGTTTACTTGTGAAATATTGTTACCACGATAACAAGATGATAAACATCTCAGAACCTGGCACCTTATGATGTCAGACCTGAAACATTACAGCACAATGGAAGCTCTTCTGATGTCCCTATGAGCATAAACCTTATAATAGCTCAACACCATTAACCTAGGAATTTGAAAAGCAAAAAGCAAAAGCATAGGCACTCTGTATGATTAGGCAGCAGACTGTTACAGCAAATCAGGACGGCCTCCGCTGCAACATTCGGCTGGCGACATAATCCGTGAAACGGATTATAATGAAACAGGCCAAAGTAACGAGACTGCGCTGTTCGGTGGCCAATGCTTAAAGGCTGTTTTCTCTAAGCCTGATCAGCTTCCCAAACACTGTTCTGTTCTCAGATATGTGGGGCTTGCAAGCCATAAAGCTGTCATTCTACAAATATTTGTCAAGTGAGTTACGTGTGTTTAGAACCAAATGTTACAACTGCCATTCACTTCAAGCCCCGTTTTCATAAACTTCTTCAGCTGATCTCTCTGGCATCCTCACACTTTGCAGAGGTCTCGATTACTTTGAGTTTCTCTGACACCACCAACAGACTAGGCAACTTCAAAGACAACATATCTATTACTCTCAGTTCTGGAAGCTGGAAACCCATGAGGAGAAATAACCCCCTGTGGAAACCTAGACCTTAGGACCACCCATGGGTCCCATGCTTAGTTAGTACATTAAGATCCAGATTTTAGCTAGAAAGATGGAAAGAAACAGCTTTCAACCAAAGAGCAGCTTCTTTATGTCCAACAAAGACATTCCATTGTGGACATCAACAGAACAGTCATAAAAACATTAAGAGGATGCTTCCAACCAGACGAGAATGATCTTATCATCAAAGGGACTTCACATGAAAGTTCTTCCACACGTAGAAATGGAAGATTGATTGTCACTAATTATAATTCTGGGTCAGTGCTTAGGAAGTATATGGAAGATAACGCTGAGTTATTTTTCCTCAAAACGTCCCACTCAAACTAGTTTCCAGATTCAAATCAGAAATGCAAAGCACAAAAATGATATTTAAGCAGAAGAGATATTGACAAATACATGTGTGTGTGTGTGTATGCTAGTAGAAAAAGCAAAATAAGGGTTCACTTTATATAAGACATTTGTTACACCCTATTCCTAAGGTTATGAGCAGTATCATGAGTGTTGAGAAAAGAAGGCAAGGCTTGAAAAATACATCTGTGAAGGCTAACTGTAACAATGTCAGCAGGATCACCTCTTCCAGGGCTGAGCTTGGCTCTGCAAAGCAGGGATCCTCTGGAAGTTTGAGAGAGAAAAAAAAGATGCAGAATCTCAGACCCAATCCTGTACCTTCTGAGTGTCAATCCAAACATAAGAGTTCAAATTCGTCTATGCATGTTATAAGTTTAAGGAAAGAGGTTCTAGGAAAGATGGGCTGGCACTTGTAATATAGCAGGATGTCTAAGAGAAAGAATGTTGAGAGGAAAAAAACCAAAGGTTAAAAAACAAATTACCTAACTACAGAGCAGGCAGTAGAGAATATAATAATATTCATGGGCTAGAGAGAGGGCTCTGTGGGAAAGAGCACTCTCAAAGAGGAACTGAGTTCCATTCTTGGCACCTACATTCTTGGCACACCACAACGACCTGTAACTGCAGCTCTAGAGTAATCAGGTGGCTCCCACTGCACAGGCAGTCATATGCACACACCACTACACAGATGTAGACACACACACACACACACACACACACACACACACACACAGAGGCATGCACACACTTAAAAAGAAGATGATGTTCTTAGTGTTCTAAAATCCCCTGGTGAGCTTTTTATTCTCTTTCATACTTAGAAGAATAATGGGAAAAGAGTCAGAGATGAGTATCAGCAGATGGAGACAGAAGAATATCTAAGTGGCCTACTTTCCCAGGCAACCCTCTTGGCAAAGCCTACAAGCTTGGGAGGTAATCGGTGGCAAAGACAGAAGGCACATGGGGACAACAGGCAAGGCAGAGTCAGACCTCTCTCCTCCCTTCTTCCCTGGGCCAAAGTTCTAGGGGAAACTGGCAGGTCAGGGAGGAGGCTCTCTGCAGTCTGGTGGAGAACTGTGCTAGGAAGGGCTGAAACCGAAGCGCCCAACCTCTCAGCACCTGTGAGCAATGGACAGATGATACAGAGCACTGGACAGACAGTTCAGAGCTGCGATTCCCCATAATGACCCCGCAGCAGCAGGATGACTGGGAATTAAGCAGGGAGGGCCACTGTCCACAACAGACAGTCCATCAAGACAAATATCGAGATAGTCGGGCCATCTGTTAGTAGACCAGCAGGTGCGATGACCAATCAATGGGGTTTGCCAATACATGAGAATCACCCTAGCTACCATGGATGACATCACACCATGGAAGTCAATAAGGATCCCCAGCACTGTGCCAGGAAACGTCCACAGAGAACATATCAAGAATCAGTGGTGCCTTCAACTATGGAAGAAGAAGGAAAAATAGAAAGGAGGGAAAGTGTCTAAAGGAGGGATGAGAAAAGTGGTCCTTGGCCTTCATAATAAGGTTTTAAGGACCTCAGAAAACCCTGCACTCCCCTTGCATTCCACAAAACTGATAGGACAGTGGACCCATCCTAATATGCACAAGGCTCACGGGGGTGACACATTGTTCCATGGGAACCCATGTGAAGGAGCTACAGGGGACACACTGTAGTATGAAATGGCATCAAGGCACTTTCAACAGGAGACCACCCAAATTTTAAACCATGTAGGTAAGCACTGTAGGCAGTGATTTAGAATCTGGAAAATAAAAGAGACAAATAAGCAAAACTAAGGGCTTGGAGGTGGTTTCCAGAAATGACAATAACACCCTTAAAAGGTCAGCATACTAAAAGGTAGGCTAAAAAACATTACTTAGCAGAGCAAATGAACCCCTGTGGAAACAGAAGTAGCAACAAGAGTTATGGAAAAGCCCAACCTATGTATAAAGTATTTCATACAAGAAGAGGAGAGACAAGACACTACCTCCTTGAACAAATATCATTGACAGGTGTGGTTACATGAGTATCTCATATTTCTCAAGGCTTCCAGATCTGTAAAATAATCTGTAATAGAAAACCACTTCTACATCAATGAAAAATAGCCATAATCTAGTGAGATCTGGTGGTAAATATCTGTAATTCCAGATCATTTTAGGGAGGCTAAAATAGAAAGGTGACAGGTTAAAAGCCCATGTGGGATATGCAGTGAGTTCAAGGCCATCCTCTGCCTTGAGAGAAAAACCAAGGGATAGAGATATAACTCAGTTTCACAGAACCTCATTTAACATTTGTGAAACTTTCAGCCCAATATACAATGCTACCAAAAAGGAAAAAATTGTCTATTCATAATTCTCATTTATGAGAAAAATAAAGTAAAACCAGAAACAATGCATTATGACAAAGATTTTAAATTATTAAGGAATACATGAATGGTTTTATCTGCCTCCTATTACTTTAATGCCAGTATGAGACCAGGACACAGGAGTCTTGCAGAGCCTGAGGAAGCGGAAAGGAGCAAGGTGAGAGGCTCAGGTGCTGAGGCAGCAGAAGATGAGTGACGGCTAAGACGCAGAGTAATGTCTCATCAACAGAGCACATTTGCAAACCAGACTAAGAGTGCAGCCATGACACATGTGCCATACAATCTGTGGCCCAAGTGACTGCGAAGATTGGTGGAAGTCAGATCAGCAATGCATGTGCAGAAGATGTCAAAGTGAACTGTAATCCTTAAAACTGGATTCACATCAGAAACGCGGATGCTTCCTCCTAAGGGCCACTGTATGGAGTGGCCTCAGTCAGCTTTGCTTACATGACCTGTGAGCATAAAACACTGGGATACACTGAATTAGCATGGACTGAGATGGACAAATAAAAGGCAGGCTTCCAAGAACAAGAACATACAGTAGAGATTAGGTAAATAAATTCCAAAAATAAAAAAGCCCATGTGTGACCCCATCTTAGGAAGGCAACGCAAGCAGAAAACACTTCTTGTAACTGCAGGTTGAACCGTAAGGGGCTCTTTGTGGTTTATCAACAGTACAAACACTAACAGGTTTAATAACTCATAATTTAAAATAAAAGCTACTGCCACTTTGCAAGAGATGCTTCTTCTCACCCGAAAAATAAATCTAGGGTAGGTCTAGACTTTTATTTTTTTTAAAAAAAAAATCTTCGGAATCAAAAATTTGATAAATTTTAGAATGATTTAAAATGTTTTGAAACAAAATCAGCTCCCCCAGGGAAAAGGAACATTTGTCGGAATCTGTCCAAATGATCTTTCATAACGTACGAAGAAAAAGTATAAAATGAAAGAATTCAAGGAAATGGTGTTTATTTTATGAGTAAAAATATGTAAGGAAAATACTTTTAAATCAATTATAAAGTCTTACTTGTTCTTTAAATTCATCTTTAAAGACTTCTAAACAATGCACAAACATTTGTCTGGTGTAGGGCCAGTGAAGGGCCTATTAACAGAAATTCAGGCTCTACAAAGAATCTGTGGTAGAAGCAGAAGTAATTAAAATTGATTTTTACCTCTGGAAGTCTTTGCTATGCACACATCTTTGCTAAGAAAGTCAACAAAACCATTAACGTCTAAGGCAGTAAATGGCTCAAACATAAGGCAGGGCTGAACCCTCAGTGCTGAGGACAGTCAATCTATTAAGAACTCATGGGCCATTTTCTGAGAGCTTCAGCACATTAACTTATTCCGTCTCCAGCCCCACGAGCTAAATACATTTATTAGGTGGCATTTGCAGAAAATGGAAGTTTCAAGTATGTGGGCTACTTACGGTCTCAAGAAAAACAAGTGCCATTAGAATTCTCAGTCACCTGCCCTCACTCTGAAGAGTAACCCTACTAAGTTCAAGACATCTAAGGGAAGAAAGCTATTCACTGATAGCAAAGGACTCAGTGGGATTCTACACTACACAGAGCTCACAGCCAATTAGGACCAAATATGCTCAGAAAATCATAAGCGAGTCTGACACACTTACAGACGCAGTAACTTCTGGGGCATCCTGCAGCTCTAAACTCCCCCAAACTGAAGTGCATCCCTCCACTATCAATTCTGGTCTCCTTCGCCTCCTTTTAGCAATGGGATTTGGGTCTTTTACTATAAATATATTGTTTCTCTAAATACACCTGGTGAGGCTAGCACAGATAACAAAGCCATAGGACATACTTTATAAACACTAGCGGGCATCATCCCTACCACTTAAGGAGAACACACAAAGAGAGCACCATGTGGCTGAAGTCTGGATGACTCTGCTGGTCTTCATGCCATCCCAGGTGACACCCCGCTGTGACAGCACATGCCTTCTTATGGGACTGCATACATTGTACAAAGAATAAGGAAGAGACAGCATCAACAGGACACATCCCAGCCCTTAAGATAAGTCACTTAACTTATCCAGTTGCACAGTGCTTTTCCCATCGAGCAACAAGAACCTACCCCACAGCTAAGTTTCACAACCATGTAAAGAATAATCTACCAGGTTTTAGTTACTCTAAGTAGCAACACATAAAACAAAGGGAAATGGGGATATGCTGGGCCGAAATTACCAAACACAACTAAAAGACCCCATTCTTTCTACATACAGCCTATTAGTCAAGCTTAATGCTGACTCACATATGTATTCACTTCACCAATACTGAACAGAAGGCTACTACAGGCTGCCAGATCAGTCGGTAAACAAGTCCCACAGGATTCTTTTACTGAGAGCCAATTCCACTGAGCAAGTCAACCCACATTTTATTTAAGTCAGCAATTTCAGTAGGGTGCAATCAGGAAGAATGATTAATTGAGACTAGATAATCAAGAACAACTTCATTAACAAGGCAGGGGGAGAAAGACTAAGCTTTCACATTACAAATTGACTATAGTATCATGGGTTCGATAGAGAATGGCAGAAACCAGGGATTTCGGGGTTCCATAGGTATGCAATTTATAAAGAATTAGAGAATATAAAATTACAATCACTGTCCATTTCCTGGTGATTATATATATATGATAGTAATGGAGATACCTGGCTGGTAGGAGCTGCTTTAACCTATGCCTGATATAGTACAAACCTCATTGTCCTTATGTACTCAATAGACACACTATACTTAGTTCTCTCCTACGAAGGACTGGGAAGAAAGACAAAACCATGACAGATTTTAAAGCATCAGGTTGGAAGTTCTTGAGTGCACTGCTGGAACACACACATACCTTAAAGGCAGTGAGGAACACTAGTATGGGACGGGAGGACATTTTATTAGGGATAAGAGTAAAGGGGTCCTTGTTAGAATAGAGAGCTTAGTTGAGTTGGGTCCAATGAGAAGCAAACTTATGAGTCACCAACTTGGACATTCATTCAAATGAAAAGATTTCATCCTTTTTATGTATAATAATCAAAATAACAGAAATATATCATTATTACTACAGTATTATAGGTGTATTCTCTTTGGGTTAGCTTTTGCCTCCTATGGGAAAATGGGGGAAAAGTTGTGGGGAAAAAAAAGAAAAGAAATCATGCTATAAGAACATCGAAATTCTTTGGACAGAAAGGGGGAGGATTTAACTGCAAGCTGCACATACGTGACACCAGCCAGTAGAAGCAGGAATGACCAAGGGGTGGCATGTGACATCTCCTGGCATAGACCCTGAGCAGTGATACTCCCTGGTCTGGAGCCCCATGGGATACAGGAGTGAAGAAAACAGAGTGTTTTCATTCCCTCCACATGCATTGCATCTTGAATGGGTGTCTGGTGGGATGCTCAGAGCCCATGGTCTCCTCTTGTCCCATCATGACATGCTGGGATAGGCAACTTGTTTCATTTGTTTGTTTATTTCGCAGGTCCACAAATTACTGAAGATACCTAGAATCTCACCCATACCCAATAAGAAAACCTGCCGTTCCCTGTGGTGCTGTTCAGTGGAGAAGATGGGGTGAAGACATTTTACGTACAGAATAGACTTGAAGCTTTGACAGTGACACCCTTGGCTGTGGCAGGTAAGGTCAAAGTCCCCAGTCAAGCCCCATCCTTAGAACCTGTGAGTGTTGCCTTATAGTAGTTACATCCACTTTTCAGGTATAACTATAAATCTTATGGTGGGTCTGTTACTGTGAAGTTTGTAGGTGGGCTTGACGTCATCATAAAGGTTGTAAGGTGCAAAAGAGAAGCAGGGGAGGAAAAGCTCACCTATACCATTGGCTCTGAGTAAGTAGAGTCTACTATAAACCAATTAAGGCATGCAGCTGCCTTGAGAGTAGCATTCCCTACCTTAGGATTTCGACCCCTTTGGCAAAATCCTATCTCTGACAATATGTACATCACCGTTATGATTAATCAGAGTAGCAAAATTACAGTTATCAAGTGGCGATGAAAACAATTTTAAGCTTGGGGGTTCACCAAACAAGAGAAACCGTACAGGGACGTACAGTCGGAAGGTTGAGGACCACTGCTCTGGAGCATATGAGGAAAGCCAGGGAACAAAGCGGTCCCTAGAACCTCCAGAAAAGACTTCATTTTTCACAGTTTCTAAAAATGGGGCTAGAATGGGGACTTTCACCGTACCTACTGTTTTATCCCACTGGAAGTTTGTTTTGGAATTCTGCCCTCCAGAGAGTCCCATAACAAATATTCTGCAGTTTGAAGCCACTTAATATAAGCCAATAAATGTTGGTTTTAAAAAACTGTTTCCTCTTATCTGTATTAAGATTTCTAACCATCATTTAACAAATTATTATAAAGGACAGACCGGGTATTACAAGATAAGGCTCTGTGACCCTTAGTTCACAGGCTCAAATGCCATCTGAGATCAGAAGCTCACCAAGGCCTTGCCCCTGGGAATCACACACTGGGGAAATGCATGGCAAGCCATGTGACAAAGAAATTTGTGACCTAAGAATGTGACCAACACACTCCATTTGCCTTACATGAATGTTAAATGTTCCAAGGCAACGAGAACAAACAATAGAGGAAAAAAAATCACGGCTGTGGCTGGGTTCAAAAGCTTACAAGAAACATTTTCAGGCTTTTCTTCAAATTCTTGAAGATAATTCTTCTGTTTCCTAAATCATTCACTAAATCCTGTAAGGTGGGCATTATATCTCCTGTCCTTGATACATTTCACAAATCTCATGGTCAAAATGAAATGAGCAGGAGAATAACAGAACCTACTTGTACCCAAAACAAGAGTAAAATGCTCTCAGACCACTAGGACAACTGGAACAGTAGACCCTACTACAACAAACAGCCGTGTTACTCCCTAACATTTATTAGAGTTATCTAAGAATATGCTGAGTGTGGAAAATTAAACGTTACAGCACTCTACTTGCGTTTAGATATCATTCATTTATTTTGGTCATTGCACATTTTTACTAGTCCCTTTTCTTTAACGCTGTTTCGCTGGTATTTGTTCCTGGAGATAGTGAAAAATTATGAAGAATATATTCTGGCATAATTTTACATAATTTAGCACACATTTACACATGACAAAGTAAAGGGGCTGTACAATTAGTGCGGAACACACACAGAGAGACATAAGGGCTTTGGCCCCTGCTATGTTCAGAGTAGCTGAACTCAGGCAGGGAAGAAGACCAAACACTAGACATCAATCGCAAATATTCTTAATTCCTGTTACCTGCTCCTGTTGTGGGAGTAGAAACCTTGAGAAGAGGCTGGCAGAGAGGAGCCAGGTCTAAAGCAAAAGTTCATTCGGCATGCAGTGGGGAAGGCAAGAAAGGTTTCTGAGATGCGGGATGTGTTTTGGCACACAGCATGAGAGGGAAAAGAGGCAAATAGGAGAGGCCTGGAAGGAGCAGAGAAATCTTCAGCAGTAAGGCTGTGTGAGGCAGAAGGAACCTGGAGCTAGAAATGGGAGAATGGCAGCTGGAGGATTCAAGAGAAACTCAACACATTCCAAGCACTCAATGACACAACTGGTGGCTCCCTTTATACTAACACAAATAAACCAGGGGCAGAGAAGCACACAAGTCAATCGGAAATGGCATGTCTATTTGTCCAAGGAAACTAACTGCCTGTTTGATAATTGAGGCTCTGGGAACTAGCTAAAGCAATGCAAAATTTATACCTGATGAAGCAAGAATTTCTCAACTACGGAAGTTTAAAGACAATGTCCATCAGCAAAAGATTTTAAAGTCCTCCCCTGATGCCCCACCCACCTCTACTCCCATCCCCACGCCCACCAGAGCCTGTAATAGTACACCATGCTGAGAAGAGAGAAGGCGACTTCTGGAGGTGATTTGCTTGTGTGTGGAAGTTCCGTACAGAGAACTGTTTGATATAATAAAAGAACACACAACTTAAAGCTTTGAAAGGAGATTGCAACTGAACAGTGAATTCATTAAAATTGTACTCTTTTTTTTAAAGCTAGTACTTTTTATCTTAGAAAAATCATCACCAAATGCAATTTAATAAATAAATGGGGTCCAACACAGTCTAACTGAACAACATGCTAATTGTAATTCTACTGCCCCTAGAATTATGAATTCTCAAAGATTTAATAATAGAAGGTACTTTCCTCTGGAACAGTTATCCATGCACAGTAGAAAGAGCACTAAATAGCCACATGGTTCATGGAAGCATCTTAACTGATTCAGATACTGAAACCTGGGAACTAAACTGGAATACTTCAGTGAACAAAAGCGCAGTGTGATCCCCTTCAGGTCAGGAGACAAGATTCTGTCCCCTCTGTTGGTTTAGGCCTGAGTCTATGTACGTAGGGAACAGTGAAACACCTATAATTTAAATAGTAAATACTGCACACCCAGCACCCAAATATTTACTAATTATGTGCAAATCTTATGCAGGAATCTCCACTTCAGATGTTTAAAATAATGCGTTCTTTTATGAAAAAAGAACATTGTTTTAAATAGACCGTTTTAAATGTTTTATGCTTTAGGTATTTTTAAATAAATTTTTAAATAAATAAATTATTAAGAAGCAAAACAAAACAGATGAAGATGAAGTCACCCTCCTAAGAATCCAAGTGGCATTGCTAGGTTACCTAAGATACCACTTTACATCTCAGTTGACAACCTGCCAAGTGTTAGGTGGATAATGCCATAGAATTATTTGCACAGGGCCTTAATCATCCAAACTTGGACCAAAGGTCAATATTCACTGCTACCTCTGACTTGGGGAGAAAATGCATTCAACTATTACAAGAATTAAGATTTGCAACATAAGTACACAAGTTTTGTGGTTTTTATTTATATATTTATTTTTAGTATTCTTTTGTTTTTGTTTTTTTGTTTTGTTTTGTTTTTTTTTAAGTGGGAACTAGAGTGTCAGAGAAGTGATAGATGAGACTGGAATGGACTGAAATTCTAGACAGAAAATACAGTTGTAGAGAAAAGCAAAACCTCAAAGCAAGAAACAAAACTTAAGAAATTTATTTGCAGCTTGTTTGCTTGTTTATAATTTTAGAATCCTGCTAATACACTGATTCGGAGGAGTAAGAATCGTATAATTTTCTTCTGAAAATTCAGGACTCCAGGACATCTCTCATTAACTCAACGCAGATGGTAGGAGAGATCAACTTCAACTGTATGTCACACACTCAACTCTACTTAATTATTAATCTAAAACAGTGGTTCTCCGCAGGGGTTACATTTCTGCCTCCAGGGGGCGTGTGGAAACATTTTAGGAGATTAGAAATGCCGGGCAGCAATTAGCCTCTACTGGGTGGAGGTTAACTTCATTGCTAGACATCCTAGAACACAGAATACGAACCCCCTCCCCCAGGAACAACAAAGAATTGTCAACTTCAAATCTTCAACAGTGCTGAGAGAGAGAGAGAGAGAGAGAGAGAGAGAGAGAGAGAGAGAGAGAGAGAGACCGATCAGAGACAGCATGCATTCTGAAGCTTGCAGAAGCAAAATTCCATTTTTCAAATCTTTCATAGGTGTCTAATTGAAAGATAAGCTGCCACTACCACCGGAGGGATCATTTTACAACTGCCTTAAATGTGACGGATGGTAGCTCCAACTAAGAACTGTATTGCAAAGCACAGGACCTTCCTCGCAGGTGCTCTGAAACCACAGGAAAAGAATGGTCTCATCCGTTTATTTTATGTTTATTGCAAGTCACCTGGTTCAGTATCAAGTTGTGTCTGTTCTGTAGCTAATACTCTAAAAACGCACTGACCTCAAAGAAACACAGTATCTTTTTAATATAGAAACTCAGTCAATCCTATTTACAGAGATTTGTGGGGAAGGCTGTGATGGGTGAAAAACATCGCCCTGGTCTTAAAAATGCTAAGTTATTTCACAGTTTGCTTCCAAAATGACTCAGATCATTATTAGTTCTAGTCATGCGAAGTTTGTTTCTTCCAAGCCTACTAGTAAGGGAGAAAGAAGGAAATAACCACCACGAAATAACCACCATCTTTCTGCAGTCCTTAAACCAATGAAACAGGAGCTTACTAAAAAGCAGATCTGTGCAGAGATGTTTCTCTTTTATCACAACTGTGAGAAGAACGCAAGCAAATCATTGGTTGTGCAAATAAAGATTTTAAGAAATCTATCATCTGCCTAAATACCTATGGTGTGGGAGGAAAACAAACAAAAGGAAACCCTGACTCACGGATCTAAAAAAATATAACCTGTGAACATTTTCCTTATAGCGCTCAATCAAAATCCGTATTTACTCTTTTTCCTCACTCCGTTAAAAAAAAAAAAAAAAAAAAAAAAAAAAAAAAAAAAAAAAAAAAAAAACCTGGAAGAATGACCTCCATGTAGGCTTTCAGCAAAACAGTGTTAAGAATGAATAAAGAAAGCCTGGTGTGCAGCTGTCAAACCTCCCTGGACCCTGGAGCGAACACCACAGTGGAGAGGGGACCCTGTGGTCCAGAAGGAGCCTTTCACACCTGTCAGGGCTGTTTTCACCCGCGAAGCATCTTCCTCTCCTACTATGCGAGCAAACGTAAGCCAACTTTGGTGGTTTCCATCCCCCACCCAGGCAAAATCCAGCTTCCAGCGCGGCTCAAGTCCTTACGCAGGGAAAATCTCAGCGCTCTTTTCCACTCACTGAGTCGCCATATGAAGTTGACAGGCAAGATCACTGAGACCCCACTGAGGACCCACATAGAGAGCCCCGAGGTCACCCAACGTTGCACTTTCCAGGCGTGGGCAAAGCACAACGCAGCAAGACACCTCTCACCACGGGGTGTCCGTGGAGAGGGGGTGCTTGGCTTTGTGATCCCGAATTGTCCCTCATCTAGGGAGGGCAGAGCTCAACTTCAAAGATAGGGTTCCCACACGTCCGGCCGCCCGGCCACACTCTGGGCTGCCCGTGAGGTCGCGCAACAGTCACCGCGGTGGCCAAGGAGCCGCCTGCTCTGCACAGGGACTGGGATGCCGCGCTCGCTCCCCGCTGTCCCCGGACCCGGGCCCCGTCCCCACGGACGCGCTCACCCAGCAGCAGCAGCTTGACCTCGCGCGCCGCCTTCTCTCCGTCCTCCCGGAGGTTGCGGTCGATCATCTTGCTGCGCTCCACGGCCGCCTTGTCCTCAGCGCTCAGTGTGCAGCCCATGGTGGCCAAGCGTCGCCGCGCCCTCGGCGCCGGGGCCGGCTGGCAGAGCGGGGAGAGGCTGGCCCGGAGGCGGCCCGGCTACGTCCTCAGCTCCGGCTTGCTGGAGGCGAGGTCTGCTAGCCCGCACCCCGCCGCCTCGGGCGGCCGTCCCCGCCGGCGACACTCCGCGATCCGCGCCCGCGAGTCCCGGCGACCCCTAGGCTCTGCCGCTGCCGCCGCCGCAGCTGCCCCTGGCCGAGCCGCAGCCGCTCACAGCCCGAGCGAGCTCGGCGTCCGCGCGCCGCCGCGGCCCCGCCCCAGCCCGCCCCGCGACCACTCCCAGCGCGCGCTCACGCCCGCCCGCGCACGTGCCGTCGGACAGCGCCCCCTCCGACCGGCGCGCGCCCGCGTGATCGCCGAGCCCAAGGCTTTCTGCACGTCCGCCCCACACCCGCCCCCCAGGAGGTGCCCCGTGGGTCTGCTGACTTCTCCAGCCCCAACCCGGAGCTTTCACTAACCCCCTCCCACGCTCCGGAGACCGCTGCTGGGATCCCTGGGTACCTGTCCCTTAAGGGCCCGGGTGGGACGCTTGCCAAAGTTGCGAGCAAGGTGGAAAAAAAAGGCAATCCTGGGCATTTGAGCATGCCCGGCGCCTGCAGCCACGCAAGGGTTTTGCAAAATGTGTGTGGGCTTGTGTGAAGGGCCATGGGAAATAGAGAGAAATGAGCAAAAAATGGGGCCCAGCCAAAGCCCAAGTGGGGAGCAACCTAGCGGGAATCTTAATCTTGGGGTTGCCACTGCTCACTTCCTCCCTTGCCTTTTCTTTTTCTTTTCCTCTGGCTTTTCCTTTGATCTATGCTCACCTTCCTTTTCATAAGGGAACACATTTTGAAGGATTTTCTTTCTAACTCGACAAAACCGTTTGGCAAAAGAATCGAAGAATTATGTTTAAACGGCAAGGGCCATAAAACACACAAGCAAGTCTCTGGTAATGGATCGCCTTTAGGGCACATGTAAGTACCTCGCCAAGCTGAGTACCCATGTTTATGGCCTTATTGTAACTCCTGTACCCGTGGGCATGGCATTTCTTTTTGCAGGCCTTAGCTACCTTGCTGTAAATGAGAGAGTAGTCTACAGGACAGTCCCCCCTTCCAGGATCAGGTGCTAAGAGAGAGGGGTGTACATGTCAAGAAACAAGTTAGAACAAAGATAACTAAAAACATCCAGTTTTAAATAACTCTAGACCGAAGGGGAAGTTTTCTGGATATGTTAGGTGATGCAGACTCACATGCTGTTTTACTGAGGAAAGACCCAGGACACGTGATGTTTGGCGAGAGTATATATAGGACTCAACAGACAGTGGCAATGTGCTTTCATAGTTGGCTTTGGAACACTTTGTTGGTCTCAAGTCTTCACTGATCTTCGCTTCACTGAGAGAGGAATAGGTGAGAATGTCTCCTGGTATCCTGGTCCTAGTCACTGCCACTAATTTGTGGTGGAAGCCTGGTGGTTTCTGCTGGATGGTGCCGCCTCTGCTGACTCATGTTTGGTATCTGGACACTACTGAACTGGACTGCTGGTATCCTGACAAACAGAGATTGGAACTGCCTCAAAAAAAACTACTTCTAAGTAGGTCTACATCCCCTTGTCCCATTTTCAGTCTTTTTTCCCTTACCTTTAGATGGTGGGCTAGAACTGGGGTTCAAATCCCTTGAGAACCCTTATTAAATGTAGGTTTTGAAAAATCTAAACCTATACTAAACTATGTCATAAAGTACCTTGGGAGAAAACTGTTTATTTAATATAGGCATGATAAGAAACATGTGAACTGACCATTATTTCCAAATGAATGAGGATAAGTCATAAATCAGAGGCCATGTGACTTTGGGTGGTAGATCTAGAAAGACAAAGAGAATGCTACAGCTGACAATGTTACCTTGGAGTGAGGGAAAGAGGTGAGTAATTCCTGCTTAGTCTTAAGAATTGAGGCTCTAGACCTATATGAGCTTTTAAGAGTCTGTATTTTTCAGTCATCAAATGGCTTGGTCCCACCTGAGTCCTAAATGAGACTGTAATACTGGAGAAACAATTTCTGGAACTAACCCTTTCCCTACTCATAATACCCTTACAAGGACAAGCAAAAGTTACCCAAGATGTTGCTTTGAGGTTTGAATGAATTAGTGTATGAGGAGCAACATAGAGGTGTTGGAACCAAGATACCTCTGGGAATTAGAGAGGGAGTGACAGATCAGAAGGATAGTGTTTACCATTGGCTACAGTGTGAACACACTAGGCTTGTGAACCCCGCTTTATTAACTGCATTGGTTAAGCCTTCTGCTTAGGAAATCAAGAGTTTGGTAAGAGAACTAGCTAGGAATATTTAGGAATATAGGTGGGGTAGCCTGGCCTCTGCTTTCACTTTGCTTTACATATCCCAAACTGAAACCATTCTTGTTAGAGATCATGTGGGTTTTTAAGTGACAATTTTGGGATGGGGTGCAAGACTGTTGAGGTAATAGAAAGGATGTGGTGGTTAGAGCTACTGGCTACCACAACAAAACCTAGCATCACCTAGGATAAAAAGGCCTTTAGGCATTTCTCTGTGAGGGGGTGTGGGGGGAAGTTCGTGGTTCCCTTAACTAAGCAGGATGGAACAGCTTCCCATTGTAGAGACACCATTCACAGCTTTCTTTAAATGAAAGAGTTACAACACCATGATAAAGCAACCGGGCCCTTGCTTTCTCTGGTTGAGGCATACTACCATCTATCCATCCCAGCTTAGAGGCACTGAAAGCATCTGCAGGCAGCACTTTGGGTGTTGGGCAGCTTCATTTTAATGATGGACATTGCTCCACTACAATGTTTGGTCTCCCTCAAGAAAATTTATTAATAGTGGCAAAAATGAATGGGATGTATAAATAGAGGTTATGGGGAGTGTGCAACACTATCATTAAGCTGCAGAGTAATTTGTGAGTGCATATGAATGTGAAGGCATCTTGAATGACTCAGAATTATTGGAACAATTTTCATTTCCCCAGACTGAAATGTATTGTTTAATTTATTATTTAATTAATTGAAATGTTTAATTTCCTGCTGAAGGTGGTCATTCTTGAGGTCCATGTTGGTGAAGAAGCCTGGGAAGAATAGGAGAAGGAGGGAGAGTTTGCAGAATAAATAGATAGATAGATAGATAGATAGATAGATAGATAGATAGATAGATAGATAGAACATGATATGTTACTTTTAAACTGTTACCTGGAGCATGTATAGAGAAAGAACAAAAGTGCGTGGAGGAATAGGCTCTCAGCCAGTAACCAGGTACTCGTGGGACAGTTCTGTCTTCAACTTCCTACATGGCTTTACAAGTTTGAAGCTCTTCTAATTGCAGCATCCTTGTGTGTAAAAACAAATGTGATGAGTTAGATCATCCATAAGGTTCTTGGAATTGTGGCCTTTCATGAGTCTTCCATGTCAACAGGACAGATGGTTGGCAGAATACACAAACCCGTGCTTTGATGCATAGAAGGCTGCAGGAGTGAGTAAAAAACAGAGACTGGGGCCACTGATGGAGGAAATTCCTGGTACAGGAGTTATACCCACAGCATGTGATAGGCATGTAGGGGAGATGGAAATGCAGCCTTAACTTTCAGTCATGACTTTTCATGCAAAGCAGGAGGAAAGAAGACTACTGTTCTGTGAAGGGAAAAACATGGCTACCTATCTGCTGATGGTCCCTCTGAGCTCACTCTTGGGATTTATTGCCATCCATTTTGCAATCCAGCAGACATTGTCTACCCATTGTTCAATCATGCAACATTCTCCCATTGTCCTTCCTGCCTTGCTGTGTGATAAGTTCTCTTTTTACACATTTAAACTTTGTCTCAGGACAAGTGTTCCATTGTATATGAACACTCCATCTTCCCCCAGACAAAAGCCTCCTGCATTGTTTTCCACAGGGCAAACGAATTCCAGAACATTCTAGTCCTTGCCTGTTCCTGTATGTTCTTGTTAAAAACAAGTATCACTGGAAGAAAACAATAAGGGACAATTCTACTTTTCATCTTTTTAGGTAAAATGTTTTTTTCTTTTTTCCCTCCAAATGTAAATGTTCAAACTGACATTAAATAAATAACTCCTATAAACTCTACTCTCAAATATTCCCAGAGGAAGAGATCTAAACCAACACACCCCAGTTGAAGATATCTATGGAGCCTCTCTCTACTTCCTCTGTGTCCACTCTTTCTTTATTTGATATTTTCTGTATTTACCTTTCTGGTCTTATCCCCTTTCCACCAATCCCATTCCCCCTCAACCTCCCATTGCCTCCATGAAGGTGCTCCCGCTCCCAACCACCCTCTCCCACCTCAGCTCCTTGGCATTTCCCTACACTGGAAAAACAACCTTTCCTGGATTAAAGTCCTCTCCTCCCATTGATGCCAGCGAATGCTATCCTCTGCTGCATATGCACCTGGAGTCATGGGTCTCTCCATAGAATCCATTGGATGGTGTTTTAGTCCCTGGGATCTGTGGAGGGTTTCGTTAGTTAATAATTTTGATCTTTCCATGGGGTTGCAAACACTTTCAGCTCCTTTGATCTCTTTGCTACCTCCTTCATTGGAGTCCCCATATTCAGTCAAATGGTTAGCTGCAAGCATCCTCCTCTGTATCAGTATGGTTCTGGCAGAGCCTCTGAGGAGGCATCCATATCAGATTCCTGCCATTAAACATTAATTGGCATTAGAGTTTCATGTCTGTATATGAGATGCATCCCCAGGTGAGGCAGTCTTTGAATGACCTTTACTCCAATCCCAGCTCCTCTATTTGTCCCATTATTTCCTCCCATGAGTGATTTGTTCTTCCTTCTAAAAAGGACTAAGGCATCTACCTTCCTGCCTTCCTTCTCTTTGAGCTTCCTAATTTCTATAAATTGTTTCTTGGTTATTAAGAGTTTTTGGGCTAGTATCCACTTATCAGTGAGTACATATCATGAGTGTTCTTTTGTGACTGGGTTACCTCACTCAGGATGATAACTTCAAGTTCTATTCATGTGCCTAGAAATTTCATGAAGTTATTGTTTTCAATAGTTGTGTAGTACTCTATTGTTTAAATGTACTACAATTTCTGTATCTATCCATTTACTGAAGGACATCTGGATTCTTTCTAGCTTCTGGCTATTATATATAAGGCTGCTATGAACATGGTGGAACATGTGTTCTTGTTAGATGTTGGAGCATCTTTAGGGTATATGACCAGGATTGGTATAGCTGGGTCCTCAGGTAGTACTATGTCTAATTTTCTGAGTAACTGCTAGACTGATTTTCAGAGTGGCTTGACCATCTTACAATCCCATCAACAGTGGAGGAGTGTTCCTCTTTCTCCACAACATTGCCAGAATCTGCTGTCACCTGAATTTTTGATCTTAGCCATTCTGACTAGTATGAGGTAGAATCCCAGGATTGTTTTGATTTGCATTTCCCTGATGACTAGGGATGTTGAGAACTTCTTTAGGTGCTTCTCAGCCATTTGATATTCTTCAGTTGAGAATTCGTTATTTAGCTCTGTACCTCATTCTTTACAATAAAATTATTCAATTCTCTAGTGTCTAACTTCTTAAGTTCTTTGTGGCCCTCTATCAGATGGAGGATTGGTAACAATCTTTTCCCAATCGGTTGGATGCTGTTTTGTTCTTTTGACAGTGCCCTTTGCCTTACAGAAGCTTTGCAATTTCATGAGGTTACATTTGTTGATTCTTGCTCTTAGAGCATAAGCCATTGGTGTTCTCTTCAGGAAAATTTCCCCTCTTCCTATGTGTTGTAAGCTCTTCTCCACTTTCTGTTTTATTAGATTCAATGTACCTCATTTTATGTGGAGGTCTTTTGTCCACTTGGACTTGAACTTTGTACAAAGAGATAAGAAAGGATTAATTTGCATTCTTCTGAATGTGACTTCCAGTTTAACAAACATCATTTGCTGAAGATACTGTCCTTTATCCACTGAATGTTTTTAGCTCCTTTGTCAAAGACCAAGTGACCATAGATGTGTAGATTCATTTCTGGGTCGTCAATTTTATTCTATTCTACCTGCCTGTCTCTATGCCAATACCATACAGTTTTTATCACAATTGATCTCTAATACAGCTTGAGGTCAGGAATGGTAAATCCCTTGGAAGTTTTTTTATTGTTGAAAATAGTTTATGCTGTCCTGTTTTATTTTTATTATTATTTCAAATGAATTTGCAAATTGCTCTTTCTAACTCTATGAAGAACTGAGTTGGTATTTTAATGGGGATTGAATTGAATGTAGATTGCCTTAGGTAAGATGGCCATTTTTACTATTTTGATTCTTCCAATCCATGAGCATGGTACATCATTCTAACTTCTGAGGTCTTCTTCAATTTCCTCCTTCAGGGACTTGAAGTTCTTGTCATACAGATCCTTCATTTGCTGGGTTAGGGTCACACAAAGGTATTTTATATTCTTTGTGGCTTTTGTGAAGGATGTTGATTCTCCAATGTCTTTCTCAACCTATTTATCCTTTGAGTAGAAGAAGGCTGCTGATTTGTTCGAGGTAATGTCACATCCAGCCACTTTGCTGAAGTTGTTTATCAGCTATAGAAGTTATCTGGTATAATTATCAGGGTTACTTAAATATACTATCATCTGCAAATAGCTATATTTTGACTTCTTCATTTCAAATTTGTATCCCTTTGACCTCCTTTTGTTGTCTAATTGCTCTGGCCAGGACTTCCAGTACTATGTTAAATAGGTAGGGAGAGAGTGGGCAGCCTGTCTAGTCCCTGATTTTAGTGGGATTGCTTCAAGTTCCTCACCATTTAGTTGATGTTGGCTACTGGTTTGCTGTATATTGCTTTTACTGTGTTTAAGTATGGGCCTTGAATTCCTGATCTTTCCAAGACTTTTAATATGAAGGGGTATTGAATTTTGTCTAATGCTTTCTCAGTTTCTAAAGAGATGATCATGTGGTTTTTTTTTTTTTCCTTTGAATTTTTTTATATAGTGGATTATGTTGATAGATTCCCATGTATTCCCATATATTGAACCATCTTTGCATCCCAGGGATGTTTGATGTTTGATGTTTTCTTGGATTCAGTTTGCAAGAATTTTATTGCATCAATGTTTATGAGGAAAATTGGTTTGAAGGTTTTGTCCTTTGTAGGGTCTTTGTGTGGTTTAGGAATGAAGGTAATTATGACTTCAAAGAATGAGTTGGGTAGTGTTTCCTCTGTTTCTATTTTGTGGAATAGTTTGAAGATTATTAGTATTAGGTCTTCTATGAAGGTCTGAAAGAAGTCACCACTAAATACATCTGGTCCTGGGCTTTTTCTGGTGTGTTGGAATATACACAGTTTTCTGTAGTGAGAGAGCTGGGTTTTGATGTTGTCAGGTTGTCTTGGTTTCTGTTCCTTAGATTCTTGCGCTTGCCTCTTGCCATCTTCTTCCCTTTGATGTTAGTTGTTCTTCTTGTCTCTGAATGGAGCTTGTCTTTCCTGTGCATCTGTGGACTGTGGGCCCCAGATGGAGAGTGGTTCTGAGTGTTTAGCTCTCAATGGGCAGGCTGTGACTTCCTATGGTGATGGGCTGGCTCTAGCTGTGGGTGCAGACAGAGGCCTTAAGGGCACAGACCCAAGCAGTAGTGTGGTACCTGTGCTCTGAGAGTTCCCAGAGGTCTCTGCCCAGATAATCAGTAGAGAGACAGTGTGGACTCACCCGTGGGCCCGGTGTGGAGAGTGCTCCTGCTTCTCCCCTGGGTGGTCAGTTCTCTTCGGACTGGCCGGGGGTCCTCTCAACTCAGGGATGTCTGTGTCCACACTTATCTACTACTGCTTTGCACCCAGGGACAAGATCCAGCCTTTTAAAACGTCAGTGTTGCCTATTCACTTTCCGTCCTGGAGAAGACTTCTCCATACTTCTTAGGATAATACTTGTTATGCAGTGTCCATTCCCTACATCCATAATATTGTCTACCTGTCTTCTCTATTCCCTCCATAGTTCAGCCTCACTGACCTCTAGGTTATTGCTTGAACTTTCCGCAGGCATCCCTTCACTGAGCCTTTGCACACACATCCAATCTAACCAGAACATTGTTTACCCAGATAGCTGCTTGACTCATTCTCTTATTTCATCCAACTCTCTGTTCAAATGTCACCATATCAGATGGGGAGTTATGTCTGTCTACCCAGTTGCCGCTCTTTATTCTTTTACTATGCACTATACTTTTATGATAACTCGTTTCACATAGCACACGTTTTTGATATTGCTTATCAGCTATCTTTCCTCTCTTGAGTATGCATTCAAAAGGGCAGAGACTTTGTCTCTTTCACTTTCTGTTTTATGTCCAACTCAGTGCCTTTAAGACATATGTAAGTAGATCAATTAAATGAAATAAAACGAACATAGGGTAAGTGCTGTGAATATGATGGAGCCCCATTTGCGTTTCTTCCTGAAAGACATCAGGACTGTGATCGATGTGATTCTGATTGATCATAAATGCTGCGAAAGCCAAAGGAGAAAACATGGTGCAACAGTCTGGAGAGACTTCAGGGGTGGAGCGCAGCTCAGCAGCACAGAGAAATGGAAGGTCTAAGGCACCTCTACTCAGATTCTGTCTAACTATTGCTTACTAAAATATCCTGCCTTGGGAAGAAATGAAAGAAAGGCTAGGATTTGGTGTGGTCACCATGCTCAGGGGTAGGCTGAGGCTGGCTGTTCAGGAAGAGGTCTCAACTGAGAGGCATCGTGAATTTACAGATATGGCAGCTGTCAAGCCCCCAACACTCACTGGGAGATTGACCTGAGTCATGACCCTCAAGGGCCATTTAAGGACTTAATCCAGGAGGGGATTTGGAACTTTCAGCTCAGTGTTCAGGGAATTATGATACACATGGACTAAAGATCAGATTACAAGAAGAAACAAGATTTGTGGAAGGATGCCACGCTCTTAGGCAGAATGCAAACTCAGTGGCCAGAACTTAGGCTGTTCTGATCAGACAGGTTAGATCTATGTCACCTGAAGCCCAACCTGATCCTCGAGACCTGTGGCAATCATCTAAGAGGTCAAACTTTACCTAAAAGTTGGCTCTCTATTCATGACAGTTTGATGTCTATGATTGTTTCTTCTTTAAAACAGAGGACATCAAAGGGTCATTGATGGGACCATGCAACAAGTCTCACAGAGGAGGGTTTAATATTAAAGTGGAGGGGACACTGAGGTGCCTCTGGGGGGAAAAAGACAAAAGAGAGTTGGGGAAGGGAGAACATAACTTTTGTTGCCACCTCGGCGCAGGCTTGAGCGGATATATGACGGGCAAAAATGCAGGGCATCTTGGGCAACTAGAGATGACATGTCTTGTCAAAGGGTCCCTTGAATGCTGGCTGTAAAGATGCCTGATTACCACAAAGTCACTTTCAGGTGTCCATAGATGTCCCTGGATGCCATCAAATAAGATGTATAAAAGTTTTCCCATCACATGCTCATAATTACAGTACAGCTACTGGGATCAGACTAAGACCAAATTAGATAAAGTCACTAAGATGGAAAGGACAGTTGAGGACTTTGAGGACCAAGATTAAGATAGATGTGTGGATAAGATCTAACTGGGAGAAATTATTTTATAGCCAAATTCAGGTCAATTACCTGCTTGTAGTCGGATAACAATAAGATTATGCATGTGTGCATGTCATTTTCTTTTTCTTTTTTTCTATACCTCTGTCTGTCTGTCTGTCATCTCTGATTTTCAAACCTGTGTTCCTCTCCTCCAATGTTTGACTTTAACATAATTTCAAAAATGTTGTTCTAATAAAGGATCAAGTCAGGCTTTGACCAGGCTCACCACAAATCTATATGCTCAGAGCTTCCTACCTGCCATGGCTTTATTGCAGTCTGTTTATTTACTACATTGGCTTTTAAAATAGCTCTGTTGACACCTCTCCCTCTGTTCCTGCTTCCTGCTGCCTCAGCTGTTTTTCTTTCACTGCGGGGGCTCTGGTGATGCTGGAAGGCTGGCAAGTATGTCTTTTGTTCAGCTCAGCAGGACCTGGCCAAAGGTCTGGTGGGGGACAAAGAATGGTGCTGGTCCAAAAGGAGTCTGTAAACCCAGAACATTTCTGTCCTGATTTCTGTTGGTGGTAACATGATTCCACGTACAGGTACCAGGGAATGCAGAAAACATTTGTTGACTAGCAACACCTTATTAGGCTATATATATGCGATATATTTTAGGCTACATATGTAATAAAGGGGGAAACATAAAGCTCTTGTGTCCTTCACAGGGTGAATAGACCCAACCAAGCCATCAGTGGGGCTGCTTTCTGATGCTGCACCTGGGTAGGTGTGTGGGTTCCACCCCTCCCTGTATTATATTTGACCCAAGTCCAAAAATACTGGCCCACAGATTTCTAACTTGTTTTCATCATCATTGTGAGTTGAATATCTTTTTTTTTTTTTTTTTTTTTTGCCTAACTTTAAAATTCCTTTTGGACAAACTCTTATTTGGAAGCAAGGAGCTGTCACCTGTCATAGTAGTGGATAGACAGTGGCTATCCAGCAAATACACACTGGAGAAAAAGTTAAATATAACTTTAATGGTTCCTTTAAAAAGCAGTAAAAGCCTTTAATCACAGGACTGAGCTCTTAGACCCTGCTGCTAAGGCAGGCTACCCCACTTGTCTCTGTCACTGGTAAATGTTTAAAGGGAGCATCTTCAGTGCAATAGCAGAGCCCCAGGGGTGCTGTCTACCCTGCTTTCTGTCTGCTCTGAGGCCCATTTTCCCTGAGACTTCGGTTGTCTATAGTTTCCTCATCTGTCAACAGGTAACTGGATCTTTCCTAATTTCTTCATAAGCCTCTGAATGGAATAAAAAATGAAAAGCTTACAACCTCAAATCAGCTGCTGCCTTCCTTCTTAGCCCATTCTGAGTGGAATAGGCCCTGTCCCTTCTTCTGCTTCAACACAGTCCTTCTGACCTGTTACCATCACATGTGGCAGTTACAGAACATACACACACACACACACACACACACACACACACACACACACACACACACCACACCACACCACAACAAACACACTCATACACATACACACACACCACACCAAATCACACACACACACACACACACACACACACACACACACCACACCACACCACAACACACAGCACACCACCATACACACACACAGACACATACACACACACCATACCACATCACACACACACACACACCACACCACAACACACACAAACACACACAGACAGACACATACACACACACACCACACCATATCACTCACACACACCACACCACAACACACACAAACACACACAGACAGACACATACACACACACACCACACCATATCACTCACACACACCACACCACAACACACACACATACACACATACACATACACACACACACACACACACCACACCATATCACTCACACACACAGACACACACACACACACACACACCACACCATATCACACCACACAACACACACATACCATATCACACCACACATACACATGCATACACACACACAAAGACATACATACACACACACATACACACACACAATTTCCTCTTTTAGATAATATCTACAGAGAAAAGCAAATGTGTTCCATCCTGAAAACTAGAGCATGGAGTGAAAGAGATGGCTTAGCAGTTAATAGTGGGCACTGCTCTTACGGAAGACCCAGGTTCAGTTCCCAGCACACTCGTGGAGTAGCTACTGGATCTCCAGCTCCCAGGAGAGAGAAAGCACTTGTCTGTTTAGGAACCTTAAGTTGTGTGCGTGTGTACACACATGCATCCTCATGGATGCACACAGAGGAAGCTTCTTAAATAACTAAGATGTGTAACCAGTGATGCCAAACAAGACCCTGTAATCTGGGGGGATGGCTGCATTCTCTCCCCCAGCATATTCTCTGTCTCTGCCTCTCAGCTCTGCTCTGTATGCTCTTATTTTCTCTAGTCCATGTAAGAAGTCCAAAGACTGTAATTTTCTGCAATAGAGAACCCTAAGCCTCTCTCGTTCTTATAACACCATTGGTGGATATGCCCGTAAGATCTCCCCTTTCTTTCAAATCCTTTCTCAAAGTATATTTGTTTTCCCCTCTCAAATAAGATATTTCTACCCCTCAGAGAAAGTTCATTTCTATCTGTCAGCACACTATTTTTTTTTCTTTCATTCACATGGGTGAGTGCCTTTGAAAGGTCCACAGAACACTGGGTACATAAAGAAGTTGTATTAAACACTGCAATTTCAGGGGGAGGAGCTTTCTTCAGGGAAAACAACAGTCTTCACCCCACTGTTATTTCCTTTCTGTTAACCTCAATCATTCCTAATTTAACATCCAAGATCCCCTTAGCATCTGTTTGAAACCAGACCAGCACCGTTACATGGCTGGCTCTGCAAAATGCATTCCATGGATCTGTGGGAAGCCAGAGCATTTCACTTTTGAACAGGCAAGAGATCTGACTTTAGTTATTATTTTTTTTAATCCTTCAGCCAGAGAACAAATAAAGGAGATGAAAGGAGAAGCAATTGGTTCCAGTTCTTTGCTGAGAACTTGATGTGTCCCGGGTTTCAGATACCAGGAAACACTTCCGTGTCCTTAGCACAATGTCCTCTGCCCACCTTCTGTTCCCCTTCAGCTAATTTGCCTTGATTTCTATTGCTTGCAATCATGAGAATCCTAATATGAGAAACAGTAACAAAATGAACACTTTGTTAGAGTTTTTGTTGTTAAAATTGCTCTGAACTTTGAGGAAAATCAATCTCCCCTCCTCCATCCCTCTCTCTACTCTCCTTCCCCACCTTTCCTAAGATATATTTATATATTCTGCCTCATTCGAATCCCATGACAATGCTGAGAAGACAAAAAGGTGGGATTTAATGCCTTCATATTATAGATGAGGGAGTTGACTTATAGAAAAATTAACTAGCATGACCTTGGTTATATAATCAAAAAACAGTCCTATTGATACAGTATATGTATACATTTATATGTATATACATATAACATATATTCATACAATACACACGCACAGACACATTTATTCAGTACACAGCATAACAACATCCAGCTTGATAGACCAGCAGCAGCGTGCAGTTAACCACCATTCTGCCCACTATTTGACCAAGACCCTCTGAGGAAACACAACGATGTAACAAGTCAGCCAAATTTCAGCAGGACAGTTTCTTATGTGGTGTGCTGACTGGTGTCAACTGGACCCTTTCTTAAATCATTCTGCATATTAACAAAGTCCTTAGATGAGTTGTCTAGCTTAACATAGAAATCCGTTTCCTGATCCTCAAGGAGCTAAGATCCAGACTTTTCAAACTGTGCATCAGCCTATCAGCCCCTAAAACCAAACTCTGTACATTCCTGGGTCTATTGGTGCTGTTAAAGGGTTTCAGGGAACCTTGTCTCCAGGGCCTTGCCTCATACACTATGATGAGATTTCTACGAAATAATAACCGATGCAAAGTTCAAAAGACTTTTTGTGGTAACTTTAAATGTGTATTTTTCTCTCAAAACAGGGACATAGGGAGATAAATGAAACAGAATTACAATGGCACATGTGTATGAAAAATCCATAATGAAACCTATTACTTTGTATATGACCTTAAGATACAACTTGCAAAAAGTATTTCTGTTCCTATATTTTCTTTACACGAAACATGAAGTTTTGCAGTGTAGAAATGTAATAGTAGCCTGAAAGTCAGTATTTGGACAATATCTTGGCTAAACAATACTGAATTGTTGATTATGGTGCAATGGCAGCACAGGCAAAGGTAATCAATCCTGTTCACTTTGTTTCCTCTGATGTGAGGATGTTATGAATTTTGTAGGTTCACTGCTTTGAATTCTGACCACCTGCTTAAGGCTTCCTAAACTATCTTACAAAGGATTCTGTTCCATAACATTGCAAGGCAGTGAAGGACCCTAGTTGGATGACACATCATTTCTCAAGAAGTCAGTGGAAGGGAACCTGTCCGTATATCTTTGTCTTCTGAAGTTATTTATGCTGTCTTCCCAGAGGCACACACAGGACATAAATAGGCCATGGATTACAGCCACATACATCCATGAGCTTATATTCATCTTTCCTTTTTAAAGTCTAACATTGCATTTGCCTAAATTTATTTTTAAGTGTTCTTTAAACAGTTATATCATCATAGTAATGTTCTCAGAACATTTAGAATAAGTTTTAACATTATAAAACCTGTGCTGGCCAGAGCTGACCTCTGTGTTATAGCTAGCTCTCTATACTCCGACCCCCTAGGAGAGAGCTGGTCCCCCAGAAGTGCTGAAATACCTGAGAGTACAGGTCAGACCACCATTTCTGCTCTGTGGGTCCTCCCCTGAGCCCTTAGGACACAGGAACCAAGGAGCAGTCTGGGACAGGATCCTTCTAGTTTCTGCCTGCACCTGAAGCTGACTTGGTGTCCAAATATTCTGGGCCCAGACCCTGCTGGAAGAGCCAGTTTCACCAAAGTGCTGACATATCTGAAAGCACAAAAGAGACCACCACCCTTGCTCAAATTCATGTCCCAAGAGAAACCTGACCAGACCACTTTGGACACTGGAACCAAACAGACAGGATTCAGTTTTTTTCTGCCTGTGCCTGGAGCTGACCCTGTGCTACAGCTCCCAGACTCTGCTGGGAGACAGTTGGTCCCCCAGAAGTGCTGACACACACGAGACCACCACTTCTGCTCTGAGAGCCCCATCCAGAACCCTTAGGACACAGGAACAGAGGAGCAGTCTGGGACAGGATCATTCAGGTTTCTGTCTGTGCCCTGTGTTGACCCTATAACACAGACATCTCTACTCAGACCCTGCTGGCAGAGAACTGGTACCCCAGTACTGCTGACACACAGGATTACAGGAGGGTCAAGCCACTGTCAGAATCAGCAAGACCAGCTAACACCAGAGAAAAGCAGATGGCAAGAGGCAAGTCCAAGAAACTAAGCAACAGAAACTAAGGCCACATGGCATAGTCAGAACCCAATTCCCCTCCACAGCAAGTCCTGGATACCTCAACACACTAGAAAAGTGAGATTATGATTTAAAGTCACAACTCTTGATAATGTTAGAGGACTTTAAGAAGGTCATTTAAAGAAACACAAGACAACACAGGTAAACAGGTAGAAGCCCTTAGGGAATTATAGGAAAACACAAGCAAACAGGTGAAGAAATTGAACAAAACCATCCAGGATGTAAAAACAGAAATAGAAACAATAAAGAATTCACAAAGGGAGACAACCCTGGAGATAGAAAACTTAGGATCAAGAATCATAGATGCAAGAATCACCAACGGGATACAGGAGATGGAAGAGAGAATCTCAGGGGCAGGAGATATCATAGGAAACATTCACACAACAGTAAAAGAAAATTCAAGGTGCAAAAGAGCTCATAACTCCAAATAGCCAGGAAATCCAGGACACAATGAGAAGACCAAACCTAAAAATAATAGGTATAGAAGAGGGGGAAGATTCCCAATGTAAGGTTCAGTAAATATCTTTAAAAAGTTATAGAAAAATATTTACCCACCCTAAAGAAAGTTATGCTCATAAACATACAAGAAGCCTATAGAACTCTGAATAGATTGAACCAGAAAAAAATTCCTTATATTATATAATACTCAAAACAGCAAATGCACAAAACAAAGTAAGAATTTTAAAAGCAGTAAGTAAAAAATGTCAAATAACATACAAAAGCATACTTATCAGAATCACACCAGATTTCTCAACAGAGACTCCGAAAGGTAGAAGATCCTGGGTAAATGTCTCACAGATCCTAAGTGACCACAAATGAAAGCTCAGTCTATTATATCTATCAAAACACTCAATTACCATAGATGGGGAAACCAAGATAGTCCATGACAAAACCAAACTTACACAATATCTTTCCACTAATCCAGTCCTACAAAAGATAATAAATGGAAATCTTCAACACAAGAAGGGAAACTAAACCCTGGAAAAAGCAAGAAAGTAATCTTTTTTTTTTTTTTTTCATCTAACCCAAAAGAAGAAAACTACACAAACATAATTCCATCCCTAAGAACAAAAATAACAGGAAACAATAATCACTGGTCCCTAATATCTCTCAACATCAATGGACTCAATTCTCTAAATAAAAAGACGTGGAATAATAGATTGGATACTCAAGGAGGACCCAACATTTTGCTACATACAGGAAACACACCTCAGTAACAAAGACAGACACAACCTCAGAGTAAAAGGCTAGAAAACAAGTTTTCAAACAAATGGTCCCAAAAAACAAGGCAGAGTAGCCATTATAATGTCAAATAAAATTGACTTTCAACCAAAAGCCATCTAAAAAGATAAGGAAGGACACTTTTTACTCATCACAGGAAAAGTCTATCAAGGTGATATCTCAATTCTAAATATCCATGATCCAAATGCAAGGGCACCTACTTTCCTTAAAGAAACCTTACTAAAGCTCAAAGCACACATTGTACCTCACACTATATTAGTGGGAGACTTTTCCACCCCACTCTCCTCTGGAAATTAGTCTGGCGGTTCCTCAGAAAATTAGATGTAGTACTACCTGAGAACCCAGCTATATCACTCCTGGGCATATATATGCCCAAAAGATATTCCAAAATACAAAAAAGGACACATGCTATACTATATTCATAGCTTCTTTATTTATAATAGCCAGGAGTTGGAAAGAACACAAATGCCCTTCAGCAGAGGAATGGATACAGAAAATGCAGTACTTTTACACAATGGTGTACTACTCAGCTGCTAAAAATAATGAGTTCATGAAATTCTTAGGCAAATGGATGGATCTAGAAAATATCATCCTGAGTAAGATAACCCAATCACAAAAATTTACCCATGGTATGCCCTCACTGATAAGTGAATATTAGCCCCAAAGCTTAGAGTACCCAAAATACAATACACAGACCACATGAAGCTCAAGAAGGAAGATCAAAGTGCAGATGCTTCAGTTCTTCTTAGAAAGGGGAACAAAAATATTCTCAGAAGAAAATATAGAGATAAATGTTGGAGAATAAACTGAAGGAAAGGCCATCCAGAGACTGTTTTACCTGGGGATTCAGTCCATATTAAGACACCAAACCCAAACAATATTGCTGATGCCAAGAAGTGCATGCTGACAGGAGCCTGATATAGCTGTCACCTGATAGGCTTTGCCAGAGAATAACAAATATGAAGGCTGATTCTGGCAGACAACTGCAGAACTGAGAATGGGGTCCTTATTGGAGGAATTAGAGAAAGAATTGAAGGAATTGAAGGGGTTTGTAACCCCAAAAGAACAACAATACCAACCAGAGCTCCCAGAAACTAAACACTGTCCAATGAGTACACACGGCTCTAGCTGCACATGTAGATAAGGATGACTTTGTTGGGCATTAGTGGAAGGAGAAGCCTTTCGTCCTGCCAAGGCTTGATGCTGCAGTGTAGGTAAATGTCAGGGTGGAGAGGTGGTAGGGGGTGGATTAGTTGGTGGAAGAGCATCCTCATAAAGGCAGGGGGAAGAGTGATGGGATAGGGGATATGAAGAGAAGTCCGGGAAAGGGGATAACATTGGCAATGTAAGTAAAATATATCCAACTAAAAATGAAAAAATAACTGTGCTGATGTTAGACATTATTATTCTTTCATATAATTATTTATTCACTCTATGTAAATATGAATGTAATTTCTTTCTTTTTAAATTTTACATAAAACCATGTGAATATGTTTTTTAGTCAGTACTTGATTTTTTTCAAGGGCTTGACAGTATGCATTGAAAACCTACTAGTTGTAATAAGTGTAAAGTACATGCAAAACAAAACGCAACATGGAAATAGTCAAAGTCTTCTTGTTTTGTAAATATATGTATATTTTTTGTTTTCTTTATTTCTTGGACTTCATACAGTCTGTGAGTTGTTTCTGGGGCAGTGCAAGTCTCTGGGGTTAGCATCCCACTATCAGTGACTGCATATTATGTCTGTTCTTTTGTGACTGGGTTATCTCACTCAGGATGATCTTCTCTAGATGCAGCCATTTTCTTAAGAATTTGGTTAAGTCATTGTTTCTGGTGGCTGAGTAGTATTCCATTGTGTATATGTACCACAATTTTTGTATCCATTCATCTTCTGAAGGGCATCTGGGTTCCTTTTAGCTTCTGGCTATTATAAATAGAGCCGCTATGAACATTGTGGTGCATATATCTTTGTTGTGTATTAAAGTGTCTCTGGGGTATATGCCCAGAAGTGGAATAGCTGGGTCTTCAGGTAGTACTATATCCAATTTTCTGAGGTATCGCCAGACAGATTTCCAGAGTGGTTGTATTAGCTTGCAACCCCACCAACAGTGGAGAAGTGTTCCTCTTTCTCTGCAGCCTCGCCAGCATCTGCTGTCATCTGAGTTTTGGATCTTGGCCAATCTGACTGGTGTGAGGTGGAATCTTAGGGTGGTTTTGATTTGCATTTCCCTGATGGCTAAGGATGTCGAGCACTTCCTCAGATGTTTCTCGGCCATTCGGTGTTCCTCAACTGAAAATGATTTGTTTAGCTCTGTACCCCATTTTTTAATAGGGTTATTTGATTCTCTGGTGTCTAGCTTTTTGAGTTCCTTGTACACCTTGGATATTAGGCCTCTATCTGATGTGGTGTTGGTAAAGATCTTTTCCCATTCTGTTGGTTGCCGTTTTGTTTTCTTGACGATGTCCTTAGCCTTACAGAAACTTTGCAATCTCATTAAGTCCCATTTGTTAATCTTTGACCTTAGAGCTTGAGCCATTGGTGTTTTGTTCAGGAAATTTTCTCCTGTGCCTATGTGTTCTAAGGTTTTCCCTACTTTCTCATCTAATAGTTTCAGTGTATCTGGTTTAATGTGGAGATCTTTAATCGACTTACACTTGAGCTTTGTACAAGGAGATAAGAACGGGTTTATTTTCATTCTTTTGCATATTGAGTGCCAGTTGGACCAGCACCATTTGTTGAATAGGCTGTCCTTTTTCCATTGAATGTTTACTGCTCCTTTGTCAAAAATCAGGTGACCATATACATGAGGGCTCATTTCTGGATCTTCTATTCTATTCCATTGATCCACTTGCCTATTTCTGTACCAGTACCATGCAGTTTTCAGCACAATTGCCTTGTAATATAGCTTGAGGTCAGGGATAGTGATTCCCGCAGATGTTTTTTTGTTGTTGAGGATGGATTTCGCTATTCTACTTCTTTTGTTATTCCATATGAAATTGCACATTGATCTTTCCAATTCCATGAAGAACTGGGTTGGAATTTTGATGGGGATTGCATTGAATCTGTAGATTGCTTTTGGTAGGATGGCCATTTTTAAGATGTTGATCTTTCTGATCCATGAGCATGGGAGATCTTTCCATTTTCTGAGATCCTCCTCAAATGAATGTAATTTCTGTAAAATATGTTTTCTGAAAATGTCTCTGGGGTTTCTTAACTTCCTGACTATTTGGCAAAGAAGTCATTTGGTTTTTGTAACCACCCTCCAATGGTGTGTCCTTTAAATTCTGGTTCCCAACATTGTATAAAAAAGTAAAAATTAAAGAACCTATTTGACATTTACTAATAAATAATGCAGTGCTCCATAGAGTAAGATATTAGGCAGGTACTCCAAATGGCTAAATGTATGTCTATGTATTGCCTTCAAAAGATGATTTTTTCCATTAATGCTAAATCAAATAAATAGTTCATTAAAAACAATTTTTATTTTAAATGTTAATATATAAAATATAAGTGTATATTGAAGAACCATTCAGTAGAAACAAATGTATGCCATTTACACAATTTAAAATTTCACTTCCACATTAGAAAAACTAAAATAAATACCTTAAATATATCTTTGTAGAATATTTTATTTAACCTATCATGTCCAAAATATTGCCATTTTTAATATGTGACCCACAAAAATATTATTAAGACCTTTTATGCTCCTTTCTATATTTTCTGCAAAAATCCATTTAAGGTACATTACTGTTTTTTTTTTTTTTTTGTTTTGTTTTTTTTAATAATTAAGGTGGCATGTAGCCATTCTAAACAAAGTTTGTATACCGGGAAAATATTATTCATTTCTTTAGTCTCAATTTCACATCATTTACAACTAATTACAATAAAATAAAACCTTAATTTAGTTAGTATATTTTATAAAATACTTTGTACTAGACATATTTAATGTATTCAATGAGTATATTTAGATCTCTATAATAAAACCCGTGAATATTACAAATTATTAAATTAGAATCCAAACAGGTAAAAGGAGTTCAGGTATTTATTGATCATTTTTTAGTTAAATAACTATTAAGTAAAGATGAAGGGATTTCTCTCCACACAGACCTCTCTGTTGCTCTTTAGTACCATTTCCTGTTTCTAAGAATTGTTTTGTTTGTTTGTTTGTTTGTTTGTTTGTTTTTAGTTTTCTGATTTATTTTTTTTCTTGAATTTTTGATTCAACTATGATTGGTAAATCTAAATTTATCTTGGATTATATTGTGATGTCATTCAGTTTCACAGGATTTGGTGTCATCATATTATATATAGAATATTTAGACAGACTGGAGAGTCTATAAAAATAGCCTGCTCATTTAGCACATATACATCATTCTGTTATATAGCAAGTGCTGTAATTGCATATACTTGTTTAGGGATAAGAAAGCACAACAAGAATACAGACAGAGAAATCTCTGTTCATGAATAAGGTTCATTGCTGTAGACAGTCAAACCAAGATGAGGTCAATATGAAAGTAAATACAATATTTTAGAGTCACAAAAAGATAAAAATTAGTAGGTAGAAGCCATTATGAATACTATCAAGGAGGAGAAAATTTTCCACAATGGGGGAATTTGAGCTGTTTTGTAAAGACGGGAGTGAGGTAGGTCAAGGCGGCATGGAGGAAGAACTTCCAGTGGCATAGGTATTGGAAAGCAGATTGAAGGCAGGTGGGGGTTGTGAAGAGCATCTAGTGAAGAGTACCAACCAATATTCAAAGGTCAATGGATGCTGGGTTAGGGCTGCCGAAAAGACAAAGAAGAAGCAAAAAACATGGTACTTGTTTTGCTTCTTGTGGTACTTGAGAAGACGGAGAGTAGGGCATGGCAGAGAAACTGGGATCAAGTGGATGTCAGGGAGAGTAAGGTGGAACAGACAACCAAGTGTGACTTCTCCATAGTTCTCTTTCTCTTTTGACTGAATATTGGGCAGGTATATTTGATAAGGCAGACAGACAATGACAGAGTGAATTAGCAGAGGGAATCACCACTGTATCTTGAACATTCCAGCCTAGTTGAATATTTTGTGATTATGTCAGGGAGGGTTATGAATGCATAAGACCTGTTCTGAGTTCTAAATTTAGAACAGAACAATTGCATCCATGCTTGAGAGCCCTAGGACACTGTTAGCCCCAGTGGTATAACAAAAGGGGAGAGAAAGAAGGTGTGGCTAGTTAGTTATAAGTGAAATGGGTTGTTGGATCACAAACAGTAGGAGGACTGAACTCACTCTGGGAATGAGTTTGAGGTGACAGAGTAATTGGAGGGAAAAAAAAAAACAAAAACAAAAACAAGATGTAGGTCAAGAAGCCTAGAATGTAAGGTTTCCATGGTAGTGTTGCTAACATAAGGAACACTGTGTAAGCAGAGAGACAATCCTGTTGGAACTGGTGACTCTGACTTTGGTGACCTTGGTCAGTGGAAAGGAGAATACAGTCAAATATATCTAGTTAGACTGAATAATTGGAGAAATGGAGTTAGGATGAGAAAAGCAAATAAGGAAAGGAAGGAAGAAAGGAAGGAAGGAAGGAAGGAAGAAAGGAAGGAAGAAAGGAAGAGAAAAGTAAGGAGGGAGGAAGGAGAAATGAAAGAAACAAAGAAACAAAAGACTGCTGGGAAGAGGAAGCAAAAGAACAGGACAGTGTGTGGTAGATGTGGGAATCAGGAAGTCGTTTTTAAAATAAAAATTGTAGAGATTATCTGTATGCACAGGAGAACTGATCAGATAGAGAGGAAGTGACTCTATCCAGGTATGAAATGGTAGGTCACTGCCCGCAGTTTGCAGGAACGCTGCTGTAGGTCTCAGTGAGTAATAAGGCAGGGTGGGATGTGCTGTAGGTCTTGGGATGAGTGCAGACATGTCTGTGACAAAGAGCATAGTAACAGCTAACTGGAGCAGAGGTGGTGAGACATATCCTCACCAAGAGCAAAGACAGGACTCTTGCACTGTGTTCTAATGTCCTGAAGAGTTACTTTTCAAGGCCTGAAAAAGTTTAAAGTGAACGTGGTATAAATAGTATATCTTATATTTTCAAAGGCCAAACAAACAAGAAAAAAAAGATGAAAAAATGAGTTGGTTCTCTGTTGATTGTGAGAATCTGGTTGACTCTGTTTTCCATTTAACTTGTTTATTGCCTGTTCTGTGTTTAGTTATCTGAGATATACTGGATTTCCTGTATGTAGTAACACTCAGCTAAACTAATACCTAAATGTCTTCAAACATAGAAGGTGTTGAGAATCCATCAACTGGAATTGGGATTCTAGCATCACCCATACATGTCTTTTTGATTGACCATGATAATCGATTGCAGGACTACAGGACACATTTTAAAAGACTTTTCTAAAATACAAAATAAACACATGTGCCAATATTTATTTAAGTTATGGCATAAGTTTAGCTCTTGGAAGGCAGAAAAACACAGAAATGTGGGGTTTTTAAAAATCATGCACGATTATGGTAACAGAGAGCCTAATTACTGTTGAGGTGTTATTAAATGCCCTACTTATATAAGTCAGCATTAAAAAAAATCACAAATACAATTAAAGTTCTAATATAATTAAAATTAATATAATTTTAATCCTTTAAAGTACAAAACTGACCAGATTGGGTACCGTGGGCAGATGCTACTCAGAAGTCTAAGAGATGATAATGCAAGTTCCAGGCAAGTATGGGTAACATAATGAAGTCTAGTGCAGTGTGGCAAGTTGAGTGAGATTCTACTTGAAAAACTAATGTTGGGCGACTTCAGTGCGCAGAACAGGGCACGGCCCATCTGCCACAGGGAAGAGCAGCGCCTAAAGCTTTAAAGACTGGTGAATAGGAAACCTGGGCATCCAGGGAGCAGAGAGATCTCTGCGGAGTGCGCACTGTAAGCACACCCTCAGCCCTGCTGGATCCAGGAACCAGGAACAGAACTTTGGAACTTCTGTTTCCACCCAGCGCCCCTGAGGCTTAGAACAGGGCTCAGCCCATCTGCCATCTAGACCAGTGAAGACCCAGGGACACAGACCAGATACAAGGGAAAGGCGAGAACATATCACTGACAACAAAATGGCAAGAGGAAAGCAAAAGAGTATATCCCAAGGAAACCAAGACAACCTGGCAAATCCAGAACCCAGCTCTCCCACAACAGCAAACATAGGAATGCCAAACACTCCAGAAAAAAAAGAAACAGACCTGAAATCATACCTCAAGGTGCTGATAGAGATACTTAAACAAGAACAGGAAAAAAAGCAAAAAGATTCAGAAGCTTTTAAAGAGGAAGCAAGAAAAACACTCAAAGAACTCAAAGAACTAGTGGAAAACACAACCAAAGAGACAAAGGAATGGAAGAGGAAATTTAAAATGGAAATTGACACAATAAAAAAATCACTAAAAGAGATAACCCTAGAGGTAGAACACCTAAAAAAGAAATCAGGAGTCACAGAAGCAAGCATTTCCAATATTTTACAAGAGATGGAAGAGAGAATCTCAGGGGCAGAAGATAACATTGTAAACATAGACAAAACAACCAGAGAAGATGCAAAAAACAAAAAGCAGTTAACCCAAAATGTCCAGGAAATCCAGGACACAATGAGAAGACCGAACCTAAGGATAATAGGAATAGAAGAGGGAGAAGAGTATCAATTAAGAGGCACAGTAAATATCTTCAACAAAATTGTAGAAGAAAACTACCCTACCCTCAAGAATGAGATGACCACTAGCATAAAAGAAGCCTTCAAAACTCCAAATAGGTTGGACCAGAAAAGACATACCTCCCGACACATAATAGTCAAAACACCAAGTGCCCAAAGCAAAGAAAGAATACTAAAAGCAGTAAGGGAAAAAGGTCAGGTAACATATAAAGGCAGGCCAATCAGACTCACACCCGATTTCTCAACAGAGACTATGAAAGCTATAAGAGCATGGACAGACATCATGCACACCCTAAGAGAGCACAAGTGCCAGCCCAAGCTGCTATACCCAACAAAACTATCAATCACCATAGATGGAGAGATTAAGATATTTCAAGACAAATCAAAATTTACACAATATCTGACCACAAACCCAGCACTACAACGAATTATAGGTAGAAAACCCAACACAATGAGGGAAAATACAGCCTAGTAAAAACAAGAAAAGTCCTAAACAAGAAAACTAAAAGAAGAAAAAGACACAGACACAACTCAACCTACAAAAGCAATAATACCAGGAAACAGAAACCACTATTCCTTGATATCTATTAACATAAATGGTCTCAACTCCCCAACAAAAAGACATAGGCTATCAGACTGGACACATAAACAAAATATAGCATTTTGCTGCATACAAGAAACTCATCTCAGAGACAAAGACAGACAGTATCTCAGAGTAAAAGGGTGGGAAAAAAAACTTCCAAGCAAACAGCAACAAGATGCAAGCTGGAGTGGTTATTCAAATATCGAATAAAGTAAATTTCCAACCAAAATTTATCAAAAAAGATAAGGAAGGACACTTTTTACTCATTACAGGGGAAATCTGTCAGGAGAAACTCTCAATCCTTAACATATATGCTCCAAATACAAAAGCCCCCACATTCATAAAAGAAACCCTAGTAAAGCTCAAAAAATACATTTCAACCCACACAATAATAGTAGGAGACTGTAATACCCCACTCTCACCAATGGACAGATCATGGAAACAGAAACTGAACAAGGACACTGTAAAATTAGCAGAAACTATTAACCAACTCGAATTAATAAATATCTCCAGAACATGTCATCCTAAAGAAAAAGAATACACCTTCTTCTCAGCACCCCATGGCACCTTCTCGAAAATTGACCACATAATTGGACACAGAATGAGCCTCAATCGATATAAGAAGATTGAAATACTCCCATGTATCCTCTCAGATCACCATGATCTAAGGCTGGTCTTTAACAAAAAAAAGACAACAAAAAGCTCAAATACACATGGAAACTACACAATGCTGTGTTAACGGATAGCAGGGTCAAGGAAGAAATAAAGAAAGAAATTAAGGATTTTCTAGAATTCAATGAAAACAAAAACACAACATACCCAAACCTATGGGATGCAATGAAAGCAGTACTGAGAGGAAAACTCAGAGCTCTGAGTGCTTCCAAAAAGAAACTGGAGAGAGCATACATCAGCAACTGGACACCACAATTGAAAGCTCTAGAAAAAAAAGGAAGCAGATACACCCAAGAGGAGTAGAGGGCAAGAAATAATCACACTTAGAGCAGAAATAGACAAAATAGAAACAAAAAGAACCATCGAAAGAATCAACAAAACCAAGAGCTGGTTATTTGAGAAAATCAACAAGTTTGATAAACCCCTAGCCAGACTAACTAGAGGGCAAAGAGAGAGTATAAAAATTAAGAAAATCAGAAAAGAAAGTGGAGACATAACAACTGAAACTGGGGAAATTCAAGAAATCATCCAATCCTACTACAAAAGCCTATACTCCCCAAAGTTTAAAAATCTAGAGGAAATGGATGAATTCCTAGACAGATACAAGATACTAAAGTTGAATCAGGACCAGGTAAACCATCTAAATAATCTCAATACTCCTAAAAAGATAGAAGAAGTCATCAAAAGCCTCCCAAGCAAAAAAAGCCCAGGTCCAGATGGGTTCAGTGCAGAATTTTATCAGACATTTATTGGGGACATAACACCAATACTCTCCAAATTATTCCACAAGATAGAATCAGATGAAATACTACCTAACTCATTTTTTTGAGTCTACAATAACCCTCTTTCTTAAACCACACAATGACCCTACAAGGAAAGAGAACTTCAGACTTATCTCACTTATGAATATTGATGCAAAAATATTCAACAAAATCCTTGCAAACCGAATCCAAGAACACATCAAAATGATCATTCCTCATGACCAAGTAGGCTTCATCCCTGGGATGCAGGTATGGTTTAATATAAGGAAATCCATCAATGTAATCCACCATATAAACAAACTCAAAGAGCAAAATCACATGGTCATCTCACTAGATGCTGAGAAAGCATTTGACAAAATCCACTACCTCTTCATGTTAAAAGTCCTGAAAAGAACAGGAATCCAAGGTCCATACCTAAACATAATAAAAGCAATATACAGCAAACCAACAGCCAACATCAAACTTAAGGGTGGGAAACTTGAAGCAATCCCACACAAATCAGGGACTTGACAAGTCTGCCCACTCTCCCCCTACCTGTTTAACATAGTACTGGAAGTTCTGGCTGGAGCAATTAGACAGCAAAAGGAGATCAAGGGGATACAAATAGAAAAAAAAAGAAGTAAAAACATCACTCTTTGCAGATGACGTGATAGTTTACTTATGTGACCCCACAACTTCCACCAGAGAATTCCTACAGCAGATAAACAAGTTCAACAAAGTGGCTGGATACAAAATTAACTCAAACAAATCAGTAGCCTTCCTATATTCAAAGGACAAAAGTGTGGAGAAAGAAAGTAGGGAAAAGATATCCTTCACAATAGTCACAAAAATTATGAAATACCTTGGTGTGACTCTAACTAAGCAAGTGAAGGACCTGTATGACAAGAACTTCAAACCTCTAAAGAAGAAAATCGAGGAAGATCTCAGAAAATGGAAAGATCTCCCATCCTCATTGACTGGAAGGATCAATATTTTAAAAATGGCCATCCTACCAAAAGCAATCTACAGATTCAATGCTTTGGAATTTCATCAAAATTCCAACCCAGTTCTATATTGAGTTGGAAAGATCAATGTGCAATTTCATCTGGAATTACAAAAACCTAGAATAGCGAAATCCATCCTCAACAATAGGAAAACATCTGTGGGAATCACTATCCCTGACCTCGAGCTATATTACAAGCTAATTGTGCTGAAAACTGCATGGTAATGGTACAGAAATAGGCTCTTGGATCAATGGAATTGAATAGAAGATCCAGAAATGAGCCCTCACATGTATAGTCACCTGATTTTTGACAAAGGTGCTGTAAACATACAATGGAAAAAGGACAGCCTATTTAACAAATGGTGCTGGTCCAAAGGGCATTCAGCATGCAAAAGAATGAAAATAGACCCTTTCTTATCTCCTTGTACAAAGCTCAAGTTTAAGTGGATCAAAGATCTCCACATTAAACCAGACACACTGAAACTATTAGATGAAAAAATAGAGAAAACCTTAGAACACATAGACACAGGAGAAAATTTTCTGAACAAAACACCAGTGGCTCAAGCCCTAAGGTCAAAGATTAACAAATGGGACTTAATGAGATTGCAAAGTTTCTGTCAGGCTAAGGACATTGTCAAGAAAAAAAATGGCAGCCAACAGAATGGGAAAAGATCTTTACCAACTCCACATCAGATAGAGGCCTAATATCCAAGGTACACAAAGAACTCAAAAAGCTAGGCACCAGAATCAATCAACCCTATTAAAAAATGGGGTACAGAGCTAAAGAAAACGTTCTCAATTGAGGAATATCTAATGGCTGAGAAACATCTAAGTAAGTGCTCCACATCCTTAGCCATCAGGGAAACGCAAATCAAAACAACCCTGAGATTCTACCTCACACCAGTCAGATTGGCCAAGATCCAAAACTCAGATGACAGCAGATCCTGGCAAGGTTATGGAGAAAGGGGAGCACTTCTCCACTGTTGGTGGGGTTAGAAACTGATACAACCACTCTGGAAATCAGTCTGGGGATTCCTCAGAAAATTGGACATAGTACTACCTATAGATCCAGCTATTGATCTTCTGGGCATATACCCCAGAGACACTCCAATATACAACAAAGATACATCCACCATGATGTTCATAGCAGCTCTATTTATAATAGCCAAAAGCTGGAAAGAACCCAGATGTCCTTCAGTAGAATAATGGATACAAAAATTGTGGTTCATTTACACAATGGAGTACTACTCAGCCATCAGAAACAATGACTTAACCAAATTCTTTAGAAAATGGTTGCATCTAGAGAATATCATCCTGAGTGAGATAACCTAGTCACAAAAGAACAGACATAATATGCAGTCACTGATAGTGGGATGCTAACCCCAGAGGCTCGGACTTCCCCATAAACAACTCACAGACTTTGTGAAGTTCAAGAAAAAAAGAAAACAAAACAAACAAAAAAAAAAAAACAAAAAAAAAAACAAAACAAAACAAAACAAAAAAAAACAAAAACCGTCATGCTCAATCCTTACAGGCCAAGAAAACGTTGACTAATTCCAGGTTACATCCTTTTTTACATGTACTTTTTGCTCATTGTAACTAGTAAGACCTTAATGCAGAGTATCAAACCTTAAAAAAAAAAAATAGCCAAGCACTGACACAATTGTATTTGTATACATTTATGTAAAAATGTTTAAAATATTTTTTCTTTTATCTTTGTTTTTTAAAATAAAGTAAAAATATATGAAGTTTTAATAAATAATAAAATAGTTTTTGATTCACCTTATTCAGTAAATGACAGCACTATTGTGACAAGATTTTCTACATTATTGTGCAGCAGGATGTTGCATATCTCCATTTTTGTTTCATGTTCACAGCTGGCCTTGTTGATGTAATCACTGGTTTAATGCACTTTTTATATGGGGCATGTGCTACCCCACATCTGGTTCTTTTTTCTACCTAGTGTCTGGTAGAAGTTACCCAAGCATCTCTGATGACCACCTGTGACTCTCAGCTGCCTATTATCCAGGTGTTGCTGACTTTTGTCTGGTGAGCTAACCTGAGTGTTTGCTCATCACAAGACCAATATTAGACTGAAATTGGAGAGAGTCTCACAAAGAGGTAGATGATTATCTAAATAGTAAATAATTACATACTGGACATATGATAGACAGCAGAAATACAAAGGCTATGCCTACTGAACTCAGGATTGATTTCAATAGAAAAATTAACCTTGATATTTTTGTAAAAATGAAAAATTCTGGGCAAATAATAAAAATGAATGAACAAAATCTGTTTTGCTTGTAACTGAGCCCACACACTAACATGCACACACACACACACACACACACACACACACACACACACACACACACACACACAAAGACTTCTAACTGGCCTCTCTCAATCTGTCTTTAATTCTTCCACTAAAGAAAATAAGACATAGAAAAAAGAGGTAGGGGTCAAGAGAAAAGAAGGGGGAAAACTGTAAAATCTCTCTGTATTAACCTATAGGCAGGGTACTGTGAACACAGACTGTAGTACACACTCAGTGATTTTAGTATACTGCATGGTCACATGTCCATATTTGGACATGATAGTTTTAGTCAGTATAGCCATCATCTTTGGGTCATGAAGACTTTCCCATTGTGACATTTCTTCAGACATAATTTCTTTAAGAAGCTAGTGTCCATATCAGCAAACATGAATATCTTTTACATCGATGAAGAAATGTTTTATTTTACAGTTACTTGACTTTCTAATTTTATAAATAAGCAGATAAAAATATCTATCTTCCTCTTGAATGTTGCTCTATATCTTTTCTTACTCTATTTCAGAATACTGATTCTGAACCATCTAGGTAAGAAATGTCTTCAGAGGACCTAGCTTGTGAAGGTACAATGCCCTGAAGCGCACACATTGAGCAAAGCACAAACAAGATAAAAAATATATGGAGCATTATTAAAATGTTAATTTAAAATGTTGCAGAAATGAACCAGTAAAACGTATTACTATGATCACCTCCTATTTTCTGCTATTCTAAAACCACATTTCCAGTGTAAATAAATGTCCTTTTCTACTTAATTTTGAGATTCTGAAATATGGCTACTTATTTACTGGAGGCATTCAGTGGCCTAATTGCAATATGTGCATTCCAAAGAAAAGCTGAAATATTAAAATGTAACCCTGAATGTGATTAAAAATACATTTCTTTGGAATTTAGTTTCTTCCCTCCAGTACCTGAGACTTTTAAACCTCCCAAATTATTAAAGTTTTATTACTTTGAGCATTTGTGCTTTGACTAATGTGCATTCTGATAACTTGGCAATTCTGTTAACAAACTAATCAGCATTCTACAGGTCCAAGGCCTGACACCACCTTCCCGGAGGGCGTTAGTACAGACAGGTACACTGAAGGAAAGAAGCCCAGAAAAACAATGCAGGAGTCTAACAAACTCCCGATATTACTGAAAGAAGCACACCGTGGTGGTTTTGGTAACCGAACTGATGTAGCCTATGAAGCTGAGCTGTAAGCGCTACAACGACAGGGTTCCTCATGATTCACCACGGTTTACAGCACCAAACCACCGAAAGGAACTCCCTATTTTAACAGGTGAACACTTACAATTATTAATATACCCGTCCATGCACTATCCGATACAGGATATAGACCAGCCATCAACAACAGCCATGAAGATATGTTATTCAGACATTTTTGCCGAAGATACAAAATTCAGTTTGCAAACTTTTTATAGAGTTTCTTTTTTTTTCGTCCCCCCCCCTTTTGTTTCCCGGTGCAATATAAATGTTTATTAACGAGACAGGGTCATGGGTCCATCTTGGCAACAGCCTTCTTCGTGGCTGCCAGCACGTCGTTACGCAGCTCTTCCAGCTTCCCCTTGGTTATCTGTGTGGGTCTCCAACCCTTTTCTGTGACGGGAGGCAAGACAGCGCACAGCTTCATTCTTGCTGAGGACATTTCAGGTTTAACTAGAATTTAATCTCCTTGATGGAGAATCCCAGGGAAAATTATCTAACTCTATTCTAGGAATCCAAATTCAGAATGTCGTAGCTAATTTTTAATCTTAGCTTCGGCTAAACTGCCTATTTGCGCAGAACCCCCGCCAGATAACCGCTTGTCTTAGCTTCTGTCAAACTGCTGGTAAAAAGAAAGCACCACCCCCACCCCACCCTAGTTTCAAAGCAAGATGCCAGGGCATGGCTTCTTTCTTCAGAAACCTCCTGTTCTGAACACTTTGGGACACACCTAGGTCCTCAAAGGTTTGGGTGTAGTCCCAGCACACTTGGAAGACAGACTTTATTCTTTCTTTTTTATTGGATATTCTCTGTATTTACATTTCAGATGTTATCCCCTTTCTCCCAACTCATATTCCCCCTCCCCTCCTCTTGCTTCCATGAAGGTGCTCTCTCTCCCAATCACCCTCTCCACCTCAGCACCTTGGAATTCCCCTCCACTGGGAAAACGAGCCTTCACTGGGCCAAAGGCCTCTTCTCTCACTGATGGCAGACAATGCTATCCTCTGCTGCATATGCACCTGGAGCCATGGGTCTCTCCATGGGTGCTCAATGGTTGGTGTTTTAGTCACTGGGAGTTGTGGGTTTGGTTGGTTGATAATATTGTTCTTCTTATGGGGTTGCAAACCCTTTCAGCTCCTTCATCTCTTTCTCTAGCTCCTTCATTGGGGTCCCAGTGTTAAGTCCCATGGTTAGCTGCAAGCATCTTCAACTGCATCTGTGTGACTCTGGCAGAGCCTCTGAGGAGGCAGCCATATCTAGTTCCTGCCAGTAAGTACTTCTTGGCTTGGGTCTGCATACTGGGTGGATCCCAAGGTGAGGCAGACTTTTCAATTGAGACCCACAGCACAGGACTGGGAAGATCACCCTGATGGCAGAAACCACTTCAGAGTTTTCTTAGGAATGGTAAGCAATCAAGAATTCAGTTCTTTAAGTTTGAGGCATAGCCTTGTTTCCTCCCACATAGTCCAAACTTATTTTAAAGTCATAAACCTTGGCCTCGCCTCCCCAGTGCCAAGACTGTATGCATGCACTACCTAGCCAGGCAACAATAGCAAAACGATCTGGCCTGTGTGTGGGCTTTTGCAAATATGGGCAGATTATTTAACACATTGTAAAATTTGTTGCTGTCCACTTATCTTGAGTGTTTATGTGAAAGAGAGCCTATTGATTATGATAAATGTTTTAAACATATTTCTGCTTTGTAAAAAAAGCCTAATAAAAATAGTGTAAAGGTACAAAATATGAAACTTCATTAATGCAATGTTTGGTATCAATTAATTATACCCTGGCTGTGTACAGAGTTTCTGAGCCCACATATTGCTTCTTCTAGTCCTCAATAAATCTTGACATGCCTTTATATTAACCTGCTGTATTAAAAAAAATGGGCATTTTTTTAAAAACCTAGTTCTTTTATTTCTGTGGAAATCGGAACCCTCAATTTCTCTCTGATTTTTTGAATTAAAGCAGTCTCATTTGCATGAGAACAATTAAGCTTTTTAAATGAGGCTAGGATCATTTCCATAATTCTATATTTTTGGTTTTTCCTTAGAATTCTAGAACCTGACATCGCACTATAATTTGCAAAACTGAATTCCATTCAGAAACAGTTCTTGGTTGAAAAGGTAATAACCAGGAAGGCAGACAGCCCATTCAGTGTGGTGTTTCTTCTCATTATTACCCAGATGAAGTGGAAAAAGATCTTTTCAAGCTTAAGAGCAGCATGCATCTTTCTCTGGAAATGGGCAGTGTTCATGGGAGTCTGACTTGGTCATGTTTACCACTGTGTGATTTTCCTGCCTGAGGAAGTAGTTAGGTGTTTGTCCTGAACACAAAAGGTGGATTTGTGCATTATTTTCTTTTTCTCTTTCTTTCCTTCTTTTTGGGGGGGTGGGGGGAACTGGGGCACTCTTATTTAAATATTAAATAAAAATGCCACAAATAAAACAGTAATATTACAATCTTTTCACAATACTTTCTGGAAACTGTGTGCTTTACCCTTGTCTCTATATTTGTTTGTGTTTTTTTGTTTGTAAACAGCAGCCTTATTCTGTATGTATTTATTTTATTAAGAATATTTAATTATATGCTTAACTTAAGAAAGTGTAATTTTCTTGGGAAAATAATTTGATATAAAATACTTCAGTAAATACAACATTTCCCATTGTATTAATATCTTTTATTTTACCTATGGGAACTACATCTTTTACTGTACTACTACAAGGAGTTAATAATTTCTATGTAGCTCTTTCCTACACCCAGAGCAGGTAGCACTTAGTAAAGTTAAACATTATCTCATAAACCACATCCTCAATAGAGATCTTTGAGAGGATGTTCTATTTTTTTTTTAATCGAAACATGTTAAGAGCCTTTAGAGATAAAATAAAGCCTGTCTTGTGGGTCTATTTCCACATATGCACCTGACAATTGTTGTTTGGTAAGTGAACTAACTAAAAATAAAAATTTGACAGGTTGTGTGAAATCCATAAATTTGCTGATGGCCAACTAAGAAGTCATGAGCTTAGGATGCTAGAAATCAACCAACGATCTTCAGGTTGGTTTAGCGGGAAGTCTTGCCAATTTTATTCCTATTTTTTAATCTTATTCTTATTTTGAATTTGAAGTGAAATAATCATCTGAGGTTAGTAAGTTTAGCAAAATCCAATGAAAATACTCAGGACAGGACTTCAACCTTTAAATCCAGAGAAAAATCAGAGTTTGATGCCCCCTTTCTCTTCCTGATCTCCTGGAGAGCAAAGTCACTTCCCGATCCTTATATCTCTGTCTGCTTGAAGGTCCTGCTTGCACACAAGGCTAATAATGACCCAAGCTACTGTCTCAGGGCTGTGTCCTGCCTACCAAGGATAACATCTATCAGGCCCCCTCTTCGTTTCAGGTGGGGGCTCTTTTTCATTTATCCCTGGCTTCCCCACCCTTCTCCTCCCACCCCTCTCCCCGTCTCCTGTATTCACCCTTTGTGTTTTGCAGGCCCTTCCTTGCGGGCACCTTCCTGTCTTTTCAGAATGTACACACTCCCAGAGTCTTCAGTTCTCAAAACACTATATTATAGTGCCTCTGGGTTCCTTTCCCTTCAGAGCCAAACTGCTTAAGAGAGCGGAGCACTCTATGCCTACCCTTTTCATGAAGTCTAGCTCAGTCAGGCTCCCACAGTAGTTTGGTCTCTCACATCCCTCTGAAGAGACCAAAGTCATGAGGAACCCACTCCACTTAAACTGCTTGCCAGACGATGTTTGCCTGGAATTCGCAGTGGCTAATAAAATGGACAGGTCCCTTCCAGAACTTACAGCACTTTGGCTTGTCTTGTTTTCTACATTCACCAGTCTTAAAACAAAGATATGTAAGTAAATTATTTGTAGGTCAAACAAATGCTTAAGCCTAAAGGAAAAATTAGTATTCAACTTATTGCAGAAAAACAAAAAGGCAACACACCACCCACATCCTAAAATTACATATCAGAAGTGGTCATCGTCTATACTTCTAGTTAGGCACATATATAAGGCTATGATTTTATTGTCAGTTGCTATCACAGGAAGAACTGTGTTCTACCCGCATATCTTAGGGCAGAAAATGCTGTTTGTGTTGCCTGAAGTATAAGAAGAAGGGACTAGTCTGGCAGGTGCCTAGGTATTTATTTCTCAAACAAATAAAATTAAAAAGAGAGAAAAAAGGGAAAGGAAGTAAAGAAGGAAGGAAGCAGGCTTAAAATAGACGATCTGAGGTAAGATTATTTTTTGAAGCAAGTAAGTCTCTATTCATAATGATGGGAGCAAGGTGACTTTCTTTCCCAGAACTATCTAGACAAAGAGCCCAGTAACAGTGACTTATCACAAAAAAAAAAAAAAAAAAAAAAAAACCACTTATACTCTCCCAGTTCCTGAAGAGATAAGTTGAAATCAAGGTGTACACATGACTGCACCCTACCTGAGGCTTCTAAAGAAGACTTTTTTGCTGTCCCGTACAGTTCATTCAAATGGTTTGGGCAATACTTTGTTTCCTCAACTTGTGGATTTACCATTGCGATCTCTGCCTGTTATGCTCACATATTTTTCTCACCACAAGGGTGTCTTCCTCTCCAAAATCTCATTATTCGCTTAGAAAATGGTCACATTGGATTTAAGACATATGGGTGTCCACTTGCAAAAACTTATACCTCAGGATTTGAGCAGGTATATATTCTAGGCTAGGGCTGGTAGCCCCTCAGGAGATGTCAGGTGCTTGCACACAGCCAGCAGCACAAATGTCTCTTCAGGACACTGTGTAAGATGATGGAAGTTAGTGTAAATTACAAAGTTCCCTTGTTTTGCTGAAGTAGTTAAGTATTGGAGTCATTTGCTAAGTAGCAATAGATAACAAATACATTAATATCATAAAATAACCCCATTAAAAATGGGATACAGAGGTAAAGAAGTTCTCAACTGGGAATCTCAAATGACTGAGAAGCACCTAAAGAAATGTTCAACATCCTTAGCCATTAGGACATTGCAAATCAAAACCACCCTGAGATTCCACCTCACACCAGTCAGAATGGCTAAGATCAAAAACTCAGATGACAGCAGATGCTGACAAGGATGTGGAGAAAGAGGAAAATTCCTCAGTTGTTGATGAGAATGAAAGCTAGTACAACCAGTCTGTTC
>NC_137958.1:15770475-15944356 GCF_963924665.1 Micromys minutus | reverse complement strand
AGGAGAACCTGTAGAGATCATATTCAGAGGTTACCCAAGGTCCCTGGTTGAGGGATGGGACCACCCACCTGTCTCCAAAATTTTAATCCAGAGTTGTTTCTGTCTAAAGAAAATACAGGGGCTGAGTGTAGCAGAGACTAAAGGACAGGCCGTCCAGAGACTGCCCCACCTAGGGATACATCCCATCTGCAGATACCAAACCCAGACACTATGTCTGATGCCATTAAGTGCCAAGAAGATCCTGCTATAGTGCTCCCTTAAGAGGCTCTACCAGAGCATGACCAATACAGTTGTGAATTCTCTCATCCAACCAGTGAACTGAGCGTGGAGACCCTAATGAAGGAGTTAGGGTAAGGATTAAAGGAACTGAAGGGGACTTGCCACCCCATAGGAAGAACAATATCAATGAACAGGACCCTCCAGTGCTCCCAGGGACTAAGTCATCAACTAAAGAACACACATGGAGGGACCCTATGTCTCCAGCCTTAGATGTAGAAGAGGATTACTTTATCTGACATCAGTGGGAGAAAAGGCCCTTGGTCCTGCAGGAAGCTTGATGCCCCAGCATAGGGGGATGCCAGGGCAGAGAAGTGGGAGTGAGTGGAGGGCTGGAAGGATCACCCTCATAGAGGCAGGGTAGGGGGATGTTTGGATGAAGACTTGCAAGGGGCAAACTGGGAAGGAGAACATTTGAAATGTAAACAAATAAAATAACCAATAGGAAAAAGAAACACAAGTCATGGTATATACTGGGGAGGGAAGATAGGCTGTTGACATAGACATAAGTATTTATTTTCTCTTTTACTTTACAAATCCTTGGGACACCTTTCAAATAATATAATGTTAGTAAGCGTTGGCATCATTTGATAGATATTTATGACATCTCTCTATTGCTTGAAGGGTGAAAAAAATGATGTGTCATGCTACAAGAGTATATTCTAATTGGCCACAGTGTAACAAATCCATAACCTGGGTAAAGTAGGAAGTAGCTCTGGATATGGTATTTACTTCAAATATGGAGGAACATTGGAGAGAGGAACTGCACATGTGTTTTGTGCTTTGCAGGATGAGGACCAAATGTTGCCGTGAATCCACAACAGGTATTGCACGGTTCCTACTATCTGAAAAATGTCTGTAGACAGTCTCAGTGTGCTCAGCATCAAAATGCATTGTGAAAAGATAATTTTTTTCAGGAGAAGATAAAATGATGACCCAAGCAGACATATACATATGTGTACGTTTGAAACATACTGCTAACGCAGGAACACATGAAATGGATAACTGGCTCAAAGGAGGCATTAGGATATCACAAACCATCACGGAATGAGCGTGTAGTGATTTGGAACTGCAAATGAAGGCAAAACTAATTGCATACAGAGAAGATAGAGTCAAGGCAACCACAGCCAGCACAGCACAGTTACTTGTCAACAGTTTTCACAATGTACTAAAACTTGTGAAATAGTCCCAAAGAAATCAGAGTTAGCTTCTGATGACCCGGCAAGTTCTACTGCCAAAAAGGCGTGGCTTCCCACAGCACAAGTCCATACATTAGTCCAGACTGTAGAAACTGAAGGTTAAACCTTATTTTTGTAGACTATCTAAAAAACAAGTTAACTTGTATTAATTAAAAAGAATACCTGCTTTTGTCTTGTGTCTTCAGTAGACAGGAACAGGTCCTGTTGTTTACCTCCTCCCCCCCTACCCCAGTCAGAGATGATATTGTCAGTTTACCACCTGTAGTTTCCTCACAACAGAAGGATTGTTTTTCATTTCCTCTCACGGCAGATAGCATTTTTACCTACAAAGCAGAGACTTATTGAGACTGTAAGTGGGTGTACAGGACTGTGTCTTCCTTCCAGAAGAGCTGGAAGAAGCCTTATCTGTTTCTTCTTCCATCTTGTACTTCTGCATAGTTCCATTCAGTCTTCTCCCCTTCCCCCTTTCGGTGTCTCTCCTGTGTTTTGCATCCTCAGCTTCTTTCTGCTATCCTAACTATAGACCACAGGTTTCAACCCTTTGGGCATCAAATGACCCTTTCATGGGGGTCACGCAGGCCTCAGAAAGCACATTTACATTATGATTCATAACAATATCCAAATTACAGTTATGGATAGCAAGGAAAGTAATTTTATGGTTGGGGGTCAGCACAACATGAGAGACTGTATATCAGAATCACATATTAAGAAGGCTGAGAATTATTACCCGAGAGCGAACCATGTTGAACTTTTTCAGCTTTGGATGCAAACTTACTACCATGAGCACACATGAGGGAGTTAAGAAAGAAGCAACGGCGCTGATGTTGGTTTGGTGAGCACTGCAGTTTCTGGGACACTTGTAACTACCAAAGGGCATCTATGGAATCCAGTGTGGGTGGGCGGCAGCTTTTCAAGCCCATATTCTTTCCCACAGGCCTCAGAAACAATATAATCATTTATACTGTTAGTCTAAGCAAGTGCTTATTCTATTGAGGTCTGTTAAAATGAGTGGATGCCTGAAAAGACATGTAAAAGGAAGGAAAGTCAAATTCATATTTTCTCCAGTTTTCTTGTTAGGCACTTCATGGATTCTTATTTATCTATTCTATGTGTTTCATGCAAAGCCACTTTTCAGGTTACTCAAAGATCTCTGGGCACTCGGGGAGTTATTTCTATTGAGTCATTAGAGAGGAAGAAAATACGAAAGTTTCAATTGTCACTTTTTGCAAATACCATCTTCTTCCATCCAGGTCATGGCTTGAGGAAGTAGATACTTGGAACCTTGAGGGAACAACCCCATTCAATCAGTGAAACTAATCACGGTGAGAACATCGCAGCTGGATCACCTTTCTGCTCTACTCTGCACTGCAGACAAAATGAAAACACTCAAGTTTCAGAAGACACATCACGGAATTTATGTACATTTCAGACGGAAGACAGAGTTGCACTAGATCAGCGTTCTCCCAGGATCATGTTGGTCTGAGGTCCCATGTGCTCATTCATAGTTTAGAAATGGGAATGGTGTTAAGAAGCAGTATCTTGAGACTATAGTGTCTTAATTAAAGTATTTGCTTCTGGTGGAAAAACTGCCTGCGTGACACAAAGATGCAGTGAAAGAATTATTTCCCTGTTTCTTTCCTCTTGGGCTTTAACAACTCAGTGAGAATACCTTTAAAATAAAATGATTGTCTAGTATTATGTTGAAAGCTGACAAAGCAATCTTCATTCTAGAAAATCTTTAGTGCCATTTCATGATGTGTGAATGATAGCACAGACATTTGGTGATTATGTGGTAGGCAGTTTCAGGTGATCCACATTCCTGATATTGATGCAACTGTACCAGCATCTTCCTCTGACTGGGTCAAACAAGCTGGACCACATTGAATGAATGGTGAAAGTTGTAATTCTGTCTTGATTCTGTGGTTAGGTTATAAAGTCTGGAGCTTCTCTCTTGGATGCTCACTCTTTCTCGTCGTATTTCATCATCATGATGTGGAAGCCAGAGACACATAGAGTGTGGAGAGTCTGTGTCCTGTGAGAAGGTAAATTCTCTAACAAAGTGAAAGGGAAGCTTGTCAACTATATATGAAAGAACTTGGAAGTGGGTCCTTCAGTTCCAGCTGAGATTGAGAGGCAGGTCTCTGGCCAGAAGCTTAACCACAACCCTGTGAGAAATCTTGCTGCAGAATATTTCAGCTGTTCTGGCTTCCTGGACTTTGGTCTAAAAATGAGTGTTGTGGCTGGAGTGGTTGGTGACTCAGTGGTTAAGAGCATTTGCTGTTCTTCAAAAGGACAGAATACGTTCCCTAGCACCCATGCCAGAAAACTCACAGTCACCAGCAACTCCAGCTCCCATCAATCCAATGCCCTCTCCTGGTCTCTGTGGCCACCTATATACATGTGTGGATGCACATCTCAAGACATAAATAAAATTATTAAAATTAAATCTTTTAAAAAATCTGATATTTTTACCTGGATTTGAGATAAAATGTTATGTGGCAATGGATGAGTAACATAAAACCCTGTACTCTAACAGCATGTCAACTTGAATAGTAAAAAATAATCAGGTAACAGCTTGTTAGACATATCTAATTAGATAATAGTTGACTAATCAACACTAATTGCTTTAGTTATGTGCACTTTAGAACTAAAAAACTCTTTTGTCTATTCAAGGAATGCCTTACAGATTTCCGTAAATACTCACTGTGGGGCGGGGGGATGTTGTGGGAGGTATTATGCTAGACTAAATGGGCAGCTATTCTTCCTAACACTAAAAATTCTGCTGCTACTTTATATGCAATCTCATTCTAACTCTGTATAAGCAGTATGGAGGAAAGGTATTTTGAATCCAAGCAGTAAGACACTTTAAAATATTCATGCACTATATTTTTCATTTATACAGCTACTGAATCACACACTTCAGCCACTTAAAGTTTGGATTTTAAATAATTGATTAAAAATATCTCAGTTTTGACAGACAAAACTTTCCATTCATGTTGGTTAATTCTATGCTTCATAACTGGTTTTAGTATTTCATGGGCATTTAACTAATCCAAGATAAATATAATTGCATTATTAATATAATGTAACATCTTCTCATGTTAATGCATGACTGTAAAAGAAAAAGAAAGGAATAAAAATTATGTATCAATTATATTATTATGATGCAGTTTTTGTTGTTTTGTTTCGTTTTCACGAAGCAGTGACCCTTAGTAGTCTGTTCAAAGCATCTTCCCAACTCTTTTCTAGCTGTGTTTGTAGCTGCAGAGTTTCCCACAGCTGAGTTAGTTCCTATTTATGTTTAGTCGTATCTTTTGCTTTACTCTGTTTAGTTGTTTGTTTTATGTAAAATTAGATTGACCTATTTTTCCATTGTATGCATAAGCTAATGCCTTCTGTAGTCACATACTACTTTACAGTTATACTAATATTGATCTTCATGTGTGGATAGGGCTAATGAGATGCTACTACAAAGCAGACAAATTACTTTTAAAACACCAAACAAAACTATTGCCTTAGAACTATGGGCTATAAGAAATTCACTTCTAGGTGAAATGCAATTTGCCAGAACAGCCACGTGTATGTAGACTTTGATGTCTCAAACCTACTTACTTTAATAAGGGTTCTTAAATGCCTCAATTTCCACTTTAGCCTACTACCTACCAGAAGTAGGAGAAAAGAAAGGTTAAAAAAATGGGGGTTGTAGACCTCTTTATAATTAGTTGATTGGGTCTATTCTAATCTTGCTATCAGCAGTTTAATACACTCAGCAATCACCACTCGAAAATCAGCAACAATAACTTGATCCAGAAGAAACCTCAATCAGCCCAAGTCCACATAAGTATAAAGAAGCTACCCAAACATCATGAAGTGTTCATAGTTACTATCTATGAAGAAGTCATGAGGAGTGGAGACTGACTGCACAATGCAAGGCGAACCAATGCCAGAGCATCATCAGCTAAGACTAGCCTGATGGACCAAGGTGAACCAATCCCAGAGCCTCCTCTCACAGTCTCTGGGCTCATATTTATGTTCTTTTTAAACATCATGCATCTTCTCATGTGTCTGTTTTAGCAAAACATTCTTTCACCTGTCTGCCCCAGCAAAACATGTAACAAAACTGAATCTCAAAAAAACCCAGAAATGTCCACTTTAATCATGTGCTATTTTATTATTGCCTGTTAGTATGTATGCTGATGGACTTTGCACATATTGCCTAACCATCTGTAAACATGACTACATTTAAACATTTTGATTTGTTTCTTTGTGATAGGATATTACTTTGCAGCATGATCCCTTGAGATTCACTATGTAGCTCAGCCTGGCTGAACTTGCACTGATTATCCTGCCCCAGTCTCTAATTTTATTTAAAGTAATTATAATAATTAGAAATGGATTGAGTAGAAAATATTTATTTAAATATTCATAGTCACATCTCCTTCCAAATTTGCTGCATAAAACAAGGAAATTTCATAATAGTCTTAGAATTTAGAGGATGATTATGTTTTGTATAAATTAATATTATTAAATTTAATTTTCTTCTGAATCACTATTTAAATATTATATATAACATATATGTGAATAAAATATTAACAACTAAAGGAGAAAATTTGAGAATTTTTGTCAAAGTTCTTACGTTATAATCAACAGTGGAAAGATTGAGGCCTTAAAAACAGACTTTAAAAACACAATTATGTTTATTTTTAGTGTGTAAAGGTGTATGTATACGAGCATGTGTTTGTATGATATGTGTGTAGGATAATTTGTGGAGTAAATTCTCTCCTTGCACATTTATGCCATTTCTGGAGCTCAAGTAAATAAAATTAGGCCTAAAATGGAGTTTTAATTTATTAAAATAACTGAAGCAATAATGAAGAATAAAAACTTAATAAGCCTATTTAAATCCTCAGTGCAAAGTCTCAGCAACAAACTGGATTATAACAAAAACAGAGTCAAGAATGGAAGACAAAGTAAAATAATTTGATCACTCAGTGAAGGTCAAAGTGCTGTTTAAAATAAGAAAAAGAATGGACAGAGGACATTTTAGGGCATCGTGAAAACATATCCCTCTCTCTGGGCTTCGAAGGAGCAGGCCACTATAGGGACAGCATAAGAGACATCTTTAGTGAAATCATAAAGAGAATTTTCTAAACATTAAGAGATGTATATCTAGATACAAGAGGTCTATAAAACAAAGTAAATAAAACCAGAAAAGAAATTCTATGTAACATGTTAAAGTTAAAACATTCAAAATATGGAATAAAAAATGGCTGTGGCAAGCTACAAGACAAAAAGTTTAAGTTATTTAGGAAAAAGCAGGACAATAAGAATATAAGCAAATTACTTGACAGAGAACTTTAAAGCAAGAAGAGCCAGGGAAGATGTAATCCATGTCATGAAACACCTCAGTTATCAACACAAACTACTATAACCAGCAAAATTATCTTTTAAAATTAAAGGTGAGATAAAAACTACCTGTGATAAATTCAGACCAAAGGACCTTATGACTACTAAGGTATCTCTACAGAGGATTTTAGAAGGAACATTTCAATTGTAAAGAAAGATAAACACCCTCAGGAAGTTTTGAGGAACAAACAACATCAGGAAAGATGATCAAAAGATAGCTAAGAAAAAACAGAAAATCCACAAAATGACAGGAGTTAATACACATCCTTCAAACAGTGAGCAAGCGGTGAGCCACCGTGCGGTCCCCCACTTCCACTTTCCCACCCCAGCTTGCTCCAGGGAACCAGTAAACTCGCATTGGGCTATTCCCAGCTGAAAACCAAGGAACCGCACTCAGACCACCTGCCACCAGGAAGAGCAGTGAGCCAGTGGAACAGCAGTGAGCCAGCAGTGAGCCAGCAGTGAGCCAGCAGTGAGCCAGCAGTGAGCCAGCAGTGAGCCAGCAGTGAGCCAGCAGTGATCCAGGGACACAAGACTGACAGCAAAATGGCAAGAAGAAAGGGAAAGAATATACCCCAGGGAAACCAAGACAACCTGGCAACACCAGTACCCAGCTCTCCCATCACAGCAAACAGCAGAATGCCAAACACACCAGAGAAAGAAGACACAGACCTAAAATCATAATTCAAGATGATGATAGAGATATTTAAACAAGAATGGGAGGAAAAGCAAAAAGAATCAGAAGCTTTTGAAGAGGAAACAAGAAAAACACTCAAAGCAATAAAAGAACTAGAGGAAAACAGAACCAAAGAGATGAAGGAATGGAAGAAGGAATTTAAAACGGAAATTGACACAATAAAGAAAACACTAAAAGAGATAACCCTAGAGGTAGAACACCTAAAAAAGAAATCAGGAGTCACAGAAGCAAGCATTTCCAATAGATTACAAGAGATCGAAGAGGGAATCTTGGGGGCTGAAGACACATTGAAAACATAGACAAAACAGTCAGAGAAGATGCAAAAACCAAAAAGGTCCTAAACCAAAATGTCCAGGAGATCCAGGACACAATGAGGAGACCAAACCTAAGGATAATAGGAATAGAAGAAGGCTAAGAATATCAACTAAGAGTCACAGTAAATATCTTCAACAAAATTGTAGAAGAAAACTTCCCTACCCTTGAGAATGAGATGACCACGAGCATAAAACAAGCCTACCGAACTCCAAATAGATTGGATCAGAAAAGAAACTCCTCCCAACATCTAATAGTCAAAACGCCAAGTGCCCAAAGTAAAGAAAAAATATTAAAAGCAGTAAGGGAAAAAGGCCATGTAACTTATAAAGGCAGACCAATCAGAATCACACCCGATTTCTCAGAAGAGACTATGAAAGCTAGAAGAGCCTGGACAGGCATCATGCAGACCCTAAGAGAGCACAAGTGCCAGCCCAAGCTGCTATACTAAGCAAAACTCTCAATCCCCATAGATGGAGAGACTAATATATTCCAAGACAAAACTAAATTTACACAATATCTGACAACAAACCCAACACTACAACAAATTATAGGTGGAAAACAGATTACAATGAGGGGAAATACATCCCAATAAAAAGAAAACTTCTAAGCAAGAAAACCAAAAGAAGAAAGACACACATGCACAATTCAACCTCCAAAAGCAAAAATAGCAGGAAACAGCAACCACCATTCCTTGATATCTGTTAACATAAATGGACTCAATTCCCCAATAAAAAGACATAGGCTATCAGACTGGATACATAAACAAAACCCAGCAATTTGTTGCATAGAAGAAACTCATCTCAGAGACAAAGACAGACACTGTCTCAGAGTGAAAGGGTGAGAAAAAAAACTTCCAAGCACGTGGCTCCAAGAAGCAAGCTGGAGTTGCCATTCTAATATCAAGTAAAGTAGATTTTCAACCAAAAGTTATCACAAAAGATAAGGAAGGACACTTTTTACTCATTACAGGGGAAATTTGTCAGGAGGAACACTCAATCCTTAACATATATGCTCCAAATACAAAAGCACTGCTATTCATAAAAGAAACCCTATTAAAGCCCACACAATAATAGTGAGAGACCTCAATACCCCAGTCTCACCAATGGACAGATCAGGGAAACAAAAACTGAACAAGGATACTGTAAAACTAGCAGAAGTTATCAACCAACTGAAATTAATAGATATCTACAGAACATATCATCCTAAAAAAAAAAAAATACACCTTCTTCTCAGCACCTCATGGCACCTTCTCAATAATTGACCACATAATTAGTCCCAAAACGAGCCTAAATAAATATAAGAAGATTAAAATACTCCCATGTATCCTATCAGATCACCATGTTCTAAGGCTGGTCTTTAACAACAACAAAGACAAAAAAAAGTTCACATACACATGGAAAATAAACAATGCTCTGTTAAACTGTAGCAGGGTGAAGGAAGAAATAAAGAAAGAAATTAAGGATTTTCTAGAATTCAATGAAAACAAAAACACAACAACCCAAACCTATGAGATGCAATGAAAGCAGTACTGAGAGAAAAACTCAGAGCTCCGAGTGTTTCCAAAAAGAAACTGGAGAGAGCATACATCAGTAACTTGACACCACAATTGAAAGCTCTAGAAAAAAAGGAAGCAGATCCACCCAAGAGGAGTAGACAGAAAAAAATGATCAAACTTATAGCAGAAATAGCCCAAATAGAAACAAAAAGAACCAGTGAAAGAATCAACAAAACCAAGAGCTGACTCTTTGAGAAAATCAACAAGATTGATAAACCCTTAGGCAGACTAACTAGAGGGCAAAGAGAGAGTATCCAAATTAACAAAATCAGAAAGGAAAGTGGAGAAATAACAACTGAAACTGAGGAATTTCAAGAAATCATCAGATCGTATTAAAAAAGACTATACTCAACAAAGTTGGAAAATCTGGAGGAAATGGATGAATTCCTAGAATGATACAAGGTACTAAAGTTAAATCAGGACCAGGTAAACCACCTAAAAAATCATGTATCACCTAAAGAAATAGAGGCAGTCACCAAAAGCCTCCCAACCAAAAAAAGCCCAGATCCAGATAGGTTTAGTGCAGAATTTTATCAGACATTTATTGACAACATAATAACAATACTCTCCAAATTATTCCACAAAATAGAATAAGATGGAAAACTACCCAACTCATTTTTTGAGGCTACAATAACCCTCAATCCTAAACCACACAAAGACCCTACAAGGAAAGAAAACCTCAGACCAATCTCACTCATGAACATTGATGCAAAAATACACAACAAAATCCTTTCAAACCGAATCCAAGAGCACATCAAAACGATCATTCATCATGACCAAGTAGGCTTCATCCCTGGCATGCAGGGATGGTTTAATATAAGGAAATCCATCAATGTAATCCACCATATAACAAACTCAAAGAAAAAAAAAACACATGGTCATCTCACTAGATGCTTAGAAAGAATTTGACAAAACTCAACACCCCTTCTTGTTAAAAGTCCTGGAAAGAACAGGAATCCAAGGTCCATACCTAAACATAATAAAAGCAATATACAGCAAACCAACAGTCAACATCAAACTTAACAGTGGAAAACTTGAAGCAATCCCACTAAAATCATGGACTCGACAAGGCTGCCCACTCTCCCCCTACTTATTCAACATAGTACTGGAAATCCTGGCCAGAGTAATTAGACAGCAAAAGAAACTCAAAGGGATACAAATTGGAAAGGAAGAAGTAAAAACTCCACTATTTGCAGATAACATGTTTGTGTACTTAAGAGACCCCACAAATTCCACCAGAGAACTTTTACAGCTGATAAATAAGTTTAGCAAAGTGGCAGGATATAAAATTAACTCAAACAAATCAGTAACCTTCCTATATTCAAAGGACAAACCTGTGGAGAAAGAAATAAGGGAAAGGATACCCTTCACAATAGTCACAAAAACTGTGAAATACCTTTCTGTGACTCTAATTAATCAAGTGAAGGACCTGTATGCCAAGAACTTCAAACCTCTATGAAAGGAAATGGAGGAAGATCTCAAAAAATGGAAATATCTCCCAAGCTCATGGATTGGAAGGTTCCACATTTTTAAAATGGCCATCCTACCAAAAGCAATCTACAGATTCAATGCAATCCCCATCAAAATTCCAACCCAGTTCTTCACTGAGTTGAAAAGAGCAATGTGCCATTTCATCGGGAATAACAAGAGACCTAGAATAGTGAAATCCATCCTCAATAACAAGAAAACATCTGTGGGAATCACTATCCCTGACCTCAAGCTCTATTACAAGGCAATTGTGCTGAAAACTGCATGGTACTGGTACAGAAATAGGTATGTGGATCAATGGAATAGAATAGAAGATCCAGAAATGAGCCATCAGGTGTATGGTCACCTGATTTTTGACAAAGGAGCTGTAAACATTCAATGGAAAAAGGACAGCCTATTCAACAAATTGTGCTGGTCCAACTGACACTCAACATGCAGAAGAATTAAAATAGAACCTTTCTTATCTCCATGTACAAAGCTCAAGTGCAAGTGGATCAAAGATCTCCACATTAAACCAGGTACACTGAAACTATTAGATGAGAAAGTCAGGAGAACCTTAGAACTCATAGGCACAGGAGAAAATTTCCTAAACAGAACACCAATAGCTGGAGCTCTAAAGTCAAATATTGACAAATGGGACTTAATGAGATTGCAAAGTTTCTGTAAGGCTAAAGACACTATCATGAAAACAAAATGGCAGCCAATTGAGTGGGAAAAGATATTTACCAACCCCACATCAGATAGAGGCCTAATATCCAAGGTATACAAAGAACTCAAAAAGCAAGATGCCAGAGAATCAAACAACCCTATTTAAAAATGCAGTACAGACTTAAACAAAAATTTCTCAATTGAGGAATATCGAATGGCTGAGAAACATCTAAATAAGTGCTCAACATCTTTAGCCATCAGGGAAATGCAAATCACAACAACCCAGAGATTCCACCTCACACCAGTCCAATTGGCCAAGATCCAAAACTCAGATGACAATAGATGCTGGCCAGGATGTGGAGAAAGAGGAACACTTCTCCACTGCTGATGGTGTTATAAACTGATACAACCACTCTGTAAATCAGTCTGGTGGTTCCTCAGAAAAATGGACATAGTACTTCCTGAAGACCCAGCTATTCCACTTTTGGGCATTTACCCCAGAGATACTCCAACATACAACAAAGATACATGCACCACAATGTTCATTGCAGCTCTATTTATAATAGCCAGAAGCTGGAAAGAACCCAGATGTCCTTCAGTAGATGAATGGATACAAAATTGTGGTACATTTACACAATGGAGTACTACTCAGCTATCAGATACAATGGCCTAATGAAATTCTCAAGAAAATGGATGCATCTAGAGAATATCACCCTGACTGAAATAACCTAGTCACAAAAGAACATAACATGCATTCACTGATAGTGGGATACTAACCCCAGAAATCCCTGAACACCCCAGAAACAACCCACAGACTGTGCGAAGCTCAACAACAAGAACAAAAAGAATATATTTTAATTAAAATAGAACTGTATCACATCCTTCTTTTTTTCCTACAGCCCCTCCCAGTTTCTCTCCTATCTCCTCAAATTAATAACCACTTTTCCTATATTAATGTTACATATATACTTATGTGTATGTATAGGTACCCATAAATACTTAATTACAACCTTATAAAAATGTGTTTGTATACTTTTATGCAAAAATGCTTAAAAATCTGTACATTTAACTTTGATTTTTAAAATAAAGTTAAAAAAAAAAAAGAAAGTAAATTTTCTACATGAATGAGCTCCATGGTGGATTTTTTGTCTCATGTGGTCAGCCCAACATTCATATAAAAAATGCACACCCTTCAATGATAACTCTCAATATTAATTATCATTATAATTAGGTGTTTTTCTCTAGCTATGATCAGACACCATAACCAAGGCAACTTATTCAAATATCTCAATTAACCATATGGTTCCATAGCTTTAGAGTCCATGATGGTGAAGCAAAGAAAGGCATGAAAGCAGGATTAGCCGAGACCTCACATCTCAAACAACAGGCAGGAGGCAGAAAGACCTAACCTCAAATAGCATGAGTCTTGAAACTTTAAAGCCTACACCCAGTGACATACTTCATCCAGTAAGGCTACACAGGACCACCTGACCATCGCATAATAGCTACCAACTGGATCAAGTATTCGGATGCAAGAGACTTATGAAGAATATTACATTCAAACTAGTACACAAGCAAATGGAATGAAGAATCAAGCACTGTTATTTTAATATCTGATAAAATAGATTTTAAACAATAACTAATCAGAAGAGACAATTATTATTCATCAAGGGAAAACTCTACCTACAGGATATTACATGTACCCGCTAAACCCATAAGCACACAGTTTCACAACAATAGTTACTATTAGTTCTAAGACCAGAAGTTGACTCCAACACAGTGATAGTAAATTATTCTTGAGGTACCTTTAAGTCAGGAAGTATCACAACTTATCCAAAACCTGAAATAAAATTTAATGTCAAAGAAAAATTTCTAACAGTGAGTCCCTTAGTAAATTTTTTTAGATCTCAAAATGTTTTCACATAAAATATTTTTTATTTCATAGTTATTAAAATAGTTGTTATAGAAATGATAGTAATAATCTCCATGTTAAAATTTAATACAAAATGTGGAAAAATATTTCTTTGTGATTAGACATAAAAAGTCATGTAATTTAGTTTAGTCATCAACATTATAAACATCAAACAAATTGAAAGGTACAATTGTAGTAAAATACAGTATCAGGTAGTTTCAAATTCCAGAAATAATTTAGAAAATGATTCAGAAACTTGAGCTGTAAATATTCATGACATGATTACCTGGTGATTCAAAATGCTTGTATGTTTTTAGACTTTTACAAAATTTCAAGGCATATTATTAAGTTATTATTCCTTTAAAATAAATACAAGTATTTCTGAATGATAATTTTATTTTTATAATTAAAACATGATTAAAAATATTGAAGTACAGCTTGGGGAAGCAATGCTGTCCATTTGTGTCTGAAGAATTCACCATTAAGTCTAGAGGGAGAGATTCCAAGAGTTTCTCAAACACCGTTCAGAGATCCCTAAGAGCTTCCTGGACTTACCTAGTTGCTCATATCTGTTGGTTCCCATAAAGAATGGCTGCCAAAGTTGAAAAGCCCAGTGGAAACTCTTCTTATGGATTAGATGTTGCCAATAGTTGGCAATAGTTTCTCTTCCTTTAATGCAATGAGACTGTGTTCTCAGTTACTTAGTACATGAAGACCCTTCCTACCTCCCAAAAGTGCATAAACTAAGGGTTTATTGAGCTCAAATCATGTATGGCAAATGTTATATGACTACTGCAATTTACTAATATAAAATTTCTAATTTTGAAATAGAATACCTAGGTGTTTTAATTTGAGACAGAGTACCGATACAGGCTAGATTAAGGTTCAATAATTCATATTCCTCAAGCTTCTAAGGAGCTGGATTGGTATGAGAACTTTAGTATACAACATGTCTGTCACAGGTGCCATTATCTTCAAATAGTCCTTATTTATAGTAAGGGATGTTTACTATATTATATACTATACTGCTTGATACAGAAAATTTGAGAAAACAGCTTTGTATAGATGATAAGGGTAGAAGGGATATTATGAGCTCAGTTTTGAACATTTCAGCTTGACATGACTGTCAGTCTTCTTTATCAAGAAAACAGTTGATTGTGAGAGTATAGATTTTAAAAGGGAGGTCCAAGATGGAGGTGCTGTATCAAGTGGCCATATCATTCCAGGAAGTTAGATAAGATTCTTTAAAAAGGAATGCTCATATAAAGATATGGTCCGAAAGGATGAATCACTGAATTTCCCAGTTTCTCAGTTAGGAGACTGACAGTGTCCAAAATGTTTAAGAGAGAAAGAATTACTTTTTACAGGAAAAATGTCAACTACAGGAGAAATGTCAACTAATGTGTGTGCTGGTTTTGAAAAGGACAGAAAGAGGGTACAAAAGAGACTTTAGAATACAGCACGCATACTGAATATTTAAATGTCATTAACTCAATAGGAACATATTTTCTGAGCTGGAGAGGTAAAAAGTTGATTAGAATATTCAAGAGAGAATAGGAGGAGGGAAGGTGGGTGTATAGACACATCATTCATGGAATTCAGTGGAGAGAAAAAGAATGAATCAGGGAGCAGGAGGAAACAAAGAGGTTAAAGAAAGGTTTTTTCCTTTTATTTTTAAGATTTTTTTATTTATATGAGTACACTGTATCTGTCCTCAGACACACCAGAAGAGGGCACTGGATCCCATTACAGATGATTATGAGCCACCATGTGGTTGCTGAGAATTGAACTCAGGGCCTCTGTCAGAGCAGTCAGTACTCTTAACCACTGATTCATTTCTCTAGCCCTAGAAAGGGTTTTTCAACAGTGCTTTTTAAAGAAATAGTCTCTGTATAGGATTCATTTAGTAGACATCTAAACACTGGCTTCTTGTAATATAATAGGCAGCCTTCCCATAAAAACAGAAAAGAATACCAAGATGAAGACCGGGTACACACTTAAAATATAAGATCTTCTCAATGATTTCCAATTACTCTTTTCTTAAGAATTTGACAAAGGTGGTAGTGGCATCAGTGATGCATGAATATTTTCAATCTCAGCACTAGAAAAGGAGAGGCATGTGGATCTCTGTGAGTTTAAGGCCAACCTAGTCTGCAGAGTGAGTTCTAGGACAGCCAGGACTACACAGAGATACTCTGTCTAGTCTTTCATTTTTTTTCTCCTTCTTCTTCTCCTCTTCCCCCCTTTCCTCCCCTCTTCTTTCTTTTTCTTTTTCTTTTTTTTTTTTTTTTTGAGAGAGCCTTAATTTGTAGTTTGGGCTAGTCTAAGACCCAGATTCCTCCTTACACAAGATACTGGATTAGAAAAATCAAAGAATTAACTGATCGATCATAAAGATGAAAAATAAATTGATGAAGAGTGGGAGTTATAGCAATGAAGGAACATTGTCTAGGTGAATAAACACTAGGTGTCTAGTGAATTACACCTGGACTTACCAGACAATATTCAGCACCATCAAGAATGGCTTATATCCTCCTGGAGTTACATGCAGTTGAAACTACTTGATTCGGGTGCTGGGAACAGAACTCTGGTTCTCTGCAAGAACAGTAAGTGTTTTAAACTGCTGAGTCATCTATCTCTATCCAGCTTCAATAGATAGTTTTCTAAGTTATAAGTTGGTTCCATGTGTATGGATGCATCATATTTATACACATGTGCATGTATGCTTTCATGTGTGAGAACATACATGTATAGAGTACATTTTTGTATGTGAGCATTCATGTGCAGGACATCAGTTGGCATTTGGTGCCTTTGTTCATCATGGCACTTCAGTTATTGAGACTGGGATTTGACAGAATCCAGAGATTATTTGCTTAGCTAGTCAAGTGTACAGCTTGCCCTAGGTATTCCTGTCTCTGCTGCAAAGAGCCTGAGTACATGCGGATCACAATTCTTAACCACCATACACTTTTATGTGGATATTGAAGATCTGGATTTTACTTCCTATTCTGTGTTTATCCACTGACTTTACCTAATGAGCCATCACTCCAGACTTATTTGTCTTGTAAGCTATCTTTCTTTCTGTTTTGACAATGTATTCATATTTACTAAATATTAAGAAATACAAAAAAGTTTTTTTTCCTTTCATCAATTGGTTTATGATAAGACGTATCCCAAGAGTGACTATCTCGGGGATCACAATTTTGATTCATCCATTAAGTGCATACTAATTGTGGTAAATAAATCTGAAGATATATATGACCCCAAGCCTCAAGAAGTGTTAGTGGAGTCCAACATCAGCAACTATCTTTTTATATAGCTAAACAGTAAATCCTTCAGGCTTAAGAACTGTCATTCTCCAGAGCTGAGGACTGAACCAACGACCTTGCCAATCTTTGCCAAGCCAAAAACTTTCAGCTCTTCAGATTTCTGCTTTGAAAAGGTCTGTCAGATATGATCCTGGGCCAGAAGGCTGAAGACTGATGCTCCAAAGTTTTGAGAGATGTGGGACTGTCCAAGTGATCAGCAGCAGTCTCTATATATTGGCTAGTTTTAGAAGCTGTGTCTTAGGCTTCTCATTATCAGGTAATAGTAATCCCAAAATTTCTGACATTGTTGAAGACTAGTAGCCTCATAGTCAAACCAGTTTTTTGGCATTAAGAAAGTTAATGTAGATCTAAAAGGGTGATTTTCAGATAACATACAATCTAAAACTGAGATATAGTTCAGGTGCAGAATTATAGTTTTTCAAGTTGAATAAAAGGGTGCTTTATTTAATAGACAAAATTGATAGACTAGATGTTAAGGCTGTCTTATACTTTATAAATTTTAAAATGGTAATAGTTGTATACATCTTATAGTTGAGGGCAAAATAAGCTTTTTAAGTGGACAAAAAGGAGGAAATATAGATTGTCCTGAAACTGTTTGTATTTTAATGTTAATTCAACTTCCCCAAGAAGGGCTGCCTAGTCATATACTCAAGATGTGACTTCATCTGAACCTTCGCATTTTAATTAGTAAAATAAAGGAAAGCCAGTGACTGTGCAGGGGATCAGGCTAGAAAGAGAAGATCAGATTGGGAAGAGGTCAGAAGACCAGGGTGAAGGTCAAAACAAGGAGGTCCACAAAGACCAGCTAGATCCAGGTGGGATTAATTGGGGTTAAATAGCTATGAACATTTAAGAATGTTATAGGTCTAATATCTCATATTGAAGGGTAGTTTGTATCTTGGTTTATTTGATGTAATCCTGTTGTGCAGAGGGTTTGTGGATTGAGAATCGAACACATAAACCTATATGAAAAGCAAAAAAGAAAAAAAAAAAAGAATCTGTCATTCTCTGTGCCACCAACTTCCTTTTAGTACTGAAGTACAAGCATCAAGTTTGTGGATGAATAGAGACCACAGCTATCTTCTGATAAAAAAAATTATAAACTGAGTATTGGGAGATTGGCCTTCAGGTGATAGGTCTCTGAATAGTTTTGTAGACTGGCAATTCAGTCATCCACATGCTGAGTTTTCAGATACTGTTTCACTCATGAAAGGGAGAAAGGAAGAAAAGAGGGGAGAGTTTGAGGAAAGGAATGATTTAAAATATTCTTTATACCCTGATCCAGCCTGAGGGATAAAGGTAGAGCTACACATGAGAGCTGTTTTGCATCACAGAGTTTGCATTTCTGCCTGTGATCTCAGTTCAACAAGGAAGGTTCTAATTTTCAGCCTTTGAAGTTTTCCAGATCAAAGAATAAGCTATTTTGTCACCCTAGGTTTAGAAGCTAAAACAGTAATCCTTTGGGAAATCTTCTCCTCTCCTTTTCTCCTCTCTCTTCCTCTCTTCTCTTCTCTTCTCTTCTCTTCTCTTCTCTTCTCTTCTCTTCTCTTCTCTTCTCTTCTTTCTCTTCTCTTCTCTTCTCTTCTCTTCTTTCTCTCTCTTCTCTTCTCTTCTCTTCTCTTCTCTTCTCTTTGCTTCTCTTCTCTTCTCTTCTCTTCTTCTCTTTATGCTTGCTTTCTGCTTCTAAAAGAAAAAAATTGGTCTTGACTACTGCAATTCTGCAGCAAGAAAATATAAGGGACATAGAAGGATTGCTTCATTATAAACCTTTCCAGCAGGTGTAACACAGAAGTAGGAGTGTCTGCATTTTTACTTGTATCATAAATGAGGAATGGATAAGAGGAGAAAGCACAGCAACAAGAACAGAAAAGAGAAATAATCTGTTAGGAAAAGGGATTAAAAGTACACTGCATTTTAAAACCAGCACTCAAGCAATTGGTTGAAATCATGCAATGTCTTTGTAAGGATCTAGCCTAAATACTTGGTGCATTCCCACTGGGAAGCACAGCAAGTGTTTCTCTAGAAGGCATCCATGGGGGAAGAAGCTATCTAATAAAGAGTCTGTTCTCAGACATTTACATTTCTATATTCTAAACAGTTGTTGTTCAGAAAATAGCTAAGATTGGATAAACATTCATAGTTAGAATGTTTAATGTAACCAGACTTTTAAAGCTATACTTATTTTAAGTGCTTCCTCTTGTACTTTCTCTGTACCTGTTGCCTTTTCTTTGCTTGGTAGACTGGCAGGAGCCTTCCCCAGGGAGGCCAATCTTTTCACTGATGAATTTACAAAATAAAAAAGCAAACATTGTGCTGGGAATGCTTTCTCTCTTGTCAATGAAGGTAGGGGACTCTACTTTCTGTGCTCTCCAGTGACATGGATGCTGCCCTTGAGTATCTCAGTAGAATGGTTTTAGGGCACCCAAAGAAACCCAAAATGACAGTTCTCTAGTTCCCTGTATAAACTGTGGTTTTTCCTTATGATCTACCTGCTCCTCATATATCCTTTAGATTGTGTCTAGTTCATTCGCAACACCTAATACAGTGTTAGTCATTTATGTGTAATATGCATATGTATACTATTTGTATGTAAAATATACAATGTATGGTCATATATTGCTCAGGAAATATTAATAAGAATTAAGACTCTCACATGTTTCACTTGAGAGCAATGGCCCTGACCCTCATGAGGGTGGGGTAGAAACATGCTGGTTGAGACACAGGCTCATCAACTCAGCTACCACCCAGGACCAAATCCAGGCCCCAGAATTGACCCTTCTCGACAGCTACTTCATCCATACACTGCTATAGCTTGTAAAGAAGCTGGTCTTGAAGGACCACAGGATTTCCATGACTCAGGGAAACAGCAGGATATCCAAGAGGTGTCTGGGTGCGGATCTGATATTGATGGCTTAGAAGAAGCCATTGTTCTTAAAATAGACCAATGACTCATTTCAGTGAACATTTACAAATAAAGATGTTTGGGCAAAAGGGTATACTGGGTGACACACTGGACCTCCCAGTACCGCTGTGATAAATGAAGATGTGGTAGAGATGTGGGAAAGAAAGAAGAGGGGGATGGCACAGGTATGGTGGAACTGGAGGAGGTCCGATAGCTGTGCCTGGTAAAAGAAAAGGCTGCAATTGATAAAGGAGTGGGGCATTGCCAAGAAGGGTCACAGAGATGTATTTTTTCTTTTCTTTTTTTCAATTTCTATTTTTATTTCTTTGGAGGGGAAGTTAGGGTACAGGGCAAATAAAAGAACTGGAAAAGGAGCACGATTGGGGTGCATGATGTGAGGTTCCTGAAGAATCTACAAAAATTATAATTAAAAAAGAATAAAGACTTTATTTATTTATTTATTTATTTATTTATTTATTTAACGACTTTATTTTACAAAACAAAGATAAATGTACAGATTTTAAACATTTTTTTGCTTAAAATTATACTTTTTTGTCAGTACTGTTTTTTCAGACATTAAAATAATTTTTACATAAAACCATGTGAATATATTTTTTTTAGTCAGTACTTGATTTTTTTCAAGGGCTTGACAGTATGCATTGAAAACCTAATAGTTACAATAAGCGTAAAGTACATGCAAAACAAAACGCAACATGGAAATAGTCAAAGTCTTCTTGTTTGTAAATATATGTATATTTTTTTTGTTTTCTTTATGTCTTGGACTTCATACAGTCTGTGAGTTGTTTCTGGGGGAGTGCAAGCCTCTGGGGTTAGCATCCCACTATCAGTGACTGCATATTATGTCTGTTCTTTTGTTACTGGGTTATCTCACTCAGGATGATATTCTCTAGATGCAGCCGTTTTCTTAAGAATTTGGTTAAGTCATTGTTTCTGGTGGCTGAGTAGTATTCCATTGTGTATATGTACCACAATTTTTGTATTCATTCATCTTCTGAAGGACATCTGGGTTCCTTCCAGCTTCTGGCTATTATAAATAGAGCCGCTATGAACATTGTGGTGCATATATCTTTGTTGTGTATTAAAGTGTCTCTGGGGTATATGCCCAGAAGTGGAATAGCTGGGTCTTCAGGTAGTACTATATCCAATTTTCTGAGGTATTGCCAGACAGATTTCCAGAGTGGTTGTATTAGCTTGCAACCCCACCAACAGTGGAGAAGTGTTCCTCTTTCTCCGCAGCCTTGCCAGCATCTGCTGTGATCTGAGTTTTGGATCTTGGCCAATCTGACTGGTGTGAGGTGGAATCTCAGGGTAGTTTTGATTTGCATTTCCCTGATGGCTAAGGATGTGGAGCACTTCCTCAGATGTTTCTAGGCCATTCGGTGTTCCTCAGCTGAAAACGTTTTGTTTAGCTCTGTACCCCATTTTTTAATAGGGTTATTTGATTCTCTGGTGTGTAGCTTTTTGAGTTTCTTGTACACCTTGGATATTAGGCCTCTATCTGATGTGGTGTTGGTAAAGATCTTTTCCCATTCTGTTGGTTGCCGTTTTGTTTTCTTGACGATGTCTTTAGCCTTACAGAAACTTTGCAATCTCATTAAGTCCCATTTGTTAATCTTTGACCTTAGAGCTTGAGCCATTGGTGTTTTGTTCAGGAAATTTTCTCCTGTACCTATGTGTTCTAAGGTTTTCCCTACTTTCTTATCTAATAGTTTCAGTGTATCTGGTTTAATGTGGAGATCTTTGATCCACTTACACTTGAGCTTTGTACAAGGAGATAAGAACGGGTCTATTTTCATTCTTTTGCATGCTGAGTGCCAGTTGGACCAGCACCATTTGTTGAATAGGCTGTCCTTTTTTCATTGAATGTTTACTGCTCCTTTGTCAAAAATCAGGTGACCATACACCTGACGGCTCATTTCTGGATCTTCTATTCTATTCCATTGATCCACATGCCTATTTCTGTACCAGTACCATGCAGTTTTCAGCACAATTGCCTTGTAATATAGCTTGAGGTCAGGGATAGTTATTCCAGCAGATGTTTTTTTGTTGTTGAGGATGGATTTCGCTATTCTAGGTCTTTTGTTATTCCATATGAAATTGCACATTGATCTTTCCAATTCCATGAAGAACTGGGTTGGAATTTTGATGTGGATTGCATTGAATCTGTAGATTGCTTTTGGTAGGATGGCCATTTTTAAGATGTTGATTTTTCCAATCCATGAGCATGGGAGATCTTTCCATTTTCTGAGATCCTCCTCAATTTCTTTCTTTAGAGGTTTGAAGTTCTTGTCATACAGGTCCTTCACTTGCTTAGTTAGAGTCACACCAAGGTATTTCATAGTTTTTGTAACGATTGTGAAGGGTATGTTTTCCCTAATTTCTAAAGACTTTATTTAATACAGATTTTTTCCCCTTTAATTTTCAGGATGTAACTGGTTGAATCCAAGGATGAAGGCCACATGCAGTTGGAGGTTTTGTCTGTACTGAGAGCTACTGTGTAGATTGATGCTCACATTTCACAAAGGACACATGCTTTGGTTCACATGCTAATACGTTTGTGTGAAATTGAAAAATATAAGGCTACAAACATTGAAGGGTTTTTAAGTTCTAACCCTCTTACCCATTGTTCCTAACTTACACTTGTCTGGACATTTTGGGCTATACCCAAAAAAGCACAGGGACCATAGATTTGGGGACTGTACTTCACAGTTCCCTGCAACTATGGCTATTGGTTGGGATCCATACTGTATCAAATATGGCTTCTTTTAAATATATGCAGAATTAAATTTTAACTAATTAAATTCCAGGGATTATAAAAAGATATGTGGCAATAAGCAATTATATTGTCAATATATAAATAAACCAGGAAGGGATTTTGCTGCTCACAGGGCATAGTTTGTTTTTTTGGTCACAACATTGCAAATTTACAAGAGAAATAATGGAACCAAAATGTAAAGCCTGTCTTAATTAAAACTCACAGGAAATATGTAACGCCATCTGGAAACATATATTTTTTAAATCAAAAGCTTATTAGTTTTATTTACTTTAATTTGTGTGTGTGTGTGTGTGTGTGTGTGTGTGTGTGTGTATTCGGGACAGTGAGACACTTTGTAGTTCTGGAACTTGCTGTGTAGATCAGGCTGGCCTCAAATATTCTCCTGTCTCCCACTGCTGGTATCACAGGCACGTGCCTCCAAACCTGGCTTAAAAGTAAAAGTTTAAAGGTAGAAGATCATTCATGTCAACTTCTGCATTCATATTTTGTAATGCTAATGCTTAACATTTTCCAATTCAAGTACTTGAAGTGTGACAATGGATTTTAAATGATTGATGTGTGTAATTTTCAATGATGTGTTTGATATTTTCAGGGTACTATTTATTCCTCACAACCAAGTGATGTGTATGAGTGGTTATTTGTACAATTCTTTTCCATTGAATGGAAGAAAAGGGCCTTTTGTATTCATGGAGATATTTGGAAGCCTGGTCTAAAGATACAAAATCACTCTCAGAAAACACTGGGAGAAAACAGGGTGCATTGTTCTTCTTCACGGAGTACAAAAGGCAATCAAAGCCATGTAGTAGAATATGGTAATTACTGTGAATCTTGACAGAATTCTTAAGAATAAGCCAAGGAAGATAAATGCTTTGCTGCAGACAATTTTTCCAAAAATTCCAGTAAGTGGTTTGAAGGGTGATGGTGGCAAACCTGTTTTTTCACGCTGCACAAAACAATCTGCAGAATTTTCCAAATCTTATTTAGTGGATTAGAATTTGGAACAGGGGGGCACAATTAATTATTGGAGAGAAAACAAATAAATATGGCACACACACATCACAAACACACACACATACACACACACAGAGAGACACAGAGACAGAGAGACAAAGAGAGAGACAAAAACAGAGACAGATAGAGAGACACAGACAGGAAGAGACAGAACCTGACACAAAGAGACAAAGACACAGGGAGACAGAGAGAAACAGAAAGACTCAGAGGGGAAAGAGCTGACATGAAAATAAGACTATTTGCAGAAGTGCTTTAATATGTCATGATTTGGATAAGTAGAAACACAGTCATTCAATTTAATTTACAAGGCAGCCTTCTCCAAAGAAGATAAATTAAAACTAAGGAAACAAATGTCCTTGGTGTTCATTCCTTTGCACCTATTTTCTCACAAACTGCCTGGAGATTGGACAGGATAGAAACAATCTTGTTATTCATGTTCTAGTAATTTTAAAATTAACTTCTCTCTGATACTCTTCAGATACTGATAATAAGTTCTGTATCTTAATCACACAGAATGCTACATTCTAAAGAAATCTGATGGAAGAAAAAAGTGAAATATTAAACAAAAAAGAAATATGACAAAACCTAGTGTTATCATTAATATCAATGAAAATAACATTCTTTTAGTTGATAATTTAAATGGCTAAATAATCACATTAGAATTAATGGTCGTGGATCTAGAGGAGAAGATGACTTGTTGGCTCATGATGTGTTTTTGCTCTGGCTTTAAATGATAGACTTTTATTGATTTTTACTAGAGAAAGCATAGAATTTTCTTAATCATTTTCACCTTTACCACTTTCTATTTTTGTCAAAATGAGTACATTTAGTTTATGTTAAAGTTAGAAATTTACACTGTGCAATGATCCTCTCTTGAGGCAAATAGAATAATGATATTTTTTCTTATTTAGTACTTGTGATAGAAAACTTACTGAGAAGTCCACATTTTCCTTTAAAAATATACTTATTATCTTGAGCCATCTAGTTTATGTTATTTACTAATTATGATCATTAATATATAATAAGAGGAGTAAGCTATGTGTTACTAATATGTGAGGATTAAAAAATACATGGGGGGGTGAAGTGGCTGGAGAGATAGCTCAGTGGTTAAGAGTACTAACTGTTCTTTGAGAGGTCCTGAGCTCAATTCCCAATACCCACATGGTGGCTTGCAACCTTCTGTAATGAGATCTGATGCTCTCTTCTGGTGTGTCTGAAGGCAACTATATATAATAAATAATAAATCTTAAAAAAATGCTGGGATCTTATATTTTTATCACTAACACAGTGATCTGTCCTTTGTCATTGAATGAAACCATACACAAGTCATTTCTGGACCTCCCATCAATTTATGTTTATTCAGTAGAATCATTTTCTTCCTTGTATTAGAAGGAACCCTATAGGCCATTTAGGATGAATTTCTTTTTAATGAAACCTACCTAGGCTCTGTGTGGAAACATGATATTTTGATTTTCAAAGACTTGAATATTATGTAACATTGTCTCTTATCCTAAGAGACGATCTAGCTCAGTCTGTCTATTGCTGAGCTAAACAAGAGATTTTTCTCTCAGGAAAGCTGATCCATCTAAAGACATAATAAAAGGATGGAAAGTCTAATTATCTCCTTAATGACATAGCATGCGTTTTCTTTCCCCAAACCTCCCTCTGTTTAGTGCCTTATGGAGTTTCTATCCTATAACTCTTTTGACTATGCCTGATTTTCTGAAGCCCAACTTCAATGTTGAACATATTTACCTAACTCTAAAGGCATAGTCTTCCTCTTTCTTTTTCTAAACCTTCTGTGTTCTGGTGACTGCTGTGACTCACAACTTGCCTGCTGTGTTGTATTGTCTAACTGCTAATAAAATTGTTCCAAAGGTCTCCACAGGGGATGTTTTACAATCTTTATTGGCACAGTCTTAATCCCCCAGTCTCACCCCCAGCTCTGTAGCTGAACAACTACTGTGGTCTCACTTTCCTTTCAGACCCTTACACAATCACAAAGATCTTCACCTTTCTTTCCTTAACTCATCCCAGTATTCCAGGCTCCAACAAGAGTAGACATTCCTTGTGAAGACCCAAATGGAGCAGGCCAGGAAAATAGGTAAGCTAACCGAAGACCTTTACTAACTTCTCCTTGCACTTCTCTAAGCTCAATCTCAATCTCCAGGTCTCTTCATCCCTATCTTTGAAACAGTACACCAACTTCAACTTCCTACCTCATTCTACACATACTTTCCATGGATAGCACATGTCTTCTGTTCTCTCTCCATTTGTTTCTTTATGTCTGATCCCATCTCCAACAGATACCCCCCTATAAGCTGAAGACCAACCAGGGAAACATGTCGGCCATCTGTAGATGCTGCTGCTTCTTCTATTCCTCTATATTCAAAACCCGCAGTATCATCCCCAGGGCTATAGAAGACCCTCTGGGGTGAGTTCTCTTCACTGTCTTCCCCATTCTGGGGCATCTAAATAATCAGATCCTAGTTGAACACTCTGTTCTCCTCTCACCTATGGACATCTTTAGACCCCCATCCCCATTTTTAAGTGTCAGCTCCCAATACTCAGAAACAGATTTTACATGGATACCGTGTGGTCACAACTATCAGGTCCAAAGAAAAATTTCTACCAGTCAACACACAGCCATTACACTCTCCAAATATCCAGAGAAAAAAACAAAAGTCAAGTAACAAAACAACCCACCCAAGAGAGAGAGAGAGAGAAAGAGAGAGAGAGAGAGAGAGAGAGAGAGAGAGAGAGAGAGAGAGAGAGATTAAGAAATTAGCACCTATCATTGTAAGCAACCCAATCCCAAATGCCTGGATGCCAATATAAAAACATACTAACAGACAGGGCTACATCAGCAAACCCTGAGTTTTCCATATAGCTGAAGCACAAGAAAAATAACTTAAAACTACCTGTAATAAGATAATAGAGGTCCTTAAAGATGAAATTGATAAATCTCATAAAGATACCCAGAAATACAGAAACAGTGAAAAAATGAATAAAACTTCTGGGGATCTGAAAATGAAAATAGAACCAATAAAGAAAACACAAATCAAGGAAACTCTTGGATAGAGAAATTTAGGAATTCTAACAGAAACTAAAAAGGCAAACTTCACAAATAGATAAAAGAGAGTTATGAGATAATTTTAAGCAAAAGGTAAAAATCAAAGATATAAATAAATCAGTTAAAAGCAATTTTAGATCTAAAAATTCCTGACACAAAACATCCATAAAATTAAGACATTTGTTTGAAAATATCAAATATTATAAAAATAATGAAAGGAGAATACATGCTCAAAGGCCCAGAATGTATTTTCAACAAAATCAAAGAAGATTTTTTTTTTCCTAACCAATAGTCCTTTTAGAATTACAAATAATTTCTCAATGCAGATTCTAAAAGCCAAAAGGGTCTTAGTAGATGTGCTGAAGACTGTAAGAGACCACAGATGCCAACCCAACCAACTATAATCAGAAAGAAACTTTTAACTATCATCAATGAAGCAAAAAGTCATTTTATGATGAATCCAATTTAGGCAATATCAGTCTACAAATTCAGCCCTCCAGAGAGTGTAGCCCTCCAGAGAATGTAGCCCTCCAGAAAAAAATTCCCACCCAAGGAGGCTAACTACACCTATGAAAACAAAGAGAATAAATAAACATACAGCAGCAAAACCAAAATAAGTAAAACACAACCACCCCTACCACTCTTATCATCTACCCACCACCAACAAGAAAATAACAGGACATAACAATTGTTGGCCATTGGTATCTTTCTATAGAAATTGTGTCAATTCCCTAATAAAAAAGCACATGCTAAAGAAAGGATGTGAACAGTATTCATCCTTCTCCTGTATCACAGAAACACACCTCAACATCAAGAATAGACATTACCTCAGAATAAGGTATTGGAAAAGATATTCCAACCAAATAGATGTAAGTATCAAGCTACTATATCCATTTTAATATCCAAAAAAATAGACTTTAAACCAAAAGTAAAAAGATAGACAAGCTTATAACCTAAGTAACTAAAAGACACAAAAAAAATATTCAAAGTCAGAAAAGAAAAGTGGATATAACAACAGACATAGAGGAAATCCAGAACATCAAAAGGACATATTTTAAACACATATACTAAGTAATATTGAAAATCTAAACTAAATAGGTTATTTTCTTGAGAGCTACAACTTACCAATGTTAAATGAAGATCAGATAAGCATTTAATTACACTTCAATCCCTAGTTAAATAGAAGCAGTCATTAAAGTGCTCAAGAACATAAAGTACCAGGTACAGCTGGTTTTAGCACAGAATTCTCCTTAGCTTTCAAAGAAAAGTTAACACCAATACTTCTCAAATTAGTAACAGATATAACACTGTCCAATTCATTTTATGAGGTCACTGATTACTCTGATACTAAACCACCTCATGACTCAACAAAGAAACAGATTTACAGACAAATCTCCCTTATGAACAAAGATTCAAAAAACACTCAGTAGAATACTTTCAAACTGAATCCAAGAACACATCAAAAAAGGTCATCCATACTTTACTTTATTCATAAGATGGATTACATTCATTGATTGTCATATATTCAACATTCCCTGCATCTCTGGGATGAAACCTACTTGATCATGATGGATGATCTTTTTTGATGTGTTTGTAAGGAAGCCAGAAATACACACAGGAGAAAAGGTGGATTTTTCTACAAGTGGAGCTGGTCAAACTGGATGTTTAAATGTAGAAGAATAAAGATAGATCCATACTTATCATCCAAGTTCAAATGGTTCAAAACTTCAACACTAATTGAGACCCACTGAATTGTGATAGGAGAGAAAGTCCTGAATAGTCTTAAACAGATTGGCACAGGAGGAAACTTCCTGAAGAGAACACCAACATTGCAGTTACTAAGATGTGAAACTCAAATGGAACTGCATAATGCCAAAGGCTTCAGCAAGGCAAAGGACACCTTCGATAGAATAGAACAGCAACATTCAGGATGGCAAAGAGTTTTATTGTTGTTGGTTTTTTTGGATGTTATTAGACCATGTGGTAGAAGTCCAATATACAAAATATATAAAGAACCCAAGAAACTAGGCATTAAAACTCCAAATCATCTAATTTAAAACTGAGGTATAGATACCAACAGTGAATTCTCACATGAAAAAATACAATTAGTATTATTAGTGTAAATTGGATGAAAAACAGAAATGTTTCCTTCGCCATCAGGAATATGAAAATGAAAACTGTCTTGAGATTCCATCTTGTACCAGTCAGAATGGATAAAATCAATAACATAAGTTAGGCTGGCAAAAATGTGAAGCAAGGGGACCATTTCTCTACTGCAGTGTGACTATTCAAATAGTGACTCTTGTACAGTCACTATTTGAATCAGTATAATAGCTTCTCAGGATGCTGACTATTGGTCTACTTCAAAATCAATTTATACTACTCTTGGGCATCAACCCAAAGGATGCTTCATTCCACCATAAGGACACTTGGTCAACCATGTTCATAATAGCCACTGCCTGGAAATAACCACGATGTCCCATGACAGAACAGTGGATAAAGAAAATGTGGTATATTTACACAATGCATTATGACCCAGCTGTTAAAAAAATTATAACATAAAATTTGCAGGCAAGTGGTTAGAACAAGAAAAAAATATTCCAAGTGAGGCAACCCAAACATGGAATCATTTATATGTGGATATTAACCATCGTAAAGGGCAAAAAGTGCTTCTGCACACAGAGACTCACTGAAGAAACCTGGAAAACTAAGCTCATAGGCATCCTTCGAAGGAAAGAGATGTTTAACCTATAATCTGGAATACTGAGAACAGACATATTTTACTATTTGGTGATTCTTTGCTGTCTTATGTGCCAGACTGCCTGAATCATCCAGAATTTATGTTTTTTTTATTCCATATCCTTTTCATCTAAAACCTTGAACATTCCTTCTAGGCCAGAAACCTCTTCCTTGTGAGTGATATCATTTGTATTTTCCAATAGTGTTAGTGACTTCTATGTTTTCTTAGGGCTAGACATTATTTTTAACTCAGTCGTTCTTCCTAGACCCTTACCTTGAACATTGTTTTTGAGTGTACAATAACCTACCTTACATAGGAAGCCACATGTGCTTTCTAAATAGCTTCAATGTAATCATGTCTCAAGCCACTCAAGTGGCTGAATTAACTGTTATCTGAAAACTTCTTAGTGCTTAAACATGGTAAAAATATATGAGCTGATGTCAGGCTGTCAAAGTCATGTTGCATCACTAGCATCAAAAAAATCTGGCTGAACTTGAGTTTCATTCTTGTCTTTTAATGTGTTATTTCCCTGTCAGCTATAAAGCCTGCAGGGACACCCTACAAACCATCAAATAAGTGACAGTCAGCTTATAATACACAGACCCAGAGATGATAGATGCATTTGCCTGAGAGGAGAAAATAGAATAGAATTTAAAGGTGAACTATGGGCAGGGAAGGTGACAAGAGAATGGTAGGAAGTTGTGGCTCAGTTGGCGAAGAAGAGACACATGTGGTTGAAGGAGGGAATGTAGGGAGAGATGGTTAAATTGAGGAATATTTTTGGGATAGTATAGAAATCCAGTCCAGCAGTAAGTTCTCAATATTTGTGAACACAGGCCCATGTCCTATTTACCCTCAGAATAGCCAGGGCCAGGGGTAAGGTTTGTGTGACTGTGTACCATTAACCAGGGCAGAGATGTTGGAAGATGCTTCATTTATATACCCAGGGGCTCCAGGGAGGGGCACCTTATATGATCAAACAAGGAGTAAAGTATAACTGTCAGAGCTAGAAATTTTTACTAGGGTTGATGGTGCAGGAACAAGCTTCATGGTGTGCTGGGTTGGAAGCAAGGCGGTAGCCAACTCCTGCCATCCGGATGTTTGAGGTATCCCTGCATGAAGCTCCCTAGACTCTTCCTAAGTAACCTTGGGTTATCATGGTCCCACATACAAAAGCAACTCTAATGATGTCTCTTAATAATGGGGAAGACAGAGTTCTATTGCCCATCTCTTGTTATCAAAGGAAGCTTCCGGTACGAGAACTGGGTTCTATTCACTTGAGCTGATACACAAAAGGATCCTATAGCAATCCTTTGTCTTAGCTATGGTTTATATTGCTGTGACAAAAAGAAAGTTGGGAAGGTAAGGCCTTGTTTTGGTCTCATTTCCAGATCACAATTCACCATTGGAGAAAGTCAGGACAAGAATGCAAATAGTGCTGGAGCCTGGAGTCAGATGCTGATGGAGAAGCTGTGAAGCGGCCCTATTCACTGACTTGCTTCCCCTGACTGGGTCAGCCTGTCTTGTCATGGAACCCATGACTGTAAGGCCAGGCATAGTATCTCTCACAATGGTTGGGTGCTCTCTATTGATCACTAACTGAGAAAATGCCTTACAGCAAGATCTCCTGGAGGCATTTTCTCAATGAGGCTCCTTCTTCTCTGATGACTCTAGCTTGAGTCAAGTTGAAACAAACAAACAAAAAAACCAACCAAACAAAAACAAACAAACAAACAAACAAACATCCCAACCCCATTCTCCCAAACAACTCAAGCTGTTGCAAAGACAATGAGTTGCTGTCTACAATGGTAGCACAGAACTTGTGGAAGTATGTAACTAATGTGTGATTGACTCAAAGCCCACTGCAGGGGATGGAACCAATATCAAGTACTGCACATCTCTCCAAGAACCAGAAACTAGATAGCCAAGAGAGCAGGGTAAAACCAAACACTAATGGTCTAAAAAAATGTCAATAAAATGACTCCTAAAGGTATTCTGCTATACTCAAATATTTGTGCCTTATCCAGGCATCACCAGAGAAGCTTCCTCCCACAACAGACAAGAACAAATGCAAAGACTCATAGACAGAATTATCAGAAAAAGAGAGTCCTTGGGAAATACAGCTCCAAATGAAATAGCTCCATCAAGTCTCTCTCTTAAAAGGGAAGGAAACACTGTGAAACAGGAAGCAAGAAAAAAAAAAAAAGAGTATAAGACCCAGAAAGGATGGAGGACACTAGGAGAATAAGGTCTTCTGAATCAACTAAAGGCTCATATGAACTCAAAGGATATGAAAGCAGCAATAACAGAACCAACAAGGGTCTGCACTACGTTTTCTGCATATACAGCTCTCAGCTCAGTATTTTTATAGGACTCATGAATATGTGAGCCAGAAACTTACTGATTGTGTGCCTGTTCCTGGGTCTCTTCCTTCTGTTGGTTTGCCTTGTCCACCCTCAATGTTACAGCTTTTGTGTGATCTTACTATGTTTTCTTTTGTTGTGTTTGGCTGTTACCTCTTAAGAACTGTTATTTTCTAATGATAGGAAGAAAGGGGGTTGATCTGGAGTTGGGGTGGAGAGAAATTGGGAGAAGTACAGGTAGGGAAAAATGTATAAGAAAAGAATCTATATTAAATGAAGGAAAATATGTCATATATGGCATTAAAAAATGCACGAGGGGCTGGAGAGATGGCACAAGTAGTTAAAAGTAATGTTCTTCCAGAAGTTCTTAGTTCAATTCCCAGCAATTATATGGTACCCCCCCCCAATCATCTGTAATGGGATCTGATGCCCTCTTGTTGTGTCTATGAAGACAGCTACAGTGTTCTCATACATAACATAAAATGAATAAATCTTAAAATAAAAAATTAGGATAGTTTGTAATAAAGGAATCATTTCTTCATACTTAAAATAAATAAAATCTATTACTCAAATTGTCACATTTTAATTTGATTTTTTAAATTAAAGTATTTGACCTTAGAAATGTATACTGGGTGATAAAATTCAGAAATATGGCCAATCTTTTTATCCACAATATACACAATAGCTACGGATTTGTTGTTGTTGTTGTTGTTTTGTTTTAACCTACAGTCTCTTATGATTTTGAGTATCTCTTTCACAATGATTAAGGTGCTATTATAAATTTTGAATACTTTTGAGACAGTTGTATCTAATGAATAGTTTACTAAAAAGGCTCTATTTGGTTTGCACAACATGCATATACCTTTTTTAATGACATACCCAGCAACTTGTTGGTAATTTATAACCCCACTCTAAGCAAAGGAAGTTTCTCTTCTCAAAAACTACTTCAAATACAGTTAATATCTGTTTCTTCCCACTATGTTCAGCTTTAAGAGTATAGAACAGTGTTTACTATGTTAGGTTTGATTTAGAACCCAAAAAGAGGACCCAAATTTTCTCATGAATATAGATACACAATAGGGATGCCCCAGAGTTTCTGGTAATTCTTATAACTTGGAGAAAAACATGTTCTGGACTTGACTTTTCTAGCTGTTTTTTTTTTAATCAAAATTTCTACGGGGCATTTTCTAAGTCCCACTTATTATTCTTCCCCCTACTTTCCACAGAAGCTCCTTCTTTCTTATCATCTTATTGATGTTTCTGCAATCTACAATAATGTTTTTATTATTCAAGGGTACTATTTTTCTTAGTTAGGGTTTTACTGCTGTGAGCAGGCACCATGACCAAGGCAAGTCTTGTAAGAACAACATTTAATTGTTGCTGCCTTACAGGTTCAGAGGTTCAGTCATTATTCTCAAGGTGGGAACATGATAGCATCCAGGCAAGCATGGTGCAGGAAGAGCTGAGGGTTCAACATGTTCATCTGAAGGCAAGTATTGGAAGACTGACTTAAGCCCATGCCCACAGTGACACACCTACTCCAACAAGGTCACACCTTCTCATCTTGCCACTCTGTGGGCTTAGCATATACAAAAAAATCACACTATTGGTTTGTTTATTTTTTATCTATCAAGACAGAACCACATGTAGCTCAGACTGTTCTGGACTCACTATGTAGTCCAGACTAGCCTTAAACTTGTTGTTTTTTTTTTTTGTTGTTTGTTTTTTGTTTTTGTTTTGGTTAATCTGAATGTTAAGATTGTAGGTGTGGACTATAATGACTATCCAAAGAATACCTTTCTTTTGAGTAGATTTGTATGTTTGTGTGATGATAATAGGGTTAGGGTTTAGGTTCAATATTCTACAATAGTCAACACTAAGAATAAAAATCACAGATATTTTACATTAAATATAATATTCCTTAGACAAAACCAACTCAGGATGGGGAGGCTTTCTTCAAATTTAGTGTAAACCCATGTTGTAAATTTTACTCTGACATTAACAGAAATCAGCTGTATGTTTCCTTTTTACCAATTTATACCAGCATATTTTTTTAAGAAAATTATTGAACTAAACTATATAAAGTACATACAAACCTCTAAAATGGTTTTAGAGCTCAAAGGAGACATAGGTCATCCTTTTAAGTAGCAGGTTTATTAGATTAATCTAACTAATTAGATTATTTTATGGCAAGAGGGATAGCAGTAACACAGTGAAGAGAACAGGAGAAATAAACTTGTAGATCAGGAACCCTGTCTTTAGCAGGGCTTTATTGATGTTTAGGGTCACCATGACCAATGCAACTCTTATAAGGGCATGCATTTCCTTGGGACTAGCTAACAGTTTTAGAAGTTTAGTCCATTATCATCATGGTGGGAAGCATGACAAGTAATAATCATCAGATGCAGGTTGACCTAAATCCACATATCAGTGTGGAATGTTTCTGAGTATTCAAGGGCAAAGGTGAACCATGTGCACTAGTGAATTTGAAAACTTAGACTTTAGATTATGTCATCAGTGGTCAAGGCTTTCAATAAGAAGAAATGAGGATGGGATCCTTCAGTATTGCTGACCATGTTGGGTCATGAAGATCAGAAAAATCTGCTTATTAATCACCCAAGTAAAACTTTTTCAATCACAATCCGTCAAGGACTTGCCTTAGCCATGTTTAATGGTACCCGAACCTGTACCAGTCAGGTCTGAACTTGGTTATGCCTTTATTTTTGTCTGTCCTGGGCAGTAGTATGTAATGTAAAGTGTAGTGAGGAGCTGGTTAAAAGGCTCAGAGTGTAGATTCTCTGTCACAGGATTCTGATGACTTGAAATGGATCCCTTAATACCAAAACATGGCAGGAATAAGCCAGTGGAGCTCAAACTATTCCACAGACATGTAACATACCTGCAAATACACACACACACACACACACACACACACACACACACACATCTTGTAGTTAAAGTTCTGTCACTTAATAGCTTCAAAAGTTCAATTTTGTCATTTATGTTGCAAAAGACAAGTTTTAATGTTATTTACAGAAATTACTTGGCAAGGCAATTTTGCAAAACCATATTATATATATATATATATATATATATATATATATATATATATATATATATATATATATATATATATATATATTGTTCCTAAGCCACACTAGTGAGTAGCAGCACATATAGCCTAGGTGGCCCCTCTCTTTCATCCAAACACAAAGGGAAGCGTGATTGTTCTTCACTGGCCTAGGGCCTGTATTAGAATCTATGTCTGACTGGCTAATTGAGAACAGAGAACAGAGGAGCATGCTGAATAAGCAATGTTTAGATGTTTAAGTATTTTAGGAATTCCAGGAAGCTGTTTACAGTTGGACAAACAAGTTTAACTAACAGAACATTAAGAAAAATTTGCCTCTGGTGGAGAAGGGAGTATGAGCTAAAACAGATAGGCATTTATTAAACCTGTTTGTAAGAAAAAAAATATTGCATCTCTCACAATTGTAAATCTGTGACATGATGCTCTGGTAATCCAACAGATTCAAGAAAAAATAAAACCACTGATCTAAATCATTGACAAATTAATTAAAGCAAGCTTTTTTATTTGTGTACATTGGCTGCCTCTCCCTAAGGTGTGGTATAGCTCAGGAGTAGGGGGTTTCCCAATTGGGAATTTGCAAGGCACATAGGCAGGCATACAGAGCAGAATACAAACAAAACTAATGGGTCCTAATAACCTCCTGATACAAAGACATGGTGGCAAAGTGGCCATAATAACAGGGGTCATACACGTTGGTTATAACAAGTGGTCATGATAATCTTTTCAAACAAAGGCATATTTGTCATTTCCTAGAACAGGCAGTCTGGATCATTTATAGTTCAGGTTATAGGTGAGGCACAGCCCAATCCTTGGGAAACAGGTTTAATCATAAACAGGAATGAATTTAGTTTGCTGTTTATCAACTCTCCTCTTATTAGGTTTTTGTGGAAATTGAATGCTTAGCCAAAAAATGTGTGTTCTATTGTCATTGATGTTATTTTTAATAAAAACTATGACTCTGATTAGAATTGCCTTTATAAGCAACAGGAATCAATAGGAAGAGACAATGATGGTAGAAAAAGTTTTTAAGACTGACTAAGATCATTTACTCATACTGAAGAAATAGTAAGAAGAAAACTCTAGAAATTCTAATTATGATGCAGCTGAGGTAAGGAAGAACTGTCCCCATGAACCAAGATACCCACACACTTTTTTTTGGGAGTTTTGACTTTTTATTATGCATTGCTTTCTAGTAATATATTCATTACTCATTATTATTCAGCAAAAGACATCAGGAGGATACTTTGAAACGGAGTCATACGGGATGAACTACTTTTTATTTGCAAGTAAGTCTTAGAGCCTTGGTAACTTTACCATATATGAGATTAAGTTTTTAGATCTAACTTCAGTAATATTTGAATTTTCTCAGATGCTAATGTATTAATAATATTTGGAAGTTTTAAAAGATACATCTATCAAGGAAAAGTTCTTTTCATGTTGTTTGGATAAAACTTTTATTTCTCCTTATTTCTCATTCCAGAGACATCTAGGTTTTAAAAAAATGCATTGCTACATGATACACTGGATTTCCCACCTACCATGGTTGAACTATAATATCTTATTATAAGTACTTCACCACAATTAAAAAATATATATATGAATATTAAAGAAAAAGCCCACACACTATTGCAGGTGTCAAGTAGTGCTTACTGGTAAGAACCTGATATGGATGCCTCCTCAAAGGCTCTGCCAGAGCCATACTGATAAAGATAAGGATGCTTGCAGCTAACCATTGGACTGAACATAGGACCTCAATGAAAGAGCTAGAAAAAGGACTGAAGGAGCTTAAAGGCCCCATGGGAAGAACAAAATTATCAACCAAACAAACCCACCACAGCTCCCAGGTAGTAAAACACCAACCAACCAATGCGCTCTCATGGAGAAACCCATGGCTCCTGGTACATATGTAGCAGAGGATAGCATTGTCTGGCATCAGTGGAAGAAGAGGCCTTTGGTCCAGTGAAGGTTCATTTTCTCAGTGTAGGGCAATTCATAGGCGCTGAGGTGGGAGAGGTTGGCTTCATGGAGGCAATGGGAGGAAGTGGGGAGATGGGATTAGCAGGAAAGGGGATAACATCTGAAATGTAATATGGAGAATATCCAATAAAAATAAAAAAAGAAGAAATAAGAATCACATAAATGAAATTGAGGTAGATAATGGAGATCACATGTATATTCAGAGCATAGAGTCAGTGAATTTGTGAGGCAGAAAAGGAAAAGAGTGAGAATATTGAAGTTGCCCCACTTTTTCCTTCGCTCCAGCTAGTTCTCACCATGTACTTACTTCATTGAATCCAACCATATAAATTTTGGGATTTTAGCTCTTTTAATTTATATTAAGTCTGTGTCTTGAGGAAGTAGATGCCCTTATCTAGAATAAGGAATCAGTTTTTAAGGGATGCCCCAAAGTTTTGTGAAATATTTTGTAAATACAGACCCAAACAACAAAAGTAGATTTAAATTATGTGGATTTTCTTTCTCATAAAAATTAGGGTGGTTTGTGTATGTGTGTGTGTGTGTGTGTGTGTTATGTACACATGTGTATGTATGTCTTATTCAATGCTCCATTAGTGTAAGAAGTCATCATGACTCCAGCAACTCTTCTAAAGAAAAACCATTTAGTTGGGTTTGACTTACAGGCTTAATAAACAGGTTTTGTTCAGTGATGTCACTGTGGGAAGGCAGCAGCACATAGTCTGACATGGTCCTGAAGAAGACCATATAAATTGACAGACAGCAAGAAGAAAAGGCACCACTGGAGTTGGCTTGGGTTTCTGAAACACCAAAGGTCAATCCCAGTACTCCTCTATAAAGACCACACTTACCAATAGTGCCACTTCCCATGAGCCTGTGGGGGCCATTTTTTAATCAAACAACCACAATGCTCATTCACATGCACAGAGGACAATTGAAGACATTGAATATGGAGATCTAGCATACTACAGTATATTCCCTTAAGTCAGAGTCTCTTGCTGAACCTACAGCTAGAATGGCAGCCAGCAAGCCACAATGGTTCCCTAGTCTCAGTTCTTCCACAGTGTAGGCAGCTGTTTTAAGGTGCTGCACATGTTTTGACACCTGTTTAGCTCTTTATGTAGATGCTGGCAATCGGAAATCAGTTCCTTTTGCTCTTATCTACTAAACTATCCTTCCAGATTCCTTCCTCCTCCTCCTCCTCCTCCTCTCCTCCTCCTCTCCTCCTCCTCCCCCTTTTTCTTCTTCCTCCTCTTCCCTCCCTCCTCCTCCCCCTCCTTCTTCCTCTTCTTTGTTACTGTAAAGAAAAATTTGGGCCTCAACAGAAAAACTAAATCATGATATTTGGATTTTGTTACCTTAAGTTCAAGGAAAGCTATTTTTAAATTGTTTAAATTATCAATAATTAATAAAAATTCTCAAAGCAATATTGTCTCTTGAAAAAAACTGTTTTCTATGTTGACCCTCCCTTCATCCCACTCTTCCCCTCTACTTGTGAAAAAATAATTTTGTATTCATTTTCACATTTACACAAATATTCCTGATTTATAAATTGTGCTCTGTTGATCATTAATATCAAGCAGTTTTAACATCTGTCTGGTTCTTTCCACTGATTACAAGTTAAATAACATTTTTAACAGCTGTTCATTTTTAAATGCCCATGAGAATTTTGGTTTTATTTTTTTGTGGAAATGTCATTTGAGCAAGGACAAGAGAAGACATTTGTTTGCTCTTTACCTATGGGAAAATAAAATTGAGTTTTAAATGCTTAGTCTTGTTTATTTAGCAAGAAAAATCTTGCATTGAATATCACAGTCTTTAATATATTGTGCTATTAGCTGCATTGTGCAGATATCAAAATACTGGCCAGTTTAGTTTACTCATGTATTATTGCCTGTGAAGCCATTTTTAATGAGAAAATTTTGCTGCTGCTCATTTTTTAACTGAAATTCGTAAAAGACCATGCTGTATCACTTACAGACAGCAACATCTTTTCTGAAAACACATATATTACTACATATATTATTATATATCATATAAAAGTATAGTACAGACTAACAGCAGTTCGCTAACAATCCTTTAAACTACATTTGAGAAAATATGATCAGCATATTTTATTAAGTCTTAAACAAAATGTAAACAAAATATAAAACTCTTATTTTGCCTTAAACATTTACTAGTAATACGTGTGTGTGTGTGTGTGTGTGTGTGTATGTGTGTGTGTGTGTGTGCATGTGTGTGTGTGTGTGTGTGTGTGTGTGTGTGTGTGTGTGTGTCTGTGCGTGCCCGCCCGGATGTGCCTGTGTGTGCAAAAAAACAAGAATGCGTGGGAGACAGTTTGAATCTTTGAATTTTAAAATGCATGCTTTAGATTCTACAGTGTCTTTAATAAGCACTTTTGAGATGGATTGAACATTTCCTTAAAAGTGTAACGTTGCAAACATAAAAAGAGAAATCACGTAACTACTGGGTTGCCAGGGAGATGGGCAGGGTGCATTAGTTATTTCTGCAACAAATAATTCTGTAATTTGATTACCTGTGTGCCCCAAAGCATACTCAAAGGCCAATCAAGGCTTCCACATAAAAGCTTTTACCACATTTTTATTCAAATACCTAATGGCATTGGTTAGGATAGCCATTGTTGAAGCTAATTTACAAAAATCCTGCTCAATAGCTGTGCCTCTGGGGAAGGACTAGCCAACAGATCTCATTCTCTTGGTTTTTCCGAGTTACCTGATTGTATTATTCGGGCTTTAGAGAAATCATGAGAGTAGGGTATATATACCTATCTTCCATCTCCCCACCCATCTCCCCATCCATCCATCCATCCATCCATCCATCCATCCATCCATCCATCCATCATCTATCCATTTATCATCCATCCATCCAATCATCCATCATCTATTATCTATCTCCATACAAATGTAAAATATATATTCTTATATATATGAAAATACATATGAATGATATTCACTCATATTTTTGTGGAGGCCAACAAGTTCTATGTGATCTAAAGTTGGCAAAGTGAGTCTAGGATCAGCACTTCCATCTGAATGCTAGTAGGTGTTTGATTTCAAAGATAGAAACCATGCTGTTTTCCATATTAACCTAGTCACAGGAAAGGAATTTTTTCTTATTCAAAGAAGTGTCAGTCTATTTATTACACCAGACCCTGGGCTGGTGGTGTATGTCCTACTCACATCAAGGAGGACCATCTTTACTCAGTCTGGTGGTTCAATCACATATAGAAGCAACCTCAGAGAAACCCACAGGAATAGAATTTGACCAGGTGCTTGGACACTAAGAGCCACTCAACTTGCTTATAAGATTAAATATCACAGGATATTCACACTGGGCCTGGTTTTTGCCTCCACACACCTGTCAAAACACATTCTAAAATCCTGCCAATATAGATGCTTGAGATGGCCTTCAACACTCTTGTTCTGTTTTATTTTAAACACACTATATTGATACCTTCTATCATCTTCCCTACTCTTGATCTTTTTTTCCAAAATATCAAATACACTGTGGTGGTTTGAGCATGCTTCACCCTTGGGAAGTGGCACTATTAGAGGTGTGGCCTTGCTGAAGTAGGTGTAGCCTTGTTTGAAGTTCATCACTGTCAGGCTGAGCTTTGAGGTCCTATGCTTATGTTCCTCCCAGTGGAAAGTTATCCCCTGCCTGGCTGACTGCAGAAGACAGTCCTCTCTTGGCTGCTATCGAATGAAGATGTAGAACTCTTGGCTCCTTCAGCACCATGGCTACCTGGATACTCCATGCCATGATGATAATGGACTAAACCTCCGAACCTTTAAGCCAGCCCCAAGTAAATGTTGTCATTAGAATAGTTACCTTGGTCATGGTGTCTCTTCACAGAGATGAAAACCTTAAATAAGACTCAAATTGATACCAGGGACTGAAGTATTGCTGTGATAGATGCGACCGTACTTTTGTTTAGAAGAATGTGGATTTGGGACTTTCTAAAGCAGTGGAAATCTTTAGTGGGGCTTAGGGGGGCATTCTAGTAGAAGCACGGAATGACAGTGGTGCTGAAGGTAGTTTGAACTGTGAGGCTGAAGAGGTTTCAGAGGACAAGAATTTTGGTATGTTGTTTGGAGATTGCTCTTGTGATATTTTAGTGTAAGATGTGGCTATTTTTTGCTTTTTTTTCTGGAAAGTTCACCTGAGGGTAAAGTGGAGAGATTCAGATTGGTTGTAGTATTTTGCTATGTGTCTTTTTTATTTGTTTAGACCACCCTTTAGACTTCGCAGCAAATGTTCTCTACAGAGTTCATATGCAAGTGAGTGTGTGTACATATACCTTTTTTTTTTTTTTTTTTTTTTTTTGGAGAAACTGGTCATTGTGAATACAGTCTAGAATCTGGTCTCCACTAGACTGACTGCTATGATTAAGATTCCTGACTCACAAAATTAAAGAGAAGAATGTGTATCCATGGTGACTCCACGAATGAGCTGACACCTGGCACAGCTCACTCGGAAACATCTTGTCAGCTCCTTCAAGAAAAGCACATGAAAGAGAAGCAGGATAATGCAAAATCCATTGAATAGCAACTCAAACAGAATAGAGAATAAAAACATAACCAAACACATATCTATTTCTTGTGTCCAAATTATTGTGGAAGCAAAGATGAACGAAACATACTCATTGCCTGTACAGACCAAAGGGTTTTTATTTTGATTGGAAGAAATACATACATACATACATACATACATACATACATACATACATACACATATGTATCATATATTAAGACCTGAATATTTATTACTTGAGGATCCATTATGTTGTGTGTGTGTGTGCGTGCGGTGCATTCCTGTGTGGTTGTTCATTCACAGGTACTGTAAGTTTGTAGCAGTTAAATCTTCCATCACATTCTAATTTGTGTTAGAAATGTGGAGTCTCATTGGCCTTGAGCTTTCCCAGAAAGGATAGGTTAGCTGTTTTTCATGCTTTCAGTGTTCCTAATCGTGTCTTCTCTGAGATTACAGACATGTGCTGCCACACCATGCCTTTTATATGGATCCTGATGATCTGTATTCAGGCTTTATGTTTATAAGGCAATTAATTTATTTGACTGAACAGTATCCTGAGAACTAAATTAGATACTGTAATTTGGTTATATTTTCTCACAACTCTTTTATAAAAGATTTATTTATTTATTATATATAAGTACACTGAAGCTGTCTTCAGACACACCAGAAAAGGGCATCAGATCTCATTACAGATAGTTTTGAGCCACCATGCAGTTGCTGGGATTTGAACTCAGGACCTCTGGAAAAACAGTCAGTGCTCTAAACCATTTAGCCATCTCTATAGCCCTTCTCACAACTCTTAAATCCTTCTTTTCTATTCACAATCACATTGTATTTAAAGTCAATTGAAAATTTTCTGTGCTATTAAGTAGACACCATACTACTGAGCTATTTCTCTAGCCACATATAGTTAAATTTTGTTCTAAGACAGCTTTTCAGGATAGCACTTAATGCTGTATGTAGCCCAGGCAGAATGTATGTGGTCATTCTGAGAACCTGAGAAGATGAGATTACAGGTATGCACACATCATGCCCAGTGAATTACTCACTCAACCAGTTCTTTACCTTCCAGTAGATAGTACATATATAAAAGCAGAAGCTGTTTGCCTTAAGAGAATGTATAATAGAACTTAAGCACATACTGTTGAAAACCAGAATAAATCATTGAAAGATTTAGCCCAGGGAGAATGGAAAGGAAGCAACAATTCAGGACAGTGGATTCTGAGATAATTAGACTGGTATAGAGGTAAAAGTTTGGGAATTTGAAAGAAAACAATTAATTAAATATGTTTACATTTTGGGTCTTGTTGGTTAAGAACAGGGGAGAAGCAAGGAGGACTCACACTGATGGGTTGGTGAATTGGGCCACTTATAACCATCACGAGAACTGCTCAGGTTTGAGGACAGAGGGAAAACTTGTAGGCAGAGATTTCAGTGGATAGGAATGGACATGTTGTTTGTCATAAACTATCAGCTTATGAGAATTCTCTATGGAGATTTATTTTTGTGGTTCAGTTTGATTCAGTGAATCATGTTCAATTGGCTCCAATACTTAACTTGAGGTATAGCTACAGTTGCATTGGGAGAGGCCTTTTCCATCTGTTCTATGTGTGTGTTTGCCCCGTATTTCATCATTGCTTCTTTTTAAAATTTCGTTTTAGTACAAATACAATATAGGGTAATTTTGCATTGTTTCCTACAATATTGAATTAAGAACTATTTTAAAAAGTAAGTCCATATACCTATTTAGAGAGATAATTAAAGTTAACTGAGGTTTGAATGTGGAATTACAATCTGGTGAAATTGGTCGCCCCATGAATCTTTCTCTTGACAGACACAAACAAGGGAAGAGGGCATGCCATGCTAGGACATCAAGAAAAGAGCTCTGTCAACACAAGGTCCCTCAATACATCAGTCTCATTCAGCCTCCTGCACTGTGAGACACTTACCTCTCTGACACTCAACACAGACATTACAATATTTTGTTACAGCATTCCAGACTGATTAGGGTGTGTGTGTGTGTGTGTGTGTGTGTGTGTCTGTGTGTGTGTGTGTGTGTGTGTGTGTGTGTGTGTGTGTGTGTGTCTGCCTTCTGACTGTGCTCTAAAGGCCCACAGAAAGCGCTGAAATAAAGCATGCATCCACCGCTTGCTATGTAGATAAGTCCCTTAATGGTCTGGCCCTGGCTCTGAGAAAACTTCCAGTAGGGATGTGCCTTTAACAATTTCATGCAAGGCACATTCTCAAGGCACAAATATATACACACACATATGTATTTTTGTAAACATACACATATAGATAGATAGGTAGATAGACAGACAGGCAGACAGACAAATGAGAGTTGATGGAACGAGAGCGAAAGGGCACACCTTATTCTTACAGTATCTTTCAGGATTTATAGTGAATCCAAAATCTCAGTCTGAAACCTCATCTATGAGTTAATATTAATTACAAACTCATGTTTAATTTTCTCTCCACCTACCTATGTATCTATTATTCATCATCACTCTATTTGTCCATCCATCCATCCATCCTCTTGATTGTCTGTCTGTCTGTCTATCACCTATCATCTATTATTGTGTATCAATGTGTATGTTGTGTGTGAGAGAGAATACAAGCACAGCTCACTGTGGCTGTCAGAGGAGAACATTTGAAAGTCTGTTTTCTCCTTTCACTGGGTCCTAGGCATTAAATTAGCCTACCATTGTTGTGTAGTAAGATAGCAAGTGCTTTTAATTTTTTAAAGATGTATTTATTTGATGTATGAGTACACTGTAGCTGTCCTCAGACACACCAGAAGAGGGGATCAGATCCCATTACAGATGGTTTTGAGCCACCATGCAGATGGTGGGAATTGAACTCAGGACCTCTGGAAGAGCAGTCAGTGGTCTTACCTGCTTGTATTATCAAGTGCTTTTATTGGCAGAGTCATTACAGTGGCTTCCAGGTTTCAGGCTATTACCACGTCATTTTTCTTGTCTTTATTTTGGACGTTGGTCCTCCTTTGACAATGAAATTGTTCTTTGAAGGTAGAAATGCATTCACAAACATTTTCAACATCTCTTGCCAATGATCCTTGCACAGCTGACAGCCTAGTACCACCCTCACTTTGCTCCCTGGGTTGATTCACACATAGAATTCTTTAGACTTCTGTTCTCCTACCAGGAACCAAAGACTTTTCCACGTGAAATCCTTCGGATGCTAACTTCATTTTTAAGGTTTTACCATCTTCCACACCAGACCACTTCTCCTGGTATTCTTGAATCCGTTCCCACTACTGAAGTCTGCACTGACTGGACTCATATCATAGCATTTAGACAGAACTGTAGAGAAAAGTCACACTTGACATTCTGCACAATCTCATTTTTATTTTATTTTTTTATTTAACTTTTATTTTTCACTTATTTATTTTACATCCTATTCACTGCCCCCTCCTGGTCACCCCCTCTTGCAATTTGTCCCAATCCCCCCTTGTCCTCTGAGCCAGTGGCTATCCCCTCTACTCTGGCACCTCAAGTTTCTGTGAGGCAGGGTGCTTCCTCTCCCTCCGAGGCCAGACAAGGCAGCCCATTTTTATATTGTACCATTAACATTTCCCTTGTCATTACATGGCCCTCTGCCTCATGACTGATGACACCTATTTTATTTCTGCTGTTCTTAATGAAAACAATTTTGATCAGTAATGGGAACAACTGGAAACATTCAACTAGGTTAACTTGATTTTACAGTGCAGATGTATAAACTAGCAACAAGGAAGCTGTTGGGCTGTGAACTACAGCTACACCACAGATCTTCCTTCCCCAGGCCTCACGTTCTACTCCCACTCTTTCCTTATCAGAGATTTAGTGCTTGCAGGTTCTGCTCCAGGAATCGGAAGAAAGAATGGTTTCTCTCGTTGTTTAGGCCTTAATTCTCTGAAGAATTGTCACTGAAGTAGGGATTTTCTTCAGATCCTTTCTGCTTTGAGTGTGTGGAAGTCTTAAATGAATTGAAAACGACTTTGTTCTTTGAAAATCTTTTATTTTCTCACTTAGTGTATTCCTTTGGGTGATTCCAGTTCTCCCTTCATCTAGCTACAGGTTAGAAGATGCACAGCCTGCAGTCAGGTCTTTATAAATACGGTCCAGGGGATTGGCAACAGTGGAAGCTGTAAGGACATTTTAAAAATAGGAGCCATAGAAATGGAGGGCTCTTTTAATTTAAAAATTACAACAGAGCATCTAAAAATGGTGCTTTCACATTTGTACAAATAACAAAAATGCTAATCATAATTGAAGGGACTCTAAATAGCAGAAGAATCTTTAGAAATAAATTTCTGTTTTTTGATTGTGGTTTGAGACAATACCCCCAAACACTATACCATTCATATCACTGTAGGCAGGAGGATAGTCCCTAACATTTGTAACATCTCTTGCCAGTGCTCCTGCACACTTGGCAACAGTTCTCTCCTCTCACCTTGTTCACCAGGCTGATTTTTACATAGAATTAAAACTGCTCTCTTACCATGAATCAAATGTTTCAATGTGAAAGCCCATGGGTGCTCTTTTCATTTTGGAGGTTTTTCCATTTTCCACCTCAGACATGCCCTCTACCAGCTCTAGCAGTTCTGGATGTCACTGTGTAGACCAGGTTTGCTGAGAACTCACATTAAAGGTGTGTACCACAACATCTTGCTGAGAAGAAAATTGTAGTATAAGAAATACAACAAGAAATACACAATCTATAGCTCACTTCGCAGTCCCTTCCCACAGTTATTTTGGACTAACAATGGACACTTTTCCTTTAAGCCTCAAGTGTGTGCAAGAAGAAAAATGTAAGACTTCTGTTTGCATTTCTCTACCTTGTAGTTCTTGTTGACTCAGACTCTCAGTTGCCTTTTCTATTTAAAAAGGTTTTTTTTTTTTCTCATAATAATGTCAACTCCTCTTTCAACTAATGAGATTCCACTGCCTTTGGGTCTTGCTCTACCCCTACTATGTTCCCAGTGTATAGGTGTGAAAAAGAATAAGACTGGCTCTCTGTAACAATTAGTTTTAGTTAACAATTTAACACAACTTGCAATTACCTGGGATGAATGTCAGCAAAGGATGTTCTAGAATTACTCTAACCTGTGGGCATATCTGTGTGTTATTGTCCTGATTTCTCTAATTGACGAGGACATGTCCAACATGAACATGGGCAATGACACCCCTGGGTATCGAACTCTTGAATGCATGAGAGTAAAAAACATCAGCCAAACAGGGAATATACATGCATTCATTTCTGCCTTCTCTTGACTGGACTTGATATTTCCAGGAATTGTGAGCTAAAATAAATTTCTTTTCTCCTAAGTTAGTCTTGTCAACATATTTTATCACAGCATTAGAAATTAATTTGGGTCACCCAGTTACTTGACAAAAAGTCACAGTATTCTGCCACATTCATCCCTGCCTGAGGATGTTCCGCAGTTCACTGTTTTGGTGTTATAGGTTGCAGTTTTGTTTGGAACGGACAAGGGTCATGAGATTCACCATGTGCACTTTCAGAACTGCAACAAAGCCATCCATGAACAATAAAAATAATCAAAACCTGAAAAGCTTACTGATACCAGAAGGACATGAGATCTGGAGTATCTTACCATTACTAATAAATGTTTAGAGTTAATTCTCAATGTCAAAGTAGGCTTGTTCTTCACTGGTGGGAAGAGTAACATTTCTTTAAAGGTTCTCAAGTACAGACAGAAGCTTAAATCTGCACACAGCCTTGTTCATTGCAAGGGTAGAACTATTTACATAATTTATTTATCTAGATTCTACCTTTATTAATAAAAACTGTCTGTGCTATCACATTGAGTATTATAGAAGTTGACGAAGATGCAATGGAGAATCATGACCAGTGATTTTGTTCTAATTCATGTACAGGCAAATGATTGTGTAACAGCTCTTTCCTAGATATAGTTTTTCAAATGAGATGAAGAAAGACAAGGAAAGAGGTAGTATCTGTAGGCATGTTGGAGTTACTTCTTTAAACATTTCTAGTTAATTTGTGTCTTCTGCTTTTCTACATGTTTTTGAGTGACTTTAGTTAGATGTTTGTAGTACTGAATTTTGTTGTTTCCTGTTACTTTTAATAATGTGTAGCAAGCCCAATGTGGTGGTTGCTGCCTTTAAGCCTACACTTGGGAAACAGAGGCAGGCAGATCTTAGAGTCTGAAGGAGCCTATTGGAAGTACATAGATAGTTTTATATATCCAGGTCACAGAGAAAATTTCTGTCTCAAGAAAAAAAAAACAAACAAACAAATAAAAAGGGTAGCAAAAATGTTATATAGTATTTTTTACTGCTTTAAAATCTCACCCTATTTAAAGATCTCTGATTTCTTAGACGATGTAATACTTCCCTATTAAAACTTTTTTAACCTCAAGGTATGTGAATTGTGAGTTATGTTTAGGGTATTAATGACATTTGTCAGTGTTCTGTCTGTCTCTATCTGCCTGTTTGTCTCTCTGTTTCTCTCTCTCTCTGTCTCTCTGAGTATGTGTGAGTGTGTGTTTCTAGACACCACAGGTAATCAACCGCTTTATGAAAATACAAAATGATGTTTGAAAAAAAATAACAGATTACTTTTGGTTGTTCCTTTTGACAAATACATTTAATTAAGTCACTAGTTAATGAAGCTCATTAATCTCATTAGTTATATTTTCCTGACCCACTATAGTAGTGGTTCTAAACTTTCTTAATGACCATCCTCAACCTTAAAATTTGTTCATTTCTAATTCATATTGAAATTTTGGTACTGTTATGAATCATATAGTAAATATCTATGTTTTCTGATAGCCTTAGATGATGCTTGCCTATGCAAGGGTTGCTCATCCCTTAAATGAATCACAGCCCAGAGGCTGAGAAGAACTGATCTACAGTTAAGCATAGAAAAGCTGATATAATACAGGTAATAACTGAGTAGTAATGGATAAGTAAAGCCATGTGAATTTTTGATTCTTTGCTAGCTACAGAACTCCACTATTGCTATTGAAAGAACACAGATCAAGGCATAAGTGCATGAGCAAGGCTATTTATGTTCTAAACTAACCCACAAACTGAGGCATCACGCCAGAAGCAACCTAGGCTGCTGTGTGTTGACATCCTTTTGTGTCCCTATGAATTTCTGCCTTGCTGACTTGTTAGTGTCTCCTTTTCAGTTTTAATACGTTCACTATCTAGATCTCTTCTTTTGTACAAGTTAATAGGTACAAATTATGCCATCTTTACATATATTATGTACCTTGGTGATTTTTCTTGTGTTCATTTCTCCCAGCCCACCAGTGGTCTTCTTGCCCTTCACAAGTAGCCTCATTCTAACCCCCTGCTGTTCTACTCCACACTCTGAATGTGAGAGAAAGAACACAATGTCCATCTTCCTAAACCACTTATATCTTGCTTAATTTGAGTATCACCAAGTCAGTTCATTTTTCTTCAGATAAGCTGGTTCTATATTTTATAATTGCAAAATAGTCTATTTCTGTATATGTGGAGCAGGAAAGCCCTGTTAAGAACCCTGATTCTCAATTGAGGCTGATTGAAGCCCCAGGAGTAGTAAACAAAATGGCAGGAGCTTTCCAAGCTCTCCAAAAATCAGAAATTCTTTGCTGCCACAAACAGTGCATGGCTCCACAAGACGTTGGCCACACCCCAAATCCTGCCTCTGCAGGAGGATGTGACATGGACCACGCCAGATTGGCCACGCCCTAAGTCCCTTCCATGTACTTAGACGTGACTGTACATAAGCTCTAGGGATAAGCAGGACTGCCTCAAAATATGTAGAGAAGATCTTCCCAAGCCCTGAAGCCAAGCCAATAGGAAGCTGGTTGTCAGACCCTGAACCATTTCAAAAACTGTACTTATATGGAAGCTAGGTGAGAAAGCCAAGTGAGATGTGTGTAGAAATCATTCCTCTGCTTGAGTTCCTTTGTTCAAAAGAGCTGGCAACACCTCCGGTTGGGAAGAGATTTTCTCTCCCGATGTTTCTTGCATCCTGCACAAGAACCTCTTGCCAGCCAGTTCAGCTTGGCCTGGTGCCCAGTGGCAGCAGTGTTACGATGCATTCTTCTAAGCTCAACAGCAGTGTGCTGTTCTTACAGGTTCAAGGCTGAGTTCCCACGCTCTTCTGAGCACTGCTCTCAGGCGTCCAAGCATGAGTTCGTGCACGCCAGCTGGACCTAGTAGTGGAGGTAGTAGAGGCTGCCCTTCCTTAGTCAAAGAGCTGCACGGGACTTTTTTATGTATATAAAGAATCTACTGTATCTTTTTCTCCATTGATGGTCACCTGTGATAATTTTATAACTTAGTTTGTGCTTAATGTGGTGCTAAGGGTGGCTATGTGGAAATATCTATTGTAGGTTGGGTCTAGCATTTTTAGGTATTTACCTAGGAAGTATAGCTAGACCACATGGTGTTTCTAGTTTTGGTGTAAGAATATTTTATGTGGTTTCATGGTGGTGAGGTTACTTTTCATTCCTATCTAAAATAAATGAAGAATAAATGGAGACTATTATGACGATTCACTCTCCTCATTCCCAACCGTCCACTGATTTGCTTTTGGGTGCAATTGTCTTTCTCTAGTCTTATAAAATAAGGCACATTACCCAGGTTATAAATATTTATGTGTGTTTTCTTTCAGTTAACATTTTGAGGCTATATCCATAAGATGCTCCCAGGTGAATAATTAATCTACACCTTTTTTTTTCTATTTATTGCATAGCATACCCTATGTAATTGAGATGCTTGAGTTTATTTACCTGGTCCCCAGATAGGGGCATTTAGCTCACATTTGGCTCTTAACTTTCTCCTATGAATCAGGCTTTTATATTGTTTTCCTTACCTTTGGCTTTTGTCTAGGTGTGGTTTTGTGATTATATTATTAGAGATACATAGAGGTTTCCCAAAACCTCATATCTCTTTTGATGTCAGGGAAACTTTCACCTCTTACATATTTATGAACCACTTTCCCTTTTCTGATTTTTGGAGGTCATCATGCAGGTAATTTTAAAGATTTATCTTCATGTGCCCAGATTCTCAAATCTGCTGCTCATGTCTACATGAGGCTAGCTTTTTCTATTATTGAACTCTTAAGCCTCAAATTCTAGGATAAATGGCTGTTGTGCTTATGCAATACATCAAAATGGACTTAGTCTCTAGGTTCTATCAGCATCTCTTAGTGCCTTTCTGTTACAGGAAATGACTTATATACCATGCCTTGCCCTGTACCTGGAACTCTTCTGCCCAGGGGCTGGGCTTTCCTTCCCTAAGAGGCTCTTCCCTAGATATTTCAGACATTTTTGCTTACCTGTCCCTGTGTTATACATTTGACCTCCTGGCTGCTGCCTCTGATTCCCTGTCTTCCCTCTCTCTTCCCCTTCACCTCTCACACATGGCCCAGCTCAGTCTGTAATGTTCACTCTGGACTCTTCCAGATGTTCCTGCCTCTGGATATTCTGTCTCTTCTATCTATAATAAACTTTCTCTTCTATTATCCCTAGGAACTGTCCTTAGTATTATTTAATATTCTCTCAGAATTCTCAGACAGCTTCATTCATGCCCTGTGTTTTAGCACTAGGTAATACTTTCAGGTTCTTGGAATATTTTCTTGTTGTGAGAATACACTCACACCATTCCATTCTGTAATATGCAGTTGTTCTCTTTACAGTCAGAGAGAAACCCAGCCCTGCACAGGGTGCAGCACCTAATGCTTAATTCAGTCTTTGAATCTTTCAAGCGCAGTTCCTCCTGCCTGATCTCTAGAGGTCTTCCTAACCTTGTGCATCTTCTAGATGAACCACAGCATGTGGGCAGTCTGTATTCCAAGTTGAGGAATATTCATATTATATCTTATCTCCCTCCTCTGGAACTCCTACCTAGTCACTAGTCTCTTGTCCAGTTCTAACACTTACTTTTTAAAAAACTCGAGGCTTCAAAGGTTTCTGCATTTTGCTTCATAAGCTATTACAGTTCAGAAACTTTCTGACCAGGTACAACAGAGCCTCCAGTTACTGGAAGCAGTTCTATCTAAGATTGTATACAGAGCTCTCACAGACTAAACCACCAACTAAAGGGTATACATGGGCCTGTCCGTGGCTCCCACTACATATGTAGCAGAGGACTGCCTCATTTGGAATCAGTGGGAGGCACTTGGTCATGTGGAGACTTGATGCCCCAGGGAAGAGGGATGCTAGAGGGGTGAGGCAGAAGTGGGTGGTTGTGAGAGCATTCTTTAAGAGGCAAAGGGGAGGGGGAATGTTAAGGGGTGTTGTGGAGGGGAGACTGGGAAGGGGGATAACACTTGAAATGTAAACAAATAAAAATGTTATATGTTATATATATATTTGTATACATCTGTCTCATTTCCAGGCAATATATGCCTTTTCTCCAGGCTGAACGGAGCTTCTCTGTGTACAAGAAGCATATTGATTGGACACAGATTTGTACAGGAGATAGAGTCTGATTTTGTAGTATTGTTTCCAATGCATCCCTGGTTACTTTCCAGTTATTCTGGATCATTTGTGGTCTCCCACTCTCAAATTGTTTGGGACTCCCCCCCCCCACCAATTTTATACTGAAAAGGCATGGGACAGACGGGTGTGACTGAGGAATGTTCCAGAAAGAAAACCATGAAGGAGCAATTCCCAGGACTTTGCCTGTTGTGGGTTGTTTTTCATATCCTTAAGGAGTTTCTTTTAATGTTCTGACCAGCATTTATCATTGTTTTCCATGGGAAGACTCGATGATTTCTTTGTGCTGCTATGACCTGCACTTGTTTGCACACAATTGGCATGAGTTTTTGAGTAGAGAAGGTTTTATGGCGGTTTGCCTCCTTTGAACATTATGCTATGAATAAATATGACACAGTCTACTTTGCCTCTTTGTTTATTATTGCCACAGACTCTATTCTTGTTTTCAACTTGTCAACGTTTTATCAGATTTCACTGAAATATTTTACTAGACAAAGGTTCCCTTTCCATTTTACATAATATAAAACAGATAAATCCAGCATATGTGGTTAATTCTATCATGTGTGAAGGCAGGAGGATTATCAGAAATGTGGGGTCAGCTGGGTATGCACATCAAGTTTCAGGCAGGCCAAAGATACATAGCAAAGTCTTTCTCAATAAACAAAACAAACTCACAAAATGGTAATAATTACAAAACTCTATGACCTCCTCTGTTCCCCAGGAAAGCCTCAGAAACAATCTTTCAAAAGACAATATTTTATTTTAGATAAAACAGAAATTCTTTGATTGGCTTTAAATTTTTGTAAAAATATCCTTAGCATGGAGGCATTTCCTTTGTATTTGTACCTATTATTCTGTATATAAATTTGAATTCATTTCTTTTATTTTACTCTTTGTTTTCTCCATTAAGTTTCTGTCAGGCTGAAAATAAAGTCTCGGGAGGATGAAAAGCCCGCTTGGGATGTTTGCTTCTGTGCACTCTGTTGATGCCCCGTTTGATGGAATTTGAAGCACCGTGATCATAGGCAAGTGAAATGCTGGATCAAATTCACTGTTGGTGGTACACACAGACCCAGGCGTGTCTCCCCAGGAGGCCCGTTTCTTGTGGCTTAGGCATTTTCACATTCTGCAGACATGAAGTTTAGTTTGCTTACAGCTGACAGAAACAGAGCAGCAAAGGTGTGAAGTGTGGATGAGTGATGAGCGGTCACACAGTGTGTGTGTGGGCGGGCACATAGTGTGTGTGTGGGCAGACACATAGTGTGTGTGGGGGCGGGCACATGGTGTGTGTGTGGGCGGGCACATGGTGTGTGATGGGTGGGCACATGGTGTGTGATGGGTGGGCACATAGTGTGTGTGTGGGTAGGCACATAGTGTGTGTGTGGGCGGGCACATGGTGTGTGTGTGGGGGCACATGGTGTGTGTGTGGGCGGGCACATGGTGTGTGATGGGTGGGCACATGGTGTGTGATGGGTGGGCACATGGTGTGTGTGTGGGGGCACATGGTGTGTGATGGGTGGGCACATGGTGTGTGATGGGTGGGCACATAGTGTGTGTGTGTGATGGGTGAAAACACAGGTGTGGGATGGGCAGGCACACAGAGTACAGCTTTACTTTTGTTCCTGAATGAATGTCATGAAATGCTCTGGGTTCCTCTGTCAAGAATGACGCACGTAGGGTCAGGAAAATGGCTCAGTGACTAAGAGCACTTCTAGAGGTTCAGGGGTTTGATTCCCAGCATCTCACAACCGTTTGTAACTCCAGTTCCCGAGATCTGAAGCCTTCTTCTGGCCTCCAACAGCATCAGAAATGCAAGTGGTGCCCATACATTCAGAGAGACAAAACACCGCACACATAAAATACATGAAAATAAATTTTAAAAAGGATCACTACATTTGGGAGCTGAGGATGCAGCACTGGTGCAGAGCCCTGACATGCATGTATGAAGCCCTGCTTTTTCTCTCTGCACCTAAAGCACAGTGGTTAGACCAAGACTTGGGTTAGGAAACAATCTGATTTTGTGAGGTCTCCTGTTAAATGTCCAGAATTTCCATATCTCAAAATTTATCATCTACTCAGTACCACCAAAAAATAAAAGTAGGGTCAGAGAGATGGCTTAGCAGTTAAGGCACTGAGTGCTTTACCAGAGGACTTTCGGCCAACTCCCAGTATCAACATGGAGGCTCATGGCTTTCTGTAACTGTAGTTCCAGGGGACACCCTTACACAGACATGGATGCAGACAAGACACAAATGTGCTTAAAATAAATTTTAAGGTCAAAAAAACAAAACTCAAGCAAAAATGCCAAAACAAAACAATAACAGCAGCAACAAAGGGAGAAAGGAAGGAAGGATGAAAAAAATGGATTTGGGTTGACATTGCCTCAGAATGAATTAAATGCAAGCAAAAATATTTTCCAGGATTGAAATAAAAGAAGTAATAATAAAATGATAGAAAAACCAAGATAATATCACAGAAATATAGGTAAGGAACCTGGAGAGGTGGCTCAGTGGTTAAGAGCACTGACTACTCTTCCAAAGGTCCTGAGTTCAGTTCCCAGCAACCACATGGTGGCTCACAACCATCTGTAATGGGATCTAATGCTCTCATTTGGTGTGTCTGAAAAGAGCAACAGTGTACTCACATAAAATAAATAAATCAAATTAAAAAGAAAGAAAGGAAAGTGAAAAAGAAAAAAGGAAAAGAAAAACGGAAGATAGTAGGTAGGAAGAACACTTGGCACTCACCTCATTTATCACCACGGCTCTGCTGTTTCCTGTCATCCCTGACCTTTCTCTTGCTTTTAAATGTCTCTGTAGATGCATACTATGTAATTCCCCTGAAAATATAGCTCGTGGATTTTTCTCTTTTCTAGTTTATTTTCAGGAGAAAACTGGGGAATATCTCAGCCTTACAGTTGTGTCTTTACCAACCACCCTTCCATTTGTAGCTCCCTCCCCCCCTTGTCTACTGAAACATCATCCTGTTTCTTGTGGAACTTTGGGCACGGGCTCTTTTACATCTGTAAGCTAGGTATTTATTCCGAGTCTAGCACCCTTTTCTAAAAAAGCCACAACCGTTTAAAGACGGGCCAAAGATTAATGTTTATAAAATCCTGAATCATGTAAACAGAGGTTTGATATGTTCTTGGCCCCTTCTTACCTAATCATTGCAGAAGAAACAGTGTGAGTCAGCTGACTTCTAAGGGTACACTTCTCTCGCGGACAAAGCAGAGCTTGAATAAAGACATCGGATCTTCAGGGTTAACTATTTTTTCATACAGGTTAAAGAAAAAGCTGAGCTTGAAGCTCAAGCTCAGTTTGAACTTGAGAACATGTGAATTCAAATTAATATTTGTAGCGTCACTGCTTTAAAAGGATTCTGTGAAGACTTACTAGCCATTGGAAAACCAGTGTCACACAATTTTGTTAACAGGGGTGAGGGTGGGGGACGCTCTGGAAACTCTATTAAATTATAACCCATCGAACAATTCTTCCCAGCAGTCCTCATCTTTCCTGAATCCTTAGCAACCTCAGGTCTTGCTTGAAATACGATATTGCAAATGCCGTTCTGCCACCTAGTGGTCGATCTTGATATTTTCTTTGGAAACTAATTCTCTTTTATTCCTCATTGGTAAAAGAAACACCTGTAGATAAAGTAGAACGGGAACGTTACCTAAATTACACTCTTCCAGACAACACTAATACTTAGAATTGAATAATTTATAAAATAATGAGGTTCATATTTATTGTTAATTGTATACATGTACATATGATATTCTCTTTATTATTATGAAACAGGGTGAAGATCTAAGTTCAAAGATCCCTTTAAAACATGTCTCTTGGTAGTGACTCTTAAATACCAAGAATAAATGCCAGCGAAGGACATTTTAACATCTCTTAAAGACATAAAGGTCATACCACGAGTTGGGGACTGGGGTTGGGAGGAGCACCCAGAGACTCTCCCACCGCAGTGTTCGGACTGGCGATAGTCTCACGGAAGCCGCACTGCTGCTGTCCCAGACAGTGAGAGATGAGGAAGACGTTTATAGACACGCCTGTCTCCATGCCGCACGGTACATACCCAGAGGGCCGTTTGCCACCAGGCCACGCAAGTGCACGGTAGAGGAGGTCACCCAGAGACTTACCAGCTGTGCTCCAGGAACAGCTACAATGTCAAGTGTGTGGTGGGCAGATGGGAGAGCAAGAGAAGTTCAACAGTTCGAGCATTATGAAGAAAGGCGGGACTGGAGATGAGAGGGAGGAGAGGAATAGCCAGTTTTAAGTACCCAGCCCTGCCACCTGGGGCCATGTTGAAGTCCCAGTATGTCCTTCTGCTGAGGGTCACCTCTGAATCTGTAGCTCCGCTGAGGGAGGGCTCAGTGACCTTGTCGGCTGCTCAGATTCCGACAGCCACCTGGGACCATGTAGACAAAGGCTGTGCATAACCGGCCCCACCCCTCACTGGCCGAAGTGTTCTGGAGAGCTTGCCCAGACCACAGTGGACATGGCTCTGGTGGTTGGGTCACAGGTGAGAGGCCTGAGGGTGTGAGATGGGAGGGTTGGCCATACCACTTGTCTACTGTGAGGTAGCATGGGCAGAGAGGTGGTGTCGCACGTCGTCCTTTCCACCTCTGTAGGCAGGAGAGATGGTGAGAGAGGTGAGCTGGTGCTGCCTTCAACAGCTGCAGCATGTGGGAGCGTGTGCCCAGAAGCTTTACCCAGCAGAACAGTGGAGGTCGCTCTGGAGGCATGGGTGTGGATGAGCAAGCTCTGAGGGCAAGGGAGCAGGAGAGCTGACCCTGCATCCTGAAGATGGGTAACGTAGCCGGGACAGCGCTGAGATCGGGTGGATGCAGAAAAACCCATTGACTGACCAGGTCAGTTACATAAAACCCAGGCCCCGATCCAGGGCTTTGAGTTGGCCCAGCTCAAAATCTACCTCATCTGTGAACTGTCGGAGTGTGTGAAAGAACCAGTCATGTCGATCCATTACACAGGACAGTAACAGGGTAACTGGGAGGAGTCCCAGTCATGGTGTAATATTGATGGTGTGACAGAAGCCAGAGAGACAAACGACTCATCTGGTTTACAGCTTCCATGATGAGATATTTTGAACACTCTGCTTCATTTTATTTCTTTTCTTTGTGTGTTTTTAATTTCTATTTTTTTCAGGGAAGGCTGCAAGGGCAGAGGGTGGACACAAGGAGATGGGGAAAGGAGTCGGACTAGGGTGCATGATGTAAGACTTACAAAGAGTCAGAAAAAAGCTGAAAGAAACCAACAAAGCAAAAAGAAACCATAAAGGGGGGAATGAATCAATGTTTTCTAGACATATAAAACCAACACCTGCATATTCTGCTTAACTTATAAATGACAAAACTTGTGAGATGTCAACTCTGTTTCAGTGAAGTAGAAAACAGATACACAACTGGGCAAACAGAGGCAAAATTAACCATTTCTACCACGGAGGAAGGAATACAACAGAACAACTTTTAACACACTTTGCATGCCCATTGTTGGGGATCATTTTGCCATGTTATGAGCCAGCCACGATTTACAAAGGTGTAAACAGCTAGTTGTGAAAAAGAATTAAAGCAGAGAGTGCTCAGGAGTGTGAGCCCTAGACAGATCTCCCAATATGTTGAGTCAGTTCTGTGGTGCTTGTAGGATTCTTTCCATGCAAGGCATGCACTGTTGGTGGGTAAGATGCCTGAAAACAGAGTCATCTAATGCTCACATGTAAAAGATGGCCAGCATCTTCTGAGTGAAGTCTACACTCACTTTTCTACTCTCACACTTCCTCGTGTTTCAGTGTATATTCATAGTGCTTCCTTTATTCACTTTCTCATTTTTATTAGAAGTGTTAAAATGGAATATTTTATGGGATATTGTGTAATAATTGCATGTAGGCTTACACATCTCTCTCTCCCTCTCCCTTTACCCCTCTCCTTCCTTCTCTCCTTCCCACACAACACACATGTGTGCAAATGTGAATTTCTGGTTTCTGAAAGGATTAACCCTTCTTTGTGTTAAAAAACTTTGTACTCTCTTCTAGTGCTTTATACAATTGTAGTTAGTTGTTGTAAACTGCAGTCATTCTTTGAGATGGTAGTTAGATAGATATTGGCATAATTAGAGGATAGAGCTGGACCTCAGTAGACAGGAGCTTATAAACCAAGGTTTACAACTGCAATACTACTGGTCAGAGGAAAGGAACTTGAACCATCTCTAGTCCTGGGAGGAGATGTGCCATCCTGAGGTCATACTGTTAACTTGGGTTTAAGTGTCCTAAACCTAAACTGGGTGTGGTGGTGCACATTTTTTTCCAACATTCAGGAGGGAGAGGCAGGTGGGTCTTTGAATTTGAAGCCAGCATGGTCTATAGAGCAAGTTCCAGGACAGTCAGAGCAACAGTGTCTCCAAAAACATACAAAAAAGAGAACAAAAAAATAAAAAATATGAAATCTTACATGGCTACTACTTGGTAGGAGGCTAATAAAGACCAAAGATGTACTATTGTTACCTCATATTAGAGTCAATCTAAAAATTTCTGTCTATCACTGGGGCAGAAAAATATCTCTCAGGAAAGTCATATAGTCTAGAAACTTTAAGAAACAGTTTTATAAAGCCTTCTTAAAAATAATGAGTGGCTGGGGGCTGGAGATATGGCTCAGAGGTTGAGAGCACTGATTGTCCTGAGTTCCCAGCAATTCCCAGCAACCACATGGTGGCTCACAGTCATCTGTAATGAAATATGGTGCCCTCTTCTGACATGAAGATATATATGCAGAACACTGTATGTAATTAATAAATAAAAAGTTAAAAAAATAATGAGTGGCCACTGTTTGTGTTTACCCTCTCAAGACTGTGCCCTACACTGTGATCTGATTGTCTTTCACCCCCAGGATGGTTTTCTCCACAGTGGTGTCTTTAGCTATGTGACACTTTCATTGGTGATAGTACAGTACTTTATGTACTGAGCAATAATCCTTACATCTTTTTATACCGTTTTTTTCCAGTACTGTTTCCTCTTTTTTTTCCTGTAAGGATCATCACAAGGATGGGGAGTCCAAAGTTAGATCCGATTAAAAGACCTACTATGCTCCTGAACACTATTACTATCCCTCCTGTCTATGCTATTGTTGAAATGATGGCATTCAGTCTGAATGACTGTATTTCCTTTCACCCATTTCTCGAACCAGCGTCCTGGATCCCCTGTGTGCTGGGAAAGGTATGGCCTCACCTGTATTCCATCACTCATTTTCCAAAACCTCTGTAACCGATCTTGTCCATTGATGCAAGAGGCTGCATGAGAAATAAGAAAATCACCACATCTTGTCACTTCATATGGGTTGACTTGCAGAAACTAATGTATGTCTGGGAAGAAAATGTAGGTGTTGTCTTCCAGAAGGCCTGGGTCAAGGTCTAGACTGCTATGGAGGGATAGTAAACTCAGCCTGGGTTTTCCCACTCACTAGCTGGACCTTACTGTAAACCACTGTGTCCCGTAAAGCTGACAACATACCTGTCTCCCTGATGGTGCCCTTGGATAAACCTCTTTGTTTTAACCAATTTCTGGTCCCTAAGTCATTTACTTGTTTGTCATTATTACAGCAGTGCCAGCTTAGTGCTTCACTTCAAGTACCCTTAAATGTCTCCTGGGCATCCATTTCTCTTGGTCTCAGGTAAACATTATTCTATTCTACTTGTACAACATCAACCTTTTTAGCTTCCCACCCGGTAGTGAGATGACCTACTGCTGCTTCTCTTTTTGACCGCTGCTTGTTTACTGCAACTTTGCTTAATGTGTCGAGAAAATTGTAATGCATATAGGTCATTAGTATTATATGGACTGTTTCTAGCATGTTTTGTTACATGTTGGCTTTGTGTGAGTGTGTTTGTTTGTATATGTGTTGTATGTGCTCCAGTGTTTATATTTATTTTCTTTTATATGGTAGCTCCAAGGTCTTGTGGGAGTTCTTTGTGTTTCACTATCTTTACCATGTTTTCCTTCCAGAGAATCTGAAAAATTTAGACTTGACCTGGAATGAGTTCTAGTTATTAGCATGTGGTACAGGGTGATTCTAACCTGTTCCACAACAGCATAGCCGTATCCAGGAATCCATAGTTTTCAACTCAGTGTTCTATGGTTTCACAGCAGAACCAGATAGGTCCATTGGATCACTGGTTGATGAGTTTGGACTGTAAGCAGTTTTCAGGTGACTACACACAAGTACTGCTGTTGGCTCACACACTTTGTACTTTGAAGACTGCTTATGTAAATGCCACAATCATCAGATTTTAGCTTTCCTGTCACCTAACTCTTTAAGTTTTCAGTATTAGTCTAATTTTAAAAAGCATGGCAAACACACACACACACACACACACACACACACACTTGACAGATTCATTTAGTTCCAGAAGAAGAAAATCTGTATGCACATATTCATGTATGATATTCCCTTTCAGTATGAGCAAAGTTGCATTCCATTTTGAATTTTTGATGTAAAAGTTATTTGTGTTATATATTCTAAAAGCAAAAGTTATTCATGGCTCTTCACCAAATAACAGTTGGATCCAAACCTTTAGAGAGTGTTCGTTTATTAGGAAAAGTAAACAGAGGATTGCTGGAATTAGAAACACTTAGGAAATGAGTCTGACATGAATTAATCTCACTTCAAATTATTCTAATTCTATTTTCAAAAGCTGTATTAAGAATGTTAAATAATGAAAACACTTGCTATGTAAAAGAATGTTAAATATATGTTAAAAGCTTGCTATCTAAAGAGACTATGGCATTTAAGACCATTTGTGCCATCATTCTAGCATTAAATATATAACACAAGAAGTCATGGCTTTGCACAGGGCACCTGCACAGGGCAGAGAACATCAAAGGAGGCTAGCAAGTCTTTAGAGTAGCTGGACCTTGCTTATTCCCTGGAGGCTCTGCATCAAGCTAACTGACCTAGCTGTGGCCAGATGACTGGGCTCTGCTGACTGTTCCTTTGCCTTACCTCCCCACCTATGGGTTTGACTGCTCAGCCACCCTGCTTTTGTTCTGGGAGCCGATCAGCTTGTATACTGTTTTGTGTTGTGCTATTGCTTTATTTAAACACTTCTGAATTTAACTGTTCCAGGCCTATTCATTTTAACAGCAGTGCTACAATGGTAATATTTTAAAGATGGCTCTCAATGCTTTACAGTTTTTACTATTGAAAACACAGTTTTGCTTTAAATGGATTAATCAGTTGTTTGACCTTGAATTTTTCATTGAGCCTTTTAGAATTCATTTGAAAAATTAATCTCTAGTTCTCCTTTGTTGTGTATTTATTAACATTAGATATGGTGCAGATATCAAATAATGCTTATTAAAAATGGATAAGTAGAGCTATATGGTGAACACTGACATTTGGCCGGCCAGTTCGTAACTTTTTATTCATAATCTATTCCCATCCACACAACATGGAAGCACTCTGCTTTTAGTATCTATAAGGTTCATACAAATTAATTTCTCATCCTTGAAACTTTCTAATATGCAAAATAGACAATAATTTTGACAAATGTTTTATCATTTAAAGACTTCTGACTAGGGACAGAGAGGAAGCTTAAAGCAGGATAATTTTTAACACTGTTTCATTTGTCAGTTTCTTTAAATATTGCTTAGGTGGCAGAAAGCAAAAATAACAACTTGGAAATAGTTTTAAAAATACAACATATACCACATTCTTTCAGGTTACACATTCCAGAAACAGAAACACTAGCATAGTGCTTTTTCATACAAAGGAAATGATATTTGAATATTTGAATATTTGAAATGTGCATGCCTTTTCCTTTCTGACCTTTGCCCGACATAGACTATGAGACCTGGAGGGCAGCCAAGAGCCCCGCCTTCCTAGCAACCAGCCTCTTCCAGCTCTGATACCTGTGGCTCTGTTGTTTGATATGCCTGGAACCCAGTGGTACAAGGTACCAATGTTGTTTTGTCTGCAGCAGTGAGACAGACAAAAGGTAGCCTTGATGGTTGACTTATGGTGTGATAAGTATTCCTTTCTGGGAGCTGAACACAGGCTTTGGTGAGTGTAGCTTTAGTGGGTTACTATTAGCCAACATGCATAAAATACTATATCCTGGAGAACTTCAGATTGGGTGGAACACAGTGTAAGGAAAACAATGTGATGAAGGGAGCAGGAAGAATTATTCCCTGTTGCCAAGCAACTTTTACAATGTGAACTTGTGCCAGGCACTTCCTTTTGCATTCATTCTTTTCTTTCTCCAGGTTTAAGAAATCTAGAGATGCAAGATATTTTAATTTTCCTGTTTTCTATACAAGAAACAAAACATTACATATCTTTGGAGTATGGGTGTTAGGTTTCAAACTTAACTGGCACTAGCTGCTGAGGTGCATATTTTACATATAAAAGCAGACCTGGCCTCCAGATTCCCCTTGCATTCCACAGTCCCTCTCTGTTACAGAGAATGGGTATCCCATTCTCTACCCTGAACTCTTCAGCCCATGACTTGGATTGGGTTGCCATTCCTCCACAGACTCTTCCCTATATATATTCCAGACATTTTGGTTACCTGCCTCATTTGTGCCTGGTTCCCTCTCTTTCCTCTTCCTTCCACTCCATAACTCTCCACATGGCTCAGGGTCATGGTCACTCTGAACTGTCCCAGATGTCCCTGCTTCTGTTTATGCTCTCTCTGACAGATTAATAGGCAGTCAAAATTTTAGTAGACAAGAATCCTCAGGTGTAAAGATAAAATGCTTACATATTAGTAAGATCACATTTTAAGATTTCTTTAACAGTATTCTAACAGTGAAAAAACTAACTTAAAATGTGATTTTGGTGGATATTATCAGTAATGATGTTGAGGATACTTGATGATTTCTTTTGTTTATTTTTGAGATTGTCTATGTACCCCAGGTTAGCGTGGGAATTACTATGTAACTGGTCTCAAACACATCTGATATTCCTGACACTCTCCCTCGTCCTAGGTTTACAGGTATGTGGCATCACCCTCTGTTGCCATGTTATAGTTTACGAAGCACAGACAAAAATGACATGTAATAAGACCAAATCTACCATATTTAGTTCATAGGCTAACAGTGGACCTCAATAACAGAAAGTCGATGCTATTTCTCACAGAGAACAGATATGACACACATAAAAACAATATACACAATTATATGATTAGCCAATAAAGGGTTTGTCATTTGAGAATTCTAATGTGATATATTTATATGTCTTTTTGAAATGGTCTTAGGAGTGAAACAGATTCTGTTTTCTCAGAACATGCAATGACAACTGTATGTTTAACAAATGTAAATGTGAAGTAAAACAGAAACCTGGTTCTGCTGTGAGTTACTGATTTGCTCTGATGACTATCTGCTCTGAATGGCTGCCTGACTGTCTGCTCTGAGAGAATGACTACTTGTTCTGACTGACTGACTTACTGATCAATTACCTACTCTTGAAAGACCAGGATAAATCCTGACCCCCTAACAGGTAAAGTAGAAGACCCCTAGCAGGTAGAGTAGAGCCAAAAATGTAAGATAGCTGGTTCAGTGACTCTGTTTCAGGACCTGACTGACTATAAAACCATAAAAGTTAAAATAACACCTTATAAACAATCTTTAGAAACCGGGTGTTTCCCTTGCGATTCTTCACTGGTATTTTTGCCATTTTCCAATGACGTACTCCCTTCCCCTTTGGGTTGTGGTTTCTTCCTTTACAAATTCCTTTTCCCAGCCACTCCGGGTCAGAATCCTCTACCCCTGCATGGGATATTAGTCTCGACCCAGTGTACTGGTTCATCAATAAACCTGGTGTAATTGCAGCAAGGATGGTCTCTCATGAGTTCTTGGGAGGTTGTGTCATCCAGAGACGTGAGTGAAGGTCTCCTCTCTGCAGGATTTTTCATTCTGACTGACTGACTAACTGTTCTGACTTACTGACTACCTGCTCTGACTGCTGACTTTCTGCTCTGACTTACTGACTGCCTTCTCTGACTTCCTGCTCTGAGTGACTGATTGACTTCCTTCTCTAACTAAGTTCTCTAATTGGGTTCCTGACTTCCTGCTCTGCTCTGTGCACGAAACATACTTTGACCTGTCAGTTCCTTCTCTGCTGAGACAGGAGACATTTTGATCACTTTCAAAGACTACATTTCATTTGGAAATAGATGGCTGGTACCAAACAACATAAAACAATATGTATTTTAATATAGGAACAATACAATCTTTTTATCATGTGAGCATTCTTCTTTTGAGATTCTGTTTCAGTCATCTGTAGAACATTTTCTTTTTTTCATAGTTAATACAATCTATGGAAGCCTCATTGACAACAGCTGTCACAGGAACAGAAGAACAGAAGTCACATTTACAACCACATCAAGTCTCTTGTAGATCATTTCACTCCTTATTAAAAGGCTTGTGAGCAGCATCTCTGCTTCATGTCTATGTTTATATATAATTAACATATTGATTTAATTTATTAAATTGAAATATATGAAAAGAGTTGACACTCAGTGCTAGAGAAATCACTATTAGTGAGGCACATGTCTTGCAAGCTTGCAAACCGGAGTTCAAGCCCTACTACCTATCTGAAGAACCAGGCATATTGGTACCAGCCTGGAATCCCAAGTTTGGGGAGACAGATCTGGGTCTCTGAAGCAGCTAGCCTACTCTAGTTGGTGAGCTGTTGATGATGATAGGACTTGTCTCAAAAACAGGGTGAACAAGGGAATTAAAGGAAGAATACTGTTCTCTGACTTCTACATGCATGTAAATGTTAACACATGTGTTTACCTACACATGTACACACATGCATATAGAATTAAATACATACATATATTAAACACACACACACAGAGACAAAGACAGAGACAGAGAGACAAAGAGAGACAGACAGACAGAGAAAGATAGAAAAAGAGACAGAGAGAGGAGAGAGAGAGAGAGAGAAAGAGGGAGAGAGAGAGAGAGAGAGAGAGAGAGAGAGAGAGAGAGAGAGAGAGAGAGAGAGAGAGAGAGAGAGATTTTTATTCTGAAGTATTTAAAGCTTCCCTTGAGTAAGGTATCTAAAATTGCCCCGGCTTCCATAGGAAAAATTAGTCGAACCCCAACCCCAGTGGAATCTCCCTGGGTATAAAAATCACACTTAAGGGCAGGCTCCCTCCCAAAGAGATAGTCAACACAAACCAAACCCAATAAATGTTTTGTCACATAATGCTTTGTTTAGACTATAATTTTTTGCTAGATATTTGCTTGTATATTATGGTTTCTGATTTTGTGATTTTTACATTTGTGGTGTGTGTTGTGTGTGTGTGTGTGTGTGTGTGTGTGTGTGTTTCTTTCTCTTCTTTGTTTGCTTTCTAGGAGAAGAAACTCTTGAAGTTGGCTAAGTGTAGAGATGTGAAATATATTGAAGGAGTTGGGAGGAGACACTGATTTGAATGCCTAAAATTCTGAGGGCAGGTATGTAGCTCAGCCCTGAATTGCAATTCTAGCATCACACTAAGCGAGGTCCTGCAGGCTCAAACCTGGGAAGTGGAAGTAAGAGGAGAGAATATCAAGTCATCTTTGGCTATGTGGAAAGTTCTAAGCCAACATATCTCAATAGACAAAATACACACACACACACACACACACACACACACACACACACACACACCAGACAAAAAAACAAAACCCCAACAAAATAACAAAACCCAACCAAAACAAAACCTCCAAAAGACAAGCAAACAAATGAATGTAAATCTCTGAGATTTTGATATCAGAAAATTTGAAAATAAAACATTAGTTTTAAAAGTTTTGTTATTGGAGATTCTTTTTGTAATTTGTGTTGTAAGGGTCTGTTGTTTGCTGAAGAATGATATCCAGATTCAGATAGTATTCAAAAGTAAAAAAACATTTTATTCTGCAGAAATCCAGCATGCGGTTGTCTCTCATTCCAAGATGTACAGAGAACCAAGTGTGCTTTTAGGCCCCATTTTAAGTACATTAGGGGAAATCTCAGTGTAGGTGGCCTTTGTCTTATTCTATCTCTAATCATTCAGGAACAATTACCAGGGCATGGAGGCTGGAAATTTTTGCTAAGGAATCCTGTGTCCCTGTCCCTCACTTTTTTCTTTTTTTTAAGTAACTGACTTGCCTGGACTTGATCAGATCTTAGGCCTGCCAGTTTGAAGCCTGTCATAGAATCAGTCTGTCTCATTCCTCTCTCTCTCTCTCTCTCTCTCTCTCTCTCTCTCTCACTCTCTCTCTGTGTGTGTGTGTGTGTACATACATGTTTGCATGTACATGTGTAGAGACAAGAGGACAACCTTACATATAATCCTCAGGAACAGTGTCCACATTCTTTGGGACATTATCACTATTGACCTGAAACTCATAAATTAGATATCGCTAGTTAGTCAGCAAGTACCAGGAATGAAGTTCTTGATAATTTACTTCAAGTCTCTAGAAACCATTTAAAATTTTACTTTATTGATAAATAATATTTGTGTATGAATATAGGTGTGTGTGTGTGTGTGTGTGTGTGTGTGTGTGTGTGTGTGTGTGCATACATGCACTTGCAGACACACATGCATTTAGGTTTGTGTGTTTGGGATGTACAATATATACATCTTGAAATGATCATAGCAAACCATGGAAATCTTTTGTAATTGTTGTTGTTGCTTTTTAAAATCTTCTATTAATTTATATTTGAGATTGGGTCACATATAGCCCAAACTTTGCTGAATCTCTTTAATAATCAAGAATGACATTGAGCTTCTGTTTCTTCTTCTCTATGTCAAGGATTACAACTCTGGATGTGCACTAAAAAGTACTGTTTTATGGTGCTGGAGATCAAACTCAGGGCTTGGCACGTGCTACAGTCTCAGTTATAGCCCCAGACTTGAGATTTCTTAAAGATGATTGTTACTAAATGCACTTTTGGTTTGAAGTGTATATATGGTTTTTATTCATTCTAAGGATCACTTATTCATTCATGTTATTATAGAAATGACAGACATATAAGAAGTTCATTTGAATGTTTCTTCTGATGCATTTTATATTGAACTGTTCATGATTATTCTCTGCACAGTTATGATGTACAAAAAAAGATGATCCTGAGAGAATAACACTTTAATTTATGTAAAAACATGATGATTTTGCATAAAATCTGTTAACATCTGTAACTAGTGGCCCAGTGAATTTTTTCCAAAAGTCTTGCCAAACATTTTAAGTTAGGTTTAGCCACACAGTTCAATGGCTTTGGATTATTTACTGTCTTAATAATATCTGATGAGGTAGTTAATGACATATGACTTAGGACATATGAAGATATTGATAAAGTATCTTCTAGTCTCCATCTGTGTCCCTGAATTAACCCTGAGGTACAGCTTTCCAGATCTAAATTCCACCCTGAGAGAGCTGGTCTCCCAGAAGTGCTGTACTCCTAAGTACACAGGTGAGGAAAACATTTTGCTCCAATTACTGGCCAAAGAGGGACCTGACAGATGACCCCAGGGATCAGGAATGGCAGAACAACTTGAGAGAGGATACTTCTGGTCTCTATCCATGCCCTGGAGTTAACCCCATGGCATAGCTCTATAGATATAAATCCTCCCAGGAGGGAGCTGATCTGCCAAGAGGGTGTCACTCCTAAATTCAGAGTCTCACAGACTCACAGGAAATACACACTCCAGTCAGAGACAGCAAGACTAACACTAGAGATAACCAGATGGTGAGAGGCAAGTGCAAGAACTTAAGCAACAAAAATCAAGACTACTTGGCATCATTCGGCCCAGTTCTTCCACTACAGCAAGACCTGGTTACCCCAACACACCGAAAAATCAAGATTCAGATTTAAAAATCACAGCTGATGATGACAGAGGACTTTAAGAAGGACTCCCTTAAACAAATGAAGGAGAGCACAGATAAATAGGTAGAAGCACTAAAGGAGAGAATGCAAATATCTCTTAAAGAATTACAGAAAAACACAAACAAACAGGTGAAGGAATTGAACAAAACCATCCAGAATGTAAAATGGAAATAGAAACTATAAAGAAAGCACAAAGGGAAACAACCCTGGAGATAGAAAATCTAAGGATCAGGAGTCATAGATGCAAGCATCACCAACAGAATACAAGAGTTAGGAGATCTCTATGGTGAGAAGATACCATAAAAAACATTGACACAGTAGTCAAAGAAAATGCATAAAACAAAAAGTTCCTAAACCAAAACATCCAGGAAATTTAGGAAACAATGAAAAGACCAAACCTGAAGATAATAGGTATAGAATAAAGCAAATATTTCTAACTTAAAGAAGCAGTAAATATCTTCAACAAAATTATAGAGGAAAACTACCGTAACGGAAAGAAAGAGATGCCCATGAACATACTAGGTACACTGAAACTATTAGAAGAGAAAGTGGGGAAGAGTTTAGAACACATAGGCATAGGGGAAAAAAATTCCTAAACTTAAGACCAATGGCTTTTGCTCTAAGATCAAGAATCAGCAAATGGGACTTCATAAAATAGAAAAGCTTCTGTAAGTCTAAGGACACTGTTAAAAGACAAAAGGGCAGCTTACAGGTTGAGAAAGGATCTTTACCAATTCTACATCTTATAGAGTGCTAGTATCTAATATATACAAAGAACTCAGAAAGCTAGACTATAGAGAATTAAGTAATCCTATTAAAAATGGGGTATAGAGCTAAACAAAGAATTCTCAGCTAAGGAACATCTAATGGCTGAGAAATATCTAAAGAAATGCTCAACATCCCTAATCATCAGGGAAATGCAAATCAAAATATCCTTGAGATTCCACCTCAAACCAGTTAGAATGGCTAAGATAAAAAACTCAGGTGACAACAGATGCTAGCGAGAATGTGGAGAAAGAGGAACATTTCTCCACTGTTGGTGGGTTGTAAGCTGGTACAACCACTCTGGCAATCAGTCTGGCAGGTCCTCAGAAAATTGAACATAGTACTATGTGAAAACCCAGCTATTCCACTCTTGGGCATATACGCCAAAGATGCTCCAATATATAACAAGGACACATGCTCCACCATGCTTATAGCAGCTTTATTTATAACAGCCAGAAGCTGGAAAGGACCCAGATGTCCATCAACAGATGAGTGGACACAGAAAGTGTGGTACATTTACATAATGGAGTACTACTCTGCTATTAGAAACAATGACTTCATGAAATTCATAGGCACATGGATGGAAATAGAGAATATATTCCTGAATGAGGTAACCCAGTCCCAAAAGAACAAACATGGTATGCACTCACTGATAATCGGATACCAGCCCCCAAAAGCTTAGAAAACCCAAGAAACAATTCACAGACATTATGAAGCTCAAAAAGAAGGAAGTCCAAAATGGGGGATGCCTCAGTTCTTCTTATAAAAGAAAACAAAACTCTCATGAGAGGAAATGCAAGGTCAAATAGAGGAGCAGGAATTGAAGAAAAGATCATTCAGAAGCTGCTTCACTTGGGGATCAACCACATATGCAGTCACCAAATCCAAGCACTATAGCTAATCTCAAGAAGTACTTACTGGAAGGAACCAGACAGAGATGCCCCCTCACAGAGTATGCTAGAGTCATATAGATAAAGCTGAGCATGCTTGCAGCTAACCATTGGTCTGAACTTGCGGATCCCAATGAAGTTGCTAAAGAAAGGTCTTAAGGAGCTGAAAGTGGTTGCAACCTAATGGGAAGATAACATATCATCCAACCAAACCCTCCAAAACTCCCATGGAGTAAACTACCAACCTTTGTGCGCACTTTTAGAGACCTCTTGATCCAGTTGCATATGTAGCTGAAGTTAGCAATGTCTGCTATCAATGTGAGAAGAGGCTTTTGTTCCAGAGAGGGCATGTTTTCCCAATGTAGGGGAATGACAAAGCAATGGGGAGGGGGAACAGATGGGAGCACACCTTTGTGAAGACAACTGGAGGGGGAGGGTGGATGGAAGTGGGGTGGGGTAGAGGGATAAGATCTCAAAGGTAAATATAGAGTATCTAAAAAATAAGAGAAAAATAATGACTTAATGAAATACTTAGACAAATGAATGGAATTAGAAAGTATCATTTTGAGTGAAGTACCCCAGTCACCAAAGAACACACATGGTATGCACTCAGTGATAAGTAAATATTAGCACAAAAGCTTGGAATAACCAAGGTATAATTCACAGACCACATGAAGCTCAAGAAGGATGATCAACACATGGATCCCTAAGTCCTTAGAAGGGGGAACCAAATACTCAAAGTGGTAATTAGGGAGTAAAAGTGTGGAGCCAAGACTGAAGGAAAGGCCATCCGAGACTGACCCACCTGTGGCTCCATCCCATATACAGACACCAAACCCAGACACTATTGTGAATGCCAATAACTTCTTGCTGACAGAAACGTGACATGCTGTTTCCTGAGATGCTCTGAGCCTGACAAATACAGAAATGCTCACAGCCAACCATTGGACTGAGAATGCTGTCCCCAATGAAGGAGTTATAGAAAGAACTTAAGAAGCTGATGTTGTTTGCAACCCATAGGAAGAACAGTATCAACCAACTAGACTTACCAGGGCTCCCAGGGAATAAACTACCAACCAAGAGTAATATGGAAGAGCCAATGGCCCCAGCAGCATTTGTAGCAGAGGATGACCTTGTCAGACATTAGTTGGAAGAGAGCGCCTTGGTCCTGGGAAGTCTAGATACCCCAGTATAGGAAAATGCCAGAGCAGGCGATGGGAGTGGGTGCTTGGGGAAACATCCTTACGTAAGCAGGGGGAAGGAGGATGGCATAGGGTTTTTCAGGAGGGGAGATTGTGAAAGGAGATAACATTTTAAATGTAAATAAATAAAATATATAATAAAAAAGATCACCTTAAAGTAATTACTAGTCATGTCATGGAGCTCCTTTGTCACACGCATGTGATTTCAGTTCTATTGGAAATTTTGAAACAACTCTTTGTTTTGTTGTATAATTTTTTATTATTGCATTATATCATGGGATTATATCTGAATGGTTTGTGAGCATAAATTTATGCAAAATTCAAATCACAATTTTGATTTGATTCCATTGTATTATTCAATAGAGAAAATCTATGGGGGACCCAAAATAATAACTGTAATAACCATGTTACATTTTAACATTAAGGTATGATTAAAACATTAAATTACATTTCACATATGTGAAATATGTGAATTGCATATCATTTAAAATGCCAGTAAACATAGAATGACTTTGCAGTAGAAAATATTGAGTTTCTAAGCATGTTATCAGTGTGATCAACACTAAACTACCCTGGGACAGAAACTAAACGTTTTCCATTTCACCTGGGTAGCAGCACAAATTCTGTTGACTATGCATGTAACTACATTTAGTCTTTGAATGGGTCAGGTGTGCAGTCAGAAATAGGTGTCCAATATCAAAAGGAAGAGCAGCGTTTGGCACATCAACCATAATACTTGAACATGTGTATGAATGTGGTGAAAACTCTTTAGGTTGTGGAAAGTGCTATTTCCTCCTAATTGTCACTTGATTTTTTTCTACAGGTTAATATAATATAGTCCTTACTATATTTTATGTATATACTATACTATACTATACTATATTTTATTATATGACATTTATAGCCATTATATTATTATATATAAGACATAATGTATATTATATACAAAATATATATAATGTAAATATAATAAATAAATATACATTATATGTAAAGTAATACATGTATTATATACCATTCAATGGAAGCCTATTAATGGTGACATTTTTGCCTTTGAACCCTAACCTTACCTACTTTTTTTTTTTCATTATATATGACTCAAGTGATGGGATATTTCATCCTCTAAAACGTGACTTTTCTCTGTATGAATAACACAATGAAATAATTACCTTAAAAATTTTAAAACCTTTTTCCTTCTAAGTTTCTTGATTTACAATATAACCCCATTATATTCACTACTAGCAATTTCTGATTAAAATTAATAAAAATTTATGAAATTATTGAGATCCCACGTATCCAGAAAAATAGAAAATCCATGCTTTAAAAGAATTATGTGGTCGTTTGACTACTGTGTTTCTGGATTGGCTTCCAAGTCGCGAGTTTCCTGTCTCTTTCCTGTGAGTGCTGGAGTTGCTGGTAGGCTCTCAATGCTTTGCAAATGTGTGCTTTGTAATTTTGTTAACAAAAAGTTAATACTTATTTAAACTTGATATCAAGAATTGTTAGTCATATTTGTTTATTGTTTCCATATTAAACATTATTTTATCATGATCACAAACATATATGGTGCTTCTTAAAGCATGGCATTTAAAATTAAATAACCTACACACTGTCCTCTATAAATGAATCAGATAGGCTTTTGAATTGCTCTTCTCAAGAGGTTATCAATAAGCCAATTCTAGTGATTTCTTTTCAAATAAAATGCAAGTATTTTGTGTGAGATTAAATTTTAATTACTCAATATGGCCACTAGATAGCAGTATAAGACTTTGAACTGTAATGAGAAAGACACCATAAATAACTTTTAAGTATTGTTTGATATTTGTTTTCATTAAACCTTTCAACAGATGGCAAAATCTGGGGCAAAAAGTAAATGTTTTGGTTTCAAGTGTTGTTTTTTTCCATTGCCTTTGCTGGTAGGCAGTAATCGTTAAGAATTTTATTGTCCTATCTTTGAACTTTTTTCTTTTTTAATATTGAAATTGTTCCTCCATGATATGGTATTTAACTTCTGGAAATTAAACTGTATTCTGGAAGTCATTCTTTTGTTATTTTTTTCCATTTGTTTAAACCTCAAATGTTATCCTACAACTCCTTTACCCCTCTCACCAGCCCCCTGTTCCACATCCACCCACCCTGTACCCTCTACCTGTAAAAGAGTGCTCCCCACCCACCCACACTTTTCCACCCCACCGCTCAAGCATCCCCCTACCCTCTGGCATCAAGCCTTCTCACAACTAAGGGCCTCCCCTCCTGTTGCTGTCAGGCAAGGCCCTCCTCTGCTACATATGTATCTGGAGCCATGGATTCCTCCAGGTGCACTTCTTGGTGGATGGTCTAGACTCTGTCTAGGTGAACAGGCCAGCCTATGTTGTTCTTCTGCCCCCCCCCCCCTTCTCTAGTTCTTCCACTAGCTCCCTTACAATGTTCCCTGAACTCAATCCGATGGTTGGCTCTAAGCATCCACATCTGCACTGTCAGTTGCTGGCTGGAGTTCCTTGGGACTGGAGTTCCAGTTCCTTGGGACTGTCAGCAAGCACCTCTTGACCACGGCAACAGTGTTCGGTTTGTTGTCTGCGGACATGATGATTTTCCAGGTGTGACAGTCCCTGGTTTGTCCTTCCTTCAGTCTCTGTTCCATTTTTTTGTGTCCATGTTCTTCCTTTGGACAGGGACATTTTTAAGTTAAAAACTTTGAGATGGGTGGGTGTCCTCATCTCTTGACCAGGGCTGTGCCTGTCTGCTCGATCTCTACGGGATCCACCTCTACATCTGAGCATTTCAGCTAAAGTTATTCCCACAGAATCCTGGGAGCCTCACATTTCCCTGATTGCTGGGATTCTCAGGTGGCTATCCACAGTTCCCCATTGTGGGTTGATGTTAAGGTGATAAATGATTGCACATTGGAGAGGTACACAGAAAAGAAGGCTAGGAACCTGGAAGAAGAGGAGAGAAAGAGATTCTGGGACGAATCAAGATGGAGTTGAAGGAATACCTAGATCCAGGTACACTTAATTGGTGATAGGTAGATATGGATATTTTTAAGGGATTCTATAGGTTTATTTTTTAATCTCATGTAGAAGGGAAGTTTGTACCTTTGTCCATTGTATTCTTATTGTGTTTGTGGATTGAGAATTTAATATGGAAACTTGCTTGTAAAGCTACCTGGCTTTGGAGTCCAGTTTGTACTGGGCAGTGGAGTAAAGCAACACACTAGTGTGGGCATATCCACTGGGGACAGAAACAACGGGGGCGGTAGAGTGAACAGTGCCAGAGTTCATAGAGGAGGCATGGAGCACCAAGTTAGAGGTCCTAGCCTGCCAGATGGCCTCGCGGGAGTCAGAAAAGCTCGGGATAAAAGGTTAAGCCACTTTTAAATATTTACTACAACACCTCATCTCCCTGTGACTTATTTTTGTTTCATTTCCTAACTTCTGTATCTCTGTCATATTTCCATATCCTGATGCTGCTACTCTTATTTCTTCTTCCTTCTTTCTCCCTCCACAGTCCCCCTTTCCCTCTACATCCCACAATCATCCTGTTTCCCCTCAAAGCAGAACTGAGGCATTTACACCCCGGAATTTCTTCTTTCTATGCTCCATATGGTCTGTGGGTTGTATTATGGGAATTGTGAACTTTCAAGCTTTATATCCACTTATTAGTGAGTACTTACCATGTTTCATCTTTTGTGTCTGTGTTACCTCACTCAGGTTGAATTTGCAAACTCATCCACTTGCTTGTGAATTTCATGAAGTCATTGGCTTAAACCAATCTCTTCATAGTACTTCATTGTGTACATGTACCACATTTTCTGTACCCACTCTTCTGTTGAGGGACATCTGGGTTCTTTTCAGATTCTTGTTATTAAAAATAAGGCTGCTATGAACATAGTGGAGTATGTGTCCTTATTACATGTTGGAGCATCTTTTGGGTTAATGCCCAGGAGTGATATAGCTGGGTCCTCAGGAAGAACTATTTCAAATTTTCTCACGATCTGCAAGACTGATTTCCAAAATGGTTTGACCAGCTTGCAGTCTTACCAGAGCTTTTCAGTATTTTTAGCATTCACCACAAAACATATGTGACGTTCAATTAGATTAAAAAATATTTGGATAATTATTGCCAAATTTTTGTATACCGTATATTTAATTGTCATTAAACCAGACAAATGAGAATGCTTCGCTCATATTACACAATATGTGAGTATACCACAGCAAATACATTTCTAAAATACACATAATTAGAAATCAGATACTGTGTTTTAGACCCTTGACAGTTGTCAAGTGAAGACCACAGTCTTCAAATTCAATAAAATATATCCAAGCTAATAAAATCAAGAGACTGTAGAGCATTGTCAAAAAAAAAAAAAAAAAAAAAAAAAAAAAAAAAAAAAAGATGTCACTGGTATGGCAGAGATTTTTTTTGGAAGCTATAAAGTAGATGAACTTCAATGAGTGAAACTACAAACAACACATTTGTGAAGAAACTATGGGAAATCCAATGGAAACAAAGAATCGGGCTCTGTAGGGAGGCTGGTAAGACCCTTCCCCCACAATCAGAGAAAATGGAGTCTCAGGGTCTTAGGGATTCTGAAATTTATGATGCTCAGCCTGTGCTGTGGGAACAGTCACCTGCAGGGTTGGCATGTGTATAAGGCTGGCAAGTGTGTCTTCTGTAGTCATGGTGTGATGCCCTTCAGAAGGTTCTACTTTGCATGTTTAGGCTGAATGGAGGCGTTGGGTGTTTTTATGCTGCAACCACAAAAAGTACTTATGAAGTGAAAATATTTTTCTATAAGACTGCAAAAGTCCCAGAGTTTAACAGACAGTACTTATGTTGTACCTGGAGAACTATGCTTTGTGTCAGTTTGGTTTATAGTTGTGTGTGAGACATAGCACTAGAAATACTAATTTTCTGAAAATTCAATGCAATTAGGCAAAGGAAGTAATTTCTTTATAGGATATTCAATAGAGTTGTTATGTTTCAAAATTATTTTAATTTTGAGCTCTTTAAATAAATTTTCCATTTTCAAAACATTTAAGACCTTATTAGCAATTTAAATATTTATTGTCATGTTTGACATAAAAGAAACATAAAAGGTTATGTGTATAAATATTTTGCCTGCATGTATGTCTGTGCTTCATGTACACAACTAATGGCCACAGATGTAAGAAGATGATGTCAGATCCCCTGGGTCTATAATTATAAACTGTGTGAACCTCCATGTGCTTCTTGGGAATTGAATATTGGTCCTCTGGAAGAGCAGCTAGAACTACTGTTTAACCATTGAGCAATCTCTCCAGACCCTAAAATGAGCTTCAATTATTCCACTTTGTGAAACAACCGAAGTATTGGCAGGTTACCAAGAATTCAATAGTATCTGACTTTTACTCAAACCCTGCTATATGTTAGATGTTTTCCTAAAAGCTGTCATCATTAATAAAACAGTTGACTCCCATATAACCCCACAGTTTAGATATCACCATTCCTACAGTATGTCAATGATGCAAAGCTAATGATTCAGAGTGAGCTGCAATCCATATAGGCCTATTTCCTAATCCATCCTTGTATAATTTGTGGTACATACAATAAGGCTTCTATGCCCTGATCTCTGGAATCTATGAATGCATAATATAAGATTAATTGAACCTAAAGATGGCTTAAGGTCTCTAACCAGTTGACTTTAAGGTGTGTAAACAATCCTGGAATATTCATCAGACTTGATGTTAATCACAGAGGCAGGAAAATGTGGAGGTCAGAAGTCAAAGAGCCCTCTGCCTCTGGGATCAGTAAGAGCCCGAGCTGTGGATTGTGAACAGCATCAAGAAAGCAGATGGTACTAAGACATTTTTTTCCTCTCAATTTTTCAGAGGAAAGTCAGCATGCTAGAAGCGTCTTTGGACACTGCAAACTTGGAGCCTCAGTGCTACTCAGAGAGGATGGTATATGTTTGAAACAGATTAGGATATTCCAACACAATGGGTTTACTTTAGACAATCTGGAAGAAGAAACCAGGCAGATATCTGAATATTTCAAAAGATGGTCCAATTGTCAGAAATAAGCTGAAACACTTACAGGAATAAATAGGTGAAGACTTGATAAAATTATGCCACAGATTAAAGTAAAGCAACAGAAAGCTCCAGGTGGCATTTCTTTTTCCCAGCCCCATTTTCTGTAGGCAAGATCAATGAATATTCAGATGTTTCTTTGACACAGTAAGAATTCTATTCTTTCATATTTTAAGTATTTTTAGATAGGGTCTCTTGCTGCCTAGGCTGGCTTTTAACTTGTTAGGGCTGAGTAAGCCCCCAATCTTCTGCCTCTACTCCCTGAGCACTGGGCTTAGAGGAGAGTGCCTCAGCACCCAGCTTGGATTTCAATGTATTTTTGTATTTGTGTGTAATATGTGTTTCTGAAAAAAAAAACAAGACTATCATTATATACTGTATTAAGTCAATATTTATGGTATTAAAGATTCTGAGGCAAATCTTGCTATTAAAATAATTTAATGAGTGATTGTGCAGCTATTTGGCAATGTTGAGGAAGTCATGATGGGCATAGTGATAGATATGTCTCTATTAATTACACTGATGGCTAGGTTTATGTCAACTTGACACAAGCTGTAGTCATCTGATAAGAGAGAACCTCAAATGAAAAAATGTCTTTATAAGATCAGGTTGCAGCATAAATATGTAAGATATTTTCTTAATTAGTAATTGATGTAGGAGGGTCCAGCGGATTAGGCTGGTGGTCTTGGCTTCTGTAAGAAAGCAGGCTGAGCCAGCCATGGATGGCAAGATAGTAGGCACCACCTCTCCATGGACTATATAAGCTCCTGCCTCCAGGAGCCTTGTTTGCGTTCCTGTCCCGACTTTGATTTGAACAGTGCTATGGAAGTGTATGTCAAACACACCCTTTCCTCTCTAAGTTGCTTTGGTCATGTTTCCCCACAGTAATAGTAACTCTGGCTAAGACCACTTCCTTGCCTCACTGCTGTGACTAAATTCCCATCAGAAGGAACAAAAGGAAGCAGAGGTGCATTTTTTGGAACACAGTTTCAGAGGACTTAACCTGTTGTTGCTTTATCAATATGGATAAAGAGGTTTGCTGGAAGTAGTCAGTGCAAATCATAGCTCCGTACAAACCCATGCCACAACTATCTGCTACTGTTATAACTCTATGGAAAATATTAATAAATTTAGTAAGAATCCTCATGATCTAGTTTCTCTGGAAACTGCAGGACATGAGACATCCTTATAGAACAGGAAGTGTGTGTGTGGGGGGTGTATTTTATGATTTCTTGAGGCATGTCTTTATATCATATTGTCAATCAAAATGAATCACCATTACTTTTTTCATTTGGGAAGAAAGGGCACTTTAAGATGTTAAGGCTATGTTTCCATGGATAGTATCTAACAGAATAATTCTGAAACATAATGTATAATGACATTATCTAATAACATTATCTAATAATATATTTTCTATATATTTCTGATTATTTAAAAGAAAGTGTCATAACCTCTGAATGGAAGTCATATTTCATGTAACCATTTACCAGATTCTCAGTGGGAAAGAAAATTAAAATACCTTAGACATGAAATTATGTGTTTATATGAAACTGTCTTATACAAAGCTCTAGCCAGGAGCAGAATTTTCACTTATTTATATGCCTTTTATACAACACATTGTTCAACTCATCCTGCTGTGAGAACAAAGAGAAGATACAAGGGGGGAATATTTTGTATTGCCAGTGAGCTTTTTCTTCTATATCTGCATTTCAAATATCTGCCAATGCCTTTGTGTGAAAGACAACTACAGCAGGATTTGCAGGTCAGAAACCTGACCTACTTTCTATATCTTTCTGCTTTACAGTGCTTGGTATAGATAGCTCTTTCCCTCTTCCTTTCCCTCTTTCACTCTTTCCCTCTCTCTCTCTCTCCCTCCCTCCTCTCTGTTTCTTCCCCACACCCTCTCACTCACACATCAAACTCCATAGGTTTAAGAATTTGAAAATTGTAGTAATATGCAAAAAAAAAATCTGCTGTAGCTTCATCACTTCCTAGAAGACAGGTAAAAACCAGCTCTTTACATAGGTAACTGTGAAGATTTCCAAATAATGGTAACACAAAGAAATTGGATACTAGCCCCACAGAAGAGCTCTGAGTACCCAAGCAACAACTCACAGACCATATGAAGCTCAAAAAGAAGGAAGGCCAAATGTGGAAGTCTAGGTCCTTTTTAGAAAAAAATTAAGTGTATAGCACCCTCTCAGAGCACCTAGACCTTAAATCATTAGTAATTCAAGAGCAAAGAATGCAGCCTTGTGACAATTCTTGGTATTTAAAAATCATTATAGTTAATCTTAACACACCAAGAAAACTTTGACTATTTCCATGTTACATTTTGTTTTATATGTACTTTGGCTCATTGTAATTAGTAAGATTTCAGTGCATACTATCTAACCTTTAAAAAAAAATCAAGTACTGACAAAAATATACTCATAGTTTTATGCAAAAATGCTTTTAAAATCTGTACATTTTTCTCTGTTTTTTTTTTAAAATAAAGTTTTTTTTGATTAAAATGGTTCTAAGTTTGATATGAAACTTGTTTATTTTTGCTGCTAAAACATACTGTATACTTAATTATTAATTTAGTCACTCTGTCCTTAGAAAAATCATCAGTATATTAAAGTGATTTTAAGAAAAGGAATTATCCAATTCTGTGCTATCCAAAGGAGCATAATTTTCACACAGAAACTCTAATTTCTGGAGTTTATTTAGTTACCAACGTTTGGTTTTAGAACCTAATTTATTTATTCACTTAATACCTTAAAAGAAAACAGCAGGACACCATCTCTGTATAACTTTATAACATGGGCTTTATGCTCACTCAAGAATTATCTTACAAAACGACTGCATGCAGAACTGTGGTCATACAATAACTGGTAATATGTGTACATAGTCAGAATCTTGAAAAAAGAGATGGCTCAGTATATATTATATAGATATGGGAGGAGCTATCAGCACAGTCTATAGGTTGGAGTGAAGTAAGACAACGTTCTCAGAAATTGCTTCTTCTGCTAATGTGGAAATGGGACACACCATGCTAAAACCAAACTATCCTCCTTAATAGAGAAAGTATGTCACCGAGTCACTGTAGGTGTTTTACTCATAGTGAGACTCTGCATGATTGTCAAAGAACTTTGAGTGCGTGTGACTGTTGTGTGGCACAGGCCATTTTCCTTCCCACCAACCTCTGCTCTTTTAACTCTTTTTTCAAGCATTGCCTTTCCTTACATGTTTTCATAATTTGTCCTGCTATAATTTCTCTGAAATGAAACAAAAAGTGCCTCCTGCAGCTGCTCATTCCACAGTATTACTCTTCATAGTGCAGTGAGTACTGCGTGCTCTTGTAATTCCCCCTAGTGAATTCTAAAGGTAATATTCTTTATCAAGTGATTCCTTTGTCTGTGGTTGACACATTTTAAAGCACAATAAAACTTACAATGAAAGCCAGAGCCAAAAGGTCTGAGACAATTCTATCATTTTCTTTATGGTAGAAAGAACAATGTATCTGAGAGTTTATAAATGTGCCTTTACTTTCAATTTAATTCAGAGAAAGTTAAGACAAAGGAAATGAAATGCAATATGGTTTCCTTTGAATTGTGAAATTCCAATGACCACTGTTACTGGATCTTTTTTGTTCTCACAAGGTTTCCCCAACTTAAAAAGAAAGGCTATTTATTTATTTTATCACAAGGAGTGACACGCTGAAAATAACTAATTTAATTATGTGGTACTTTAGGAATATATTATTTGTTCACCTTAAAGATGAATTGATTTTGTGATTGTGATTTTGTGGGTCTGTTACGGGAAGTCGGGCAAATGTAGGTTGTAGGCTTAGAGTTTTCAAAATCTACCTCGGTAAGGGTTCTTAAATACTTTGTCCTTCTTTCTGGCTTACTACCCACCAGAGGTAGTACAAAAAATGTTATTAGGATACAAGGGAAGTGAGCCTGTTTAGAAACAGTTCTTTGGAGCAGAAGCAATCTGCATTGTCAGGATACATACCAGCCTTCCAATTCTGCAGTATCAGGAAAGCAAACAGGAATCAGAGGTGGTGACACGAAACAGCCAGGCCTCAGCTGCATTGGCATAAATCAACAGGAGTGCTCAGAACCAGCCAGGGAGCCAGGAGAAGCTCTCAGCCCTGCATTTCTCAATGAAGTGAATGAAGATCAGAGAAGATGAAATAACAGTGATGCGAACATAGCAAGGCTAGATATGCAAGTCCCGTCCCTGTCCGTTGAGTCCGATTAATACTCTCTCCAAGTATTACATGTCCTTTCAAGGCCTTGTCTCAGCAAAACAGCATGTGAGTCTGTGTTAGCAAAACTACACTTGAGTCTTTTTCAGATGACATCACTCTGTCAATTGGTCTGAGTCTTGGAAGCAGGAAGAAGCCACCGGAATTGTTTTGGTGCATTTTTTTTTATGAAGTCAATTCAGATGATGACCACTAAGGAAGGGCAAGGCATACCTGTATCATTCAGCTTTTCCACCATCTGTTTGGTCCTTCTTAACATCATATGTCATGTCACATGTCTGCTTTAGTGATACATCCTTTCATCTGTGTCCCCTCAAGAAAAACATCCTTTGACATAACCGACTTTCCAAAGAAACCAGACGTCTCCACTTCAGTAAGGTTTCTTCTTTAAGAAGTTGACAGAAGAAAACTAGAAGTGGCTCTCACTCTAAAATGGTTTGTTTACCAGGAGTGCTTGGAGGTAAATAAAAGACACCAACCTGTAAAACACAGACTAACCTTACAGATTCAACAAGAAGGAGGAAGGGTGAGGCTGGATGAGTTAGGCGGCAGAATAATTGTGGACAGCGGTCCAGTTACACAAACCTGCTCTTTCAGGAGACACATATCCTATCACTTTATAGGCCTCCATGGTCTCATGCCTCAGATGCCACTCTAGTGTGGAGCCAAGCACAGGGTCTGCAAGCTACACTCTCCACAAGATTCTCTTCGCAGGCTGTTCACTCTGCCTGCTCTGTTACTTCTGTTCTGGGTTGATAAGACCTCTCTGGAAGGTTCCATCTATTGCCCAGCACAAACATGACTCTAAAGCCGATAGCCTTTCATGTAGGTTTTTATATTAAAGTCTCAATCCACAAACCCTTTACACAATAAGATTATATCCAATGAACAAAGATACAAACTGCCCTTTTATATGAGATAAAAAAACTTATAGAATCTCTTAAAATATTCATAACTACCTAATGCCAATTAAGTCTACCTGGATCCATGTAAGTCCTCATTTTATAGAAAAACATAATTTTTCTGAAATAGAATATATTAAATATTAATTTTTAAAAATCTATTTAGTAATACCTTTATTTTAGAAACAGAAGTCATATGATCAAAAACCCAATCAAATTTGTTTGCTATTTAATATTCCCATAGTGTCATTAAGCTGAAACAAGAAGGACTGTTGTATCTCAGAAGCCTTAATTTTATAACAAGTGGGTTGGGTTTTTTTTTTTTTTTTTTTTTTTTTTTTTTTTTTTTTTTTTTTTTTTTGTTGTTGTTGTTGTTTGTTTGCTTTTTTATGTATTTTTGTTTTCTGCCTCTGGAAGAATCTTTTTTCCATTTCTTGTCATTAAATAAGTCATTCATGAAGAAATGAGAAATGTAGAGTTGTTTGATATGAGTGAATAAGATTGTTTTCATTTCTAGTGTATCTAATGCACAATAAATATACATTTTATAGAGTCATTTAACCAGGCAAATCATCGTATTGACATTTTAAATAGATTTCAGTTTCCTGATTAATCCTGATGAATGCTTTGTAAGGATATCTGATCTCCATAACAAGACATGAAACAAGGTCTCTAGAATGAACAGTTTTCCCTAGGTCATGTGATAAGGGCACATTTTCACTTCTGTGTGACTGCAAGCCATGGGAACATAGAGGACTGTACCTCATTGCATGGTTCCACCAAAGCAGTGGGCAAGTCATGTGTTGCTTGTCTGTGTGAATAAGCATAAGCAGGACATACTGAAAGAAGATTTCCTTAGTATACTTTGAAACAAGTCCCATTATTCTGTAGGAATGAGCTATATACCAAATTTCTAAAAATTACTTCCATTACTGGGAATGTCATATTATCATAGCAACATGTATGCAATATGGAACAAAATTTAGGTGCTTAAGGATTGAAAATTACTCAAATGTCCCCAAAATTATCCTTTTTTTTTCTTGTAAACAATTGAGAATATAGTAGAATTTTGAGCAAATGCAAGTGATTTTAGGTGATTTTTAGAGAAATAAGATAGATTTAGGAGGCATGCCTAGTCTAAAAGAACAGACTCAGAATAGGTTCTATCGACTCATCTGTATTGGTTGTTTGGGGAAGAAGAATGACAGTAGAAGCCAGAGTATCATGGGGGAGATCATCTTGGGTAAGCAGCGCTTCTGGGTAGTGGTGGAGTGGAAATGTATTCCACATTCAAACATTGCTGTTTTCAGTAAATGACCACATCTGGAGTAGAGTCTGTCTCTCGGGGGGGGGGGGGGGGCTTTCTGAGCACAGTCATTGTTACCTACTCTCATCATTCTGACAGAGATCAACATTCCCATGTATAGATCATGACAAATGGAAAACATATTCTGTCACAGAGTTTCTAAAGGCTTGGGAATGCGCATCTGCTGCACTATTCAATTGATTGGCTTAGGTCTGGCTTTGATAAGAAGCCATGTGTGTAAAATTTATTTTAATTTCTGAAAAAACAGTACTGACAAAAGTGTATAATTTTAAGCAAAAAATGTTTAAAATCTGTACATTTATCTTTGTTTTGCAAAATAAAGTCGTTTAAAAAAAAAAAAAAAAAAAAAAAAGAAGCCATGTGTGGAGAATTGATGACTTTCTCAGTGAGGCCAACAAAATATTCCTTAAAACTGAATAGAAACAACAGGAATAACACTGTGGAAATAAAGGCTCAAATCTCAGACAACAAAGCCAACAAAGTCCTGTGTTTTTGGTGGCATTTCATTACCAGTCATTTGTATAAATTTCAAAATGAGTTTGCCCTTAAAAATCAGTTTTCTGAGATACATACTCTGGGATAAATATTCACACAAATCACAGGAAATTACCTATCATAGAATCTGTAATGGCTAATAAAGTTAACTAATTTCTTCAATGAAGCTAATCACTGGTTGTTCCAGCCTGTCTGGACAAACAGAACATCTGTCTGCAGATTAACTGTACCTGAAGATGGCTTGTGCCTTCCAGTGTATCAGCAGGCCATATGGTAAATTACACTCCTCTTTGGGAATTTATCAGAGGAAGCTAAATATAACGAGAAATTACTCTCGGTAACTACAGTTGCACACAACACCTCAGTCATTAAAGGAAAATGTTTTTCAGAATGCCTGTCTCACAGGTATTTGCACATCATGACAGGCTACAAACTAGTTGCTTATATGACACATCATTTTCTAAAAATGGGCTTGCAGCTGAACTTAAAACTGCCTGCTATCAGCTTCCTCCATTGGTTTTATGTTGAAGATTTTGGGTTTTTCTTTTTTTTTTTAGCTTGCTCATATGATGAGGTGTCTTGACTTTGCCTGAAATTTTTCTTAGATGAATTTTTCTGTGGGATGGTGATGGGGCAGAGACCAACACATGTGTTCCGCTCCTGTTAATCTCTATCATATGTGTTATCTTGTAAATAATAATATTTTAAATTGTTAATTATATAAATATAAAGAATGGTGCATAAGAACTTAGAATTTTATGTACTTATAAATCCTCTTGGAGTCTAGATAAATTGCAGAACATGCCCCAAAGATGGAGCTGGCAAGTCTGCATTTCTAGAGACTGTCTAAAAATACCAAGGCTGTCAGTTTGTGAGTCAGTTGACTGAAAAGAGATTCTAATTTTTTCTACAGAAACAACTTCTCACTAAAGAATTCTTCAACCAATTTATGCTCTGTATAGCATAAAGGTGTACAAGTATTTAATATCTTGTAGTTACATGTGAATAATTTAGTTTTAAAAAAACTGAGTGATTCTAAACAGATACTCATGAATTTTTTGGGGAAGAGAATTTAGGCTCCGAAACACACAGGGAATGTAGGAGACTTCTCTGAGAAACTGGGCTTTGGGGAAGTTTCTCAGTACAAGCAGCTATGCCTCAGTAAAGAGAGCAGGTAACCAAGTAATTGGAAACTAGGTTTGGAATCCTGTCAGACAAGAAAGTATATCTACAGAAGGGAATGATAGAAAGGACAGGCTAGAAAAATGGAAAATATTTCAGGAAAGATTCTGTAAACAAAGAATATAATTGCCAGGGCAGGAGACATAATTTACAGACCACAAGCATACAAACATCATTAATGCTGGAGGCTGGGCAGCACATTAAGTATGTAGAGTAGAAATAGGAGGGCCTAGGACTAAGTTCTCATAAAATAAACAACTAAAATTGCAGAAAAAGGCAGAAGACTTATTATAGACTCAGGACTGTGAATTTCCATAGCAATTGAGAAAAGAAAACACGTCTATTCAATCAACACTGATGGATACAGGTTAATAGTGATATAAGAGCTTATATGTATCATTTCTTGGTACATTCATTGATGCATGCTTTCTTTTATCTTAAAAAATGCTTTGTTTTTAGGACAAATGAAAAGGTTTGTTGCAATGAAGTAATCTTTTCAATTCAGTATATTACTTGATTTATAGCTAGAGATTCTATTGGAAAATCTTGACAATTGGCACATTAACCATGAATACCACTACTTAGAATCAAGGCTTAACACAAAATGAAAATTATTCAAATTTTTTATTTGACCCTTTATAGAAGAATTTGAACCTAGCAACATAGTTGTTCTGGTAATGGATCATATCTGAAAATGTTCTAGGTCTGTGTGATCTGTGGAATGATGCACCTTTTATTCCTGTGGCTGGAGTACAGACAGACATGGCCCTAGCACATGCTTTTAAGGTAAAATTAGTTTATAGAAGGAAACAGGCAAGTTTGAAAGTGATATCTAATTTGGGGGCCAACAAAGTGATGAACCAGAGAAAATTTTGACTCATCAGAGGCCATCTTCAGAGTGTTTGTTTTCTCTTAAAGGTAGCCAAGGGGAAAGAACATATGTGTTTGCCCAGTAATTAGGCTTGCTTTTATTGTAATAATAATGTTTAGTAACATGATTTTAACTTACTCTGAAGCCAGAAGCGACAGGCCTCTGCTTAAATTAACACCGGTCACTTAACAGTAGAGGATTAAATAAAAGAAGTCCTTTGTTTTTTTCTTCACAATTGAGAGTTTATTTACCTTTTGTCAGTTAGGGAGAGTCACTCTCAGGAAGAGGAAAAATAGACACGTTATGAAAGGGTTCTATTCTATATTTCTGAGAATAGGTAAAAGGGGAAAAATCCATCAGTTTATATGCTCTCTAAATTTCTAAGTTGCTCTCTTAATTTTTATGTTCTCTTTTAAGTTCTACATTACTCCGCTGTCCTCTTTCCTCCTAATCTTGCTGTCACCTTCTGCTCTAATGTAATGCTATCTGGTCCCACTTTTCTGTACATTTTCTAGGGGAATAGATCACATGGATTTTTTCCAAGCACCCTGTTTTCTTTTAATAAGCAAAAGTTCACTAAAAGTTCAAACATAAATTTATAGCAGAGATATTTACATGTGTTTCCATTAAGACTGGTTATCTAGCTAGACATTCATTATCATAGGTTCATAGAGAGTTAAAAATCATAATTCTTGGGATTAAGTTATTGTTGAAGTTTTGTATAGATAAGCCCAGTCAACATTTATTTTCTGTCATTGCACCTACAATAAATCATTAGTTCCCTTCTACAACCTTTGGTTAATTGTTTTACAACCTCTTGGAATGTGTTTTAGGTTGTAAATACCTTCTTTCTATTTTAGAAGCAATTACATCTTGACACTTGAAGACTGTCAGAGTTCTAATTGTAGTTTTCATAGCAGAGAAGGCTTTAGTAGTAGCCCTAATATAAAAGGATTAATATATGATAGTGTGATTTTAGGAATTCTTATAGGCTCACCATTAAGAATTAAAGATGTCTATAAAGCATCACTACAAGAAAATGCATATTTGTTGATCTGCAGAAATCTGTCCAGTAGGGTGGGCCAAAACCAACGGATTATGTATTAATTATTTAGGGACAAGAAAGGCATATCTTGAGATGAAGTCTCTTTGGGACCTTGCTTCAAAGAGCTCATGCATCACAGGCCATGCAAGAAAAGTGGGTCACCTCCAGGAAGGCCATGTCCTAGCCTTAGCTAGGTGGAATGAGTCAGAGGTGAGATGTACTTAATTCTTAAGAGAACAGACAAGAAAGAGAAGCTATTTAAGAGCAGCACAAAGACAGAGAGAGACAGAGATAGAGAGACAGAGAGAGACAGAGAGAGGTGGGGGGAGTCAGTGCAGTGAGTGTAGTACAGTAAAGTAGTTCTTTCATGAATTCATACAGTTTAGTGCAGGACTGCAGGGGCAGTTGAAGCCAGAGAATAATTTGCCAGGAGTTTAGATCAAACGGACAGAGCCAGTTTTGCCATGCAGAGCAATTCAGAGAGAAACCAGTTTGAGTCAATCAGCTTGGAGAGGAGTTTGAGCCAGAGCAGCTGAGCTCATACAGCCAGCCAGAGTTCAGAAATAGCTAGTTAAGGATTAGCTTATTCGGCAGTAAGCCTCCTAGAAAGCAATTTATATCAGGTAAATCAGTTACTTTTACAACAGTCCTTTCTAATCACATACGATTCTAAGTGCTCTATACTCAGCAGACATAGTTATACTGTCTGTTTGTCTGTCTATCTATCATCTATTGTCTTGCAGACATAAGACCTGGCTCTGTGCATATTAGGAAAGAACATGTTAATCTAGAGATTAGCCAGAGGAAAACTAAATCCATTACGTTGGGCCAAATTTTAAGGTAACTTTATTAAATATGAAATACTAAGACATTGATTTTGCTCAGGACCATTTCTAGGAATTTCTCAGCTGAGAATGACCACATGTTTCATGGGTTTGTAAGGACAAACCTACAGGTCATTGTACTTTCCCTTGAGGCTTTATTATTTTTCTGGGAATTATAATTCCTAGCACTCCAAGAAGTTACCTGGTTCCTGGGCAGGTGAGGCTTACAGGTTAATTTGGGGCATTATATTTACAACTAAAATATATTATACCTAACCAAGCTTAGATAGGTCTCACTGTGAAGTCTAAGAACCAATTAGTTCTGTGTTATAATGACCTGGTATTCAACCCATGTGCAAACCAGTGGTTTGCACCCCTATTTAGGTACTTCTTCATTGTGCTTCCTAAGATATTTTGGAGAAGCAAAGATATTGTGTTGAAGCAAAGACAGCATTTCTGTAACTTCATTAATAGCCTTATCAGTTTTTTTCCCTGTGAGATGATTTAATATTGAAGAGAATGACATGCAAATGGAATAGAAATATTGCCTGTAGCATGATGAAATGGAATGCGAAAATATTCAAATATTAAAATTCTTAGTTAATTTGTGTGGATAACCAAGAAGTGATAATGGTGGAGCCTACAGCATCTTTGAGCAGTGTCCACTAGGTGGGCTGTTCTTGATGTACTCTTTATGTTCATATAAAAATCTGCTTTCAAGTTTGGTCAGAAGAAGGGCTTTAGAGTATTAAGGCTTTAAAAAATATTGGAAAATAAAGTCACATAGGTGTTTAGTAGACTATAAATCTGTGCTGATATTATAGCTATAAAATTGTTGGCAAAGCAAACAATATTAATAAACTAACCATACTGTAATAGGTGTATGTATCTCATTCCTACAAAGGAAAAAAATGACTAAAATATCTTGCACACTCTTCGATAGGTACTATTTTTAACATATCTTTTGATAGTTTGTATTGAAACAATTGTAACTGAATAAAATGTACAGTCAATCCAGTGTATGCTTTGCCAGGATATTATGTAATGAAACAATATTTTGTATTTCTTTTTGATATTCTCTATATTTACATAATACAGATGTTACCCTCTTTCCTCCCAATTGCATCTCCCCCCACCCCTGCCATTGCCTCAATGAAGGTGCTCCCTCTCCCAAACACCCTCTCCTACATCAGCACCTTGGCATTCTCTTACACTGGGAAAATGAGCCTTCAGTGGACCAAAGGCCTCTCCTTCCACTGATGCCAGAGAATGCTATCCTCTGCTGCATATGCACCTGGAGCCATGGTTCTTTCCATTCAAACTCATTGGTTGGTGTTTTAGTCCCTGGGAGCTGTGGTGGGTTTAGTTAGTTGATCATTTTGTTCTTCCCATGGGGTTGCAGACTCTTTTAGCTCCTTCAGTTGTTTCTCTAGCTTCTCCATTGGGTTGCCCCCATGAACATTCCCCCATGTTCAGTCTGATGGTTAGCTGCAAGCATGCTTATCTTTATCAGTATAGCTTTGGCAGAGCCTCTGAGGAGTCATCCATATCAGGTTCCTACCAATAAGCATTACTTGGTACCAGCAATAGTGCATGGGTGTAGTGGCTGCATATGGGATGGATCTCCAGTCTCTGGAAGATGCTTTCTCCAATATCTGCTCCTTTATTTAACCTATTATTTCCTCCCATGAGAGTTTTGTTCTCCTTTATAAGAAGGACTGAGGTATCCATCTTCTGACCTTTCTTCTCTTTGAATCTCATAAGTTCTGTGTTGTTTCTTGGGTATTACAAGCTCTTTGGGCTAGTATCTGCTTATAAGTGAGGACATACCATGAATGTACTTTGATGACTGGATTATCTCACTAAGGATGATAGCTTCAAATTCCATGCATTTACCAAGGCTTTTCATGATTTCTTTGTTTATAAGAGCTGAGTAGTACTCCATTGAGTAAATGTACCACACTTTCTTTATTCATTCCTCTGTTGAAGGACATATTGGTTCTTTCCAGTTTATGGATATTATAAATAAGGCTGCTATGAACATTGTTGAGCAAGTGTCCTTGTTAGATGTTGGAGCTTCTTTTGGGTATATACCCAGGAGAGGTATAGCTGTGTCTTCAAGTAGTACTGTGTCCAGTTTTCTGAAGAACAGCCAGACTGATTTCCAGTGGTTGTACCAGCTTACAACCCCACCAACAGTGGAGAAGTGTTCTTCTTTCTCCACATCCTCACCAGCATCTGCTGTCACCTGAGTTTTTGATCTTAGCCATTCTGACTGGTGTGAGGTGGAATCTCAGTTTTGCTTTGATTTTCTTTTCCCTGATGACTATGGATGTTTAACATTTCTTTAGGTGCTTCTCAGCCATTCCATATTGTTCAGTTGAGAATTCTTAGTTTAGTTCTGTACTTCGTTTTTAATAGGATTATTTGATTCTCTACAGTCTAACTAACTTTTTGAATTCTTTGTACATAAACAACAACAAAATGAAGAAACTGGCCTTATTGCAATCCACACATCTTACCCAGCTTTTATCAGTTTTATATCTTCGAGTCATTAGTGCTTACACTTTGGCTCATGTATCTTTATCCTGCAAAAAAAATCTTTCTAGTGTGCAGGTTCATGTTACCTCCTCCACAACTACAGCTCAGAGCTTTCATTACCACAAGGGTCCCTGGTGCTGTCACTGTGTAGCTATAACCTTTTATCTCTAACCCATAGCTATGACAAACTTGCTCTCCATACCTCTGAATTTCCTATTTTATATTATATAAATGCAAACATAGATAATATAGACTTTCATGGCTGGCTTTTTTTGTGCAATATGGTTCCTTCAGAAATCATCTAAATTATTGTATACACCAACATATTGTTTATATCTACAGTTTCATAGTCTTCATGGTGTTGATATAACAGTTTGCTTACATGTTCTCCAGTTGAAGAATATTTCTATTGTTTTTGGCTTGGTATTATTATGAATAAAAGAGACATGAACATTTACATGGAGCATTTTTTTTGCAAACACAATTTTTTATCTTTCTAAAATGAAGGTTCCAGAGGGAAATTACTTACTAACATGTGAGAATTGGGTGGTTAGGTTTGTATTTGTTGGAAGAGTTATTTAATTTTTCTTACTATCAGAAATGTGTCAACATTTAGTTTATCTGTATTTTAATAAGCATTTGTTGTCAAAGATAGTTTTTAAGTTAAATAGGTTGTATATTTCTTTAGACAAGTGCCATTTCATCTCAATCTTAAGCATGTTCATATAACAAAATACCCTTGCTTTAGAAAGGCCCGTTTAGATATTCACTATAGCCAGGTCATTGCAAAGACAAATCATACCCTCTTCTCAGGGTCTCTACATGTACTTGAATATAGTAGTTACAGGCAATATGAAACACTTGAAGATCTCCTAAGTCATGGCTCATTGCTGAATACCATGGTACACTGAAAATGTAGGCTAGAGAATAGACATGGTTTCTGGTAATGGTTCCACCCACATAACCCAAACTTGTGAAGTTTTTGAAAGTAGAGATCTAAAATAAAAATTTTAAATATGACCTCTCCTGATTGGTGAATGTAAGTTTAATCAACAAAAGGCACAATTCCTACAGAATTCCTATGAATCAACTTTGGTTTACAGATAAGTTAATAATGGGATGAACAATATCCTCATTGGCCGGTGGGCCTCTCTGGCCTTTCTTGTCTCTAGCTTGTACTTAGTTTTGGTTAATGTCTTTGGAGTCTTTGGATGTTCTTCTTTTTCCAACTATAATCTCACAAGGGACGATTTAGAGTACTCATGAAGACTATCAAAGATGAAAAAATGTGTTTGGTCAATATTTATGGTAATAGTCACATTGATTCAACTCAACTACATCTTGCCAATGACTGCACTTTTAATTTACCTGGGCATTTTTATAGCAACATTCCATTATCTCAAATATTTTTAGTGTCCTTCACAATTGAACCTTTACTATTACCTGAGAAGAAAATTGCGCAAATGTCATATTCACTGTTCTGCTACCAGGAGGACATTTCTGTGTATTTACCCCTTGGAAAAAAATTTAAATGTTTTCAATTAGAACTCTCAGGTTACCAAGCAGATCTCTCTCTCTCTCTCTCTCTCTCTCTCTCTCTCTCTCTCTCTCTCTCTCTCTGTTTTCTTCTTCTTCTTCTTTTTCTTCTTCTTTTTCTTCTTCTTCTTCTTCTTCTTCTTCTTCTTCTTCTTCTTCTTCTTCTTCTTCTTCTTCTTCTTCTTCTTCTTCTTCTTCTCCTTCTTCTTCCTTTTTACCCTCCTCTTCCCCATCACCATCTCTTTTCCTCTGTCTTCTTGGGTGTCCTCTTTTTCTTCCCCCTCTTCCACCCCATATCCTCCTTTTTCTTCTCCAATCTCTCTCTCTCTCTCTCTCTCTCTCTCTCTCTCTCTCTCTCTCTCTCTCTCTCTCTTCTCCTCTCCTCTCCTTTTCCTTCATTTCTAGCCCCCCACTTTTGAGACAGGGTTTCTATGTTATTTATACTGTGAAAAACATAGATTGAATGTGTTTAACACAATTTGAATAATAAAATTTAAGGAAAGTACTTAACAATACAATCCATCTTTTTAGGGTTTTTCTTTTCTTTTTTTTTTTTTACAAAGCAACAAGTAAATTGGGAGCTTTAGCCTGTTTGAAAATCGACATGTTCATCACTTCCCAACATCAAATTTCAATGCTGTGTAACATTTTCATTGCTGGAATATTAGCACTTTTTCTGATATCTGGAAAAGATCTCTCTTTGCCTCCTCTTACTGGAGAATGCTTACTAAATAATTTTATAAGGCTCAGAGACAGATTACTTTCTAGGAAAATGCCCTGACCAACCAGGCTTGATGAGCTCTCCTTGTCTGAGTTCTTTCTTTTTGGGGTATTAATTAGAGATTGGCTCACTAATTTAGAAAATAATTAGCTTATTAATTTAGAGAAAATAGCTGAACCTATTGTCAAATCTACAGTTTGTTTACATGCCTGCTGTCTTACTAAATTATAAGCTCAATATAAAATAAAACTCAATCCATTAAAAAATGAATGCTGTTTTATTTTTTCTTAGTATTTCCAATAATTAGCAAGTTGATGGTTACTTAGTAAGTAGCCAATACATTTTTCAGCATAACTGAATCAACAAATTCGTAATAACACTTACCTGTTAATAGAAATACAAAACCCATGAACTGCTACTTAGACCAAACTTGCTCATCAAGTGACTGACCTTAAACATTTTCAAACTAATTTTAGTCTTTTTATGTGAGTCAAATCTTTCTAGACCCAATTTGTCCTTGAAGCTTTCTTGGGAGTTATTTCTACTCATTAGAATTGAATCTTGATGTACATTTAACTGTTTGTACATTTTCTTTTCTTAAAAAATACACACCAGGAGCTAAAGATGCAGCTCAGTTAATATACTGCATGTTAATAATTGACAGCACCTCACGCAACTGACTTGGCACTATGTGAGTTGATGTTTGTATGCAGGTGAGGGCAGACATAAGATAAGGCCTGTGATCAGACAGTAGAAAAGAAGGACATTTGCAGAGTTTTTGAGAGGTGTGAGAGAAAGGAGAGAAAGGAAAAGAAGAGAAGATGAAGAAGGGCAACCCAGCTCCACTAGGTGGGCAGTAGGGTGTGAGTGAAGAAAGACTGAGAAAAGAGAGAAAAGGAAACTGCAGTCATGCCATAAGGTAAATAAATAAATTAATTAGGATAAAATAAGGAAACATAATTTTAGTATTTTATTTGAAAAGGGACTTTGCCAGACAAGTAATCTGTTAATACATACTTGCTCATTCCATTTTTGATGTGATCTGAAAAATTCCATGAAACTGGAGCACCTCATAATGAATTGGATAAATTCAGGTGTCATGTTACTACACAATGGCCTTTCTGTGAGGTAGGATAATTCATGTTTATTGAAACTTTATTTAGTAGATTATTATACAATATAGTGCAGCATAAACTTTATCACATCTTAAACAAGCCCTGAGGGAACCTAATCTAGTTAGACCATCCCCATGTTCTTGCTTCTTCCTGATACTGGCCAGATGTGGTGGTTGTCCCACTATTCTCCTCTAAGCTGGGCCAAAACACTCAGCTCTGAAGCCCTGTTGTAGAGGCTTTTATAGAATATCAAGTTAGTCTTAGACTTTATGGATTTTCAATGTGATTCTTCTACTTCAGGTCTTCTAACACTGTGAAGATAATTTTTGCAAGACTAATTGATAACCAAAATGGTTCATGGGAAATAGTTGAAGATTGAGTCCAAGGATGTGTTCCTTGTAGCCACTGCTTTCCAGTGCATAGCTTCTTTTTGTTGAGAAAAATATCAGTTTATTTTATGGCCAGTTATCAGGGCTCTGCTTGACCTCAACTCATACAACATATACATTTACAAACCTATATGTATTCCCAGAACCATCTTTGATATTGATAGGAGAGTTTACAATGTTGTAAGATACATAGTTTTGCTTTCTCATTAAACCCATTTTTTTTGTCTCCCAGACATCTTTAAGTTTAAGCAAATAAGAAACATGTACAATAGATAGAAGATTTTAATGCAGTAGGAGGGGCTGACATTCAAATAACAAATGCCAAGCCTCCCATTCCTCACACATATCCCCAGTCATCCAGGTTTCTCTTTTTTAATGTTGGCTCTTTTTTAATTAAAAAGTTTTAAAATAGAAGGTTTTACCTATTACATAGGTTGTTTGAAATTATCCACTTATTCTTTTTATGTGACAGGTATGTGTAAAAATCTTTATATAAGAAACAATGATTGTTAATAAGTGACAAATAGTGTATTAAAACATTATTGATGTTATAATTTTAGCATCTTAAAATTTCATAGCTTTAAACCTCTTGGCTTCAATGGTATTAAAGATTTGTTTCTATTGCCAGGCAAGTGTTTCTCCGGTTGCTCTCATGTTGTAAGATGCATGCATGTCATTTGCTGGTGGCATGTCTTTCCTGTCTTCATTATACCCATTTCCCACTTGTGATTAGCTACTTCCTGTTTCTACAGAGTCCCCTGAAAACTATCCACATTAGTCAATATCCACCTTCCTAATGCTGCAAACTTTTAATATGCGTGATTCTCCATGTTGTGGTGACCCACAATCATCCAATTATTGCATTGCTACTTCATGTTGTAATTTGCCACTGTTATGATTCATAATTCAAATATCTGGTATTCATAATGCAAATATCACAGACTGACCCTGTGAAAGGGTTGATATATCACTAAAAGATTCAAGATACACAGGTTGAGAGTCACTGACCTACTTGGAAGTAATTCTTTCTCTGCCATTCTAACAGTGCTTTTGTAAGGATTGTTTTTTGTTTTATGTCTCCTAGCAGGCTTAAGGCATTGCCTTCTGGACATCATACATGTCTGCCCCCTTTTTTTCTAATACAGTAGTTTCAAAATAACAATAATGTGGTTTATCCACGACTATATTAATGAGTAATTTCAGCCAGAGATTAAACTTGGTCCCTCAAACAGTTTCTACTGGATACAAAGTCTTTCACTGTTACTAATGTTGTGTGAATACGTTTTTCCCTTAGGCTTTGTTAAGATATCTTTACAACTTTCCATTAGAGAACACTATATGACACAGTTTGTCTGTTATGCACAAAGCACAAAATGGTTAATACAATATATGGGAATATGTATTTACATGTTTGTGATGTTTGATGCTAGATCTATCTCTATAGGGCAATAAACAATACATCTTACAATCCTGGAATGAATATGTTTTTACTATTAAAATGTATTAGCCAACAATATAAATAAATCATTCATTGTAAATTCAACAACTGAAAATGAGGATTGTATCAGTGTTGTAGCATTTATGCTCTGAAGTAGCTAGATGAAGAATAAATTGCATTAATAAAACACGGAAAATGGGGTTCTGTTTTTCTTTTTCAAATTCTCTCTAACACAAAGTGAAAAGCAGAAGCTTGCTGAGTGGGCTTTTTGTGCACAGTGCTGACTATAAGGCCTGGATTACTGGACTCCCAGAGATCTAGGTCTTTGTCCTGAGAAGCCTGTCTGCACTAGAAGAAGTTCAATAAATGTTTTAGCACATTATTCTCATTAGAATGTGCAGGAATTTCCATTTCAAAATTCAATTAGTATGAATAATTGATTGGTGGCAAACCCCCTGGATGCCACACTGAATGTTTTCATTTACATTGCAGAGTGGAACATTTTAAACAGAGCTCACTAAGTCTGTAAGATTATAAAGCCATATCTTGTTATTAATATACATTAAATTTGGAGAAGAATGACTTCCAGATTGCTCAGGTGTTCATGAACAGATTCTGTTTTAAAGAGGTTTACTTAGTGTTTAATGTGCATGTGTGTGCCTGAGTGGTGTAGTTGCTTATGGAGGACAGAAGTGAGTGTTGTATTTCCTGGATCTTGACATACAGATAGTCATGAATTGCCTGACCTGGGTGCTAGAAACCAAACTTGGGTCCTCTGCAAAAGCAGTAGATGTTTTTAACTGCTGGACTAGTTCTTTGACCTCTGAACTATAACCTTTGTTTTACAAACTAAAGTGAGAAAATGCTATTTTGTTTTGCAAGAAAAGGCATATAAACTTTTGGGGGCTCAATTTGCATAGCATGTTCATAAAAGCAATGGCCATGAGATCATCCCTCCACCTACCTCTTCATGTAGCTCTTAATCATGTGCTTTAAGTGCTTTACTACTTGGCAGATGATAGCTGGGCAGATTTCAGTGTAAATGGATAGTACATCTTCTACTTAATCACACAAAGCACTGAAATAAAAGAGATAATTTTACCTGCAAGCAAGTTGTTTGTTGACATCACATTTGTTGAATCATTTTTTAAATGCATGAGCTTTTAAATTTTATAGTCTGCTTGGGTCTCATCATCATGATATAAATTCAAGAATGTCTAACATTTTTTTTCTTTAAGTCTCTCACAGTGTTAGGAAGAAAACAAAACAATACATTTAAAAAGATCTTATGGGAAGAGGGAAGGCTCTCTCTCTTTGCCTGCTTGCCCTGTAGGACTGAGCAACTGCTAGATCCTTGGACTTCCACTCACAGCTGCAGCTGACCATTGTTGGAGAGTTGGACTACAGACTGAAGGTAAAAAGCCTGCATTGTGAATATCCACATCTCCTGTGGGAGAAGATGCCAGCAGCTGCCGACTAACAACAGGTCACATGTTGGCTTTGTTTTCAGGTGCTGTTCGGTAAGCTCCTCTCTACTCTCTGAAGAGTCCATCTTGATTACCCTATCGATTTCAAATCTGACCATTTCCTCCTGGAACATTTTACTCTCTCTCTCAACCTCTTTTATTTTGGGAAAAATGGGAAATTAAGCCTGGAGGCTTCACTGATAGATTCGGATTAAGACTTTTGATAAGAATATTAAATAGAGAGAACTGGTCTAGTGTCATCAGGACTGGCTGCCTGCCCCCACATTGCTGGGCACCCGGAGGAGGACCAAAGCACTCAGACTCTTGAGCCCATGAATGTGTTCACACTCCCTCTCCACTGACTATCAGGGAGAGACTGCCCCAAACTCTCAGGGCGCAAGTAGCTCAGTGCTGCCTGGGAACAGACTGTTCGAGACAAACACAGAGACAGCCCACTGCCATCAGAACTCACAGCCTACTGAGAGATCCAAGCATCCAGGAGCAATCTCCCAGCATCCTCAGGCCCACAGACCCACAGAAGAGACAAACTCCAGACAAAGATTATTATTAGATTACCTAGCATCACTGCTAACAGGATGGCAAGAGGCAAGCCTAAGAACCTAAGAAACAGAACCCAAGATGACTTGTCAACATCAGAACCCAGTTCTCTGACTACTCACCAGAAAAACAATATTTAGACTGAAAATCATACTTTATGATTATGATGGAGTTCATTGAGAAGCACATAAATAACGCACTTAAAGAAGCATAAGAAAACAAAAAGAAAGAGGAAACACAAAAACACAAAAATCACTTAATGATCTACAGGAAAGCAAAACAAACAGCTGAATGATTGAAGAAGGAAATAGAAAAAATGAAGAAATCACAAAAGGAGACAACCCTTAGGTTAGAAAACTTAGGAAACTCATCAGGAGCCATAGATGCAAGCACAGCAACAGAATAGAAGAGACACAAGAGAGAAACTCAGGGGCTGAAGACACAATAGAAGACATTGAAACAACAGTCAGAGAAAATGCAAAAATTAAAAAAACCAAAAACATCCAGGAAATTCAGAACACAATGAGAAGTCCAATCCTAAGGATAATACGAGTAGAGGAAAGAAGACTCCCAACTAAAAGGCCCCGTAAACATCTTCAACAAAATTATAGAAGAAAACTTTTCTAACCTAAAGAAAGAGATGATCATGAACATACAAGCTATTCTACTTCTGGGCATATACCCCAGAGACACTCCAATACACAACAAAGACACATGCACCACAATGTTCATAGCAGCTCTATTTATAATAGCCAGAAACTGGAAAGAACCCAGATGTCCTTCAGTAGATGGATGGATACAAAAATTGTGGTACATTTACACAATGGAGTACTACTCAGCTATCAGAAACAATGACTTAACCAAATTCTTAAGAAAATGGCTGCATCTAGAGAATATCATCCTGAGTGAGATAACCCAGTCACAAAAGAGCAGACATAATATGCAGTCACTGATAGTGGGATGTTAGCCCCAGAGGCTTGGACTGCCCCAGAAACAACTCACAGACTGTGAAGTTCAAGAAAAAAAGAAAAGAAAAGAAAACAAACAAACAAAAAAAAAAAGACATTATGCCCAATCCTTACACACCAAGAAAATGTTGACTAATTCCAGGTTACATCCTGTTTTACATGTACTTTTTGCTCATTGTAACTAGTAAGACCTTAATGCAGAGTATCAAACCTTAAAAAAAAAAAAAAAAAAAAGCCAACCACTGACAAAATATATATTTGTATACATTTATGCAAAAATGTTTAAAATGTTTTCCTTTTACCTTTGTTTTGTAAAATAAAGTTAAAAAATAAAGTGTTTAAAATATACAAAATCAGAAAATCAAACAATGAAATATCTTAAATTTTTGCCTCCATTGCTCGGGGCTAGCATTGGTTGGCTGTATTTTACGATAATTGTTTTGCTTATTGGTCTTCCTAAGGCAATTTGCTTCTCTGTTTTGGCTTGTTGATACTAATGGTGTAATTGAACTGGAATTGTTCTTTCCTAGGTAAGAGGGTATGGGGATGTATTATGGATATCTTACCAAGTCATAGTGTGAAATTATACTGTTAACACTCACTGAGAAAAGGAATAAAGCACATACTTGATTTACCTCAAAAAAAAAAAAAAAAAAAAAAAAAAGAATGTAAGAGTCTGCTTTTCTGTCTTCGAGCTAGGATTCTGTCTGGACTGTTGATTGATTTTTTTTTTTTTTGGTCAAGTTGGTTTTTATTATTATTTGTAAGTTTAAAACATAATGTATTATTTTACTTGTGAAATATATATATATATATATATATATATATATATATATATATATATATATATATATAATACAGAATTTTCTCTATTTATCATTTTAAGAATATATTCCAATTTTCTTAGGTATATTTCCATTACTGTATAAGATCTCTGGAAACATTTCATTAAAAAAAAGTCATTGTGACCTGTGGGGGGAAAAAAAAAAAGAAGTTTAGGGAAACCAAATAGATTGGACCAGAAAAGAAACTCCTCTTGACATATAGTAGTCAAAACCCCAAATGCTCAAAACAAAGAGAGAATACTAAAAGCAGTAAGAGAAAAAGGAAAGGTAACATATAAAGGCAGATCAATGAGAATTATACTTGACTTCTCAACAGAGACAATGAAAGCTAGAAGATACTGGACTGATATCATACAGACTCTGAGAGAACACAAATGCCAACCCAGGTTACTGTATTGAGCAAAACTCTCAATTACTATAGACGGAGAAACAAGATATTCCACAGAAAACGTAAGTTTACACAATATCTGTCCATAAGTCCAGCCCTACAAAGGATAATAGATCTAAAACTCCAGCACAAAGAGGGAAACTTTACCTTAGAAAAAGCAAGAATATAAATCTTCTTGCAACAAATCCAAAAGGAGAAAAGCACAAAAGCATAATTATACCTCCAACAACAAAAAAATAGCAGGAAATAACAATCACTATTTCTTACTAATCTTTACAACAATGGACTCAATTCCCCAATAAAAAGACACAGACAATCAGACTGGATACGTAAATAGGATGCAGGTTTTTGCTGCATGCAGAAAACTCATTTCAGCAACAAGGAAAGACAATACCTCATAGTAAAAGGTTGAGAAAAAAACTTTTGAAGAAAATGGTCCCCATAAAGAAGCTGTAATAGATAACCTAATATAGAATAAAATAGATTTTCAACCAAAAGTCATCAAAAAGAATGAGAAATAGCACTTTTTTTTCTTATTTTTTTTCAGGTTCACGGACGTTCAGAACACTGTTTAAACGTGCATGCAGCATTCCTTGATAGGGGGTCGTTTTTGCAAAACCAAAATAGCAAAGAAGGAATTGATTGATTTTTATTAAAAGGCTAAAATACACATTTAAAGATGATCGGAAAACTATGGAAAGCGCCTGTGTGAAGGCAGGGACGTCAGTCTGAGTGACTAGGAAACCCACAAAGGACCCACCACCCTTTGCAGTCCTGTAATTTGCTCCTGCGTCTGCACGCAGTGACTCAGACATTTCGATCACATGCAACTAAGGTCAAATGAGGTAAACTGCTCTGCAGTGAGTTCTTCTACTCAGAAGGCAGTAGGTGATCATGCTGCAAGTCACATGATCAAGGCTGCATCTCCCATCATCCCTCTGGGCAGTGATATGGGGTAGTGGGTCTCTTTGAGGACTTTCAAGCCTGAGGGGGGGGATGGACAACATATGATTCATTGCTGGCTGGGGTCCATGTCTGTGGTCAGCTTTACATAATTGGATGGGAAGAGCCAGACGTGCCCACTGACTTCTCCTTTCCACCAGTCCGGGTCCTCCTTGCTGAGGACGTTGATGATCTGGCCTTTGCTGAAGGCCAGCTCGTTGTCGTTCTGTGCGGTGTAGTCGTACATCCCGATCACCTGGCACACTGCTGGCTGCACAGCAGTCTTGGGTAGCTCAGTTGGGGTGATTTTGCTTGTTCTAGGGCTTAGAAGTTTGACATAATTTGCTGGGAACCACCCTATCTGGCGCTTTTTCCCTCGAGCTTGCAGTTCTCCTTCCCACCATCCACCTGGGTTCTTTTTTCGGATCAGAATCAGCTGACCCGGAGCCAGGGTGAGTTGTTCGGGACCAGTAGCAGTGTAGGAAGCAATGACTTGGGCGATTTCAGGCTTTTTTCCTAAACCCCCTGTTTTCCCATCAGTTCCAGAGCCCAATGAATCTTTAAGCCTCACATAGTTAGAAAGGAAGACTCCGGACTTGTTGCCCACTGTTCCTGTCCATCAGTCACCCACAATCACATCCCCTTGCTGAAAGGTTAAATCTCCTTGCTCAGAACTCTCGTAAGTGTACAGGGCAATAAATTTTTCTCCAGGAATGGCTGGCTTGGCGGCCGGGGAGGCCACCCTCTTTAAACTAGCAGGGCTTTCAGTAGGGCCAGTATCGATGCTTGTGGATTTCCTTACGGGCCCTGACATGAGTTTCATGTAAGACTTGGGGAACCAACCCTTCTGACCTTGAACTTCTCCAAACCACCACGTGTCTTGTTCCAGAACAATGATGACGTCACTTTTGTTAAAATTTAAGTGGTTGCACTTTTTACTCATGAAAAAAAATCTATCAAAATGAACTCTTAATCCTAAATATCTATGCTCAATGAATGCAGTGCTAAGAGAAAAACTCATAGCTCTCAACGCCTCCACAAAGAAAATGGGGAGAGCATACATTAATAGCTTGACAGCACTTCTAAAAGCTTTTGAACAAAATAAGCATATACAGCCAAGAGGAGCAGACTGCAGGAAATACTCAAATTCAGAGCTGAAATCAACCAAATAGAAGCAAAGGAAGCTATACAAAGAATGAACAAAACAAGGAGCCTGTTCTTTGAGAAAATTAATAAGATTGAGAAATGCTATGCCAGACTAACTAGAGGGTGCAGAGACAGTATCCAAATTAACAAAATCAGAAATGAAACGGGAGACATAACAACAGAAAGTGAAGAAATTTAAGAAATCATCAGATCCTACTACGAAAGCCCATACTCAACAGAACTGGAAAATCTAGAGAAAATGGACAATTTTCTGGACCGATACCAGGTACCAAAGTTAATTCAGGATCAGATAAACCATCTAAACATACCCATGTCCCCTAAAGAAATATAAGCAACCATCAAAAGTCTCCCAAGATGAACAGAAAAAAAAATATGCTCAGGATCATGTGAGTTTAGTGCAGAATTCTATCAGGCTTCATAGAAGACCTACTATCAATACTCTCCAAACTATCTTGCAAAACAGAAATAGAGGGAATACTACCCAACTCATTCTTTAACACCAAAATTACTTTATTTCTAAACCACACAAAGACCCTACAAAGAGAAAGATCTTTAGAGCAGTTTCCCTCACAAACATGGATACAAAAATACTAAATAAAATTCTTGCAAATTGAATCCAAGAACACATCAAAATGATCACTCACCATAATCAAGTAGACTTCATTCCAGCAATGCAAGGATGTTTCAGTATAGGTAAATCCATCAATGTAATTTACTATATAAACTACCTCAAAGGAAAAAAAGAATGATCATCTCATTAGATGCTGAGAAAGCATTTGACAAAATTTAACACCCCTACATGTTAAAAGACTTGGAAAATTAAAAACTCAAGGCCCATACTTAAACATAAGAAAAGCCATATACAGCAAACCAGTAGCCAACATCAAGATAAATGGTGAGAAACCTGAAACAATCTCACTAAAATCCGGGACTAGAGAAGGCTACCCACTCTCTCTACCTATTCAATATAGTACTAGAGCAATCAGACTGCAAAAATACATCAAAGGGATACAAATTGGAAAGGAAGAAGTCAAAACATCAGTATTTGCAGATGATATGACAGTATAGTTAAGTGACCCCAAAAACTTCACTAGAGAACTTCTGCAGTTGATAAATAACTTCAGCAAAGTGGCTGGATATAAAATTAACTCTAACAAATTTGGAGCCTCTATTCAAAGGATAAACAGGCTGGATAAAATTAGAGAATAGACACCCTTCACAATAATCACAAAGAATATAAAATACCTTAGTGTGATCCTAACCAAGAAAGTGAAGGATCTATATAACAAGAATTTCAAGTCCCTGAAGAAAGAAATTGAAGAAAATTTTAGAAGTTGAAAAGATCTCCCATGTTCATCGATTGGAAGCATAAACAGTAAAAATGACCATCTTGCCTAAAGCAATCTACAGATTCAATGCAATCCCCATCAAAATTCCAAATCAATTCTTCATAGATAGAAAGAGCAATTTGCAAATTCATTTGGAATAATAAAAATTCCCAGATAGCAAAAACTATTTTCAACAATAAAAAAATATGGAGGAATCACCGTTCCTGACCTCAAATTGTGTTTCAGATCAATTGTGATATAAACTGCATAATATTGGTAAAAACAAGGCAGGTACACCAATGGAATAGAATTGAAGAACCACAATTGAACCCACTTTGTGGTTGCTTGATTTTGATAAAGGAGGTAAAAACATTCAAGGGAAAAGGGACAGCATCTTCAACAACTGGTGATGGTTCCACTGGCAGTCAACACACAGAAGAATGCAAATCAATCCTTTCTTATCTTCTTGTACAAAGCTCAAGTTCAAGTGAATCAAAGACCTCCACATAAAACCAGGTATATTGAATCTAATAGAACAGAAAGTGGGAAAGAGCTTAGAACATACAGCACAGTGGAAAACCAATGGCTTATCCTCTAAAATTAAGAATTGACAAATGGGACCTCATGAAATTGCAAAGGTTCTGTAAGAAAAAAGACACTGTTAAGAAGACAAAACGTTACCTAAGAGATTGGGAAAAGATATTTACCAATTCTATATCTGATAGAGGGTTCATATCCAATATATACCAAGAACTCAAGAAGTTAGACTCTAGAGAATAAAATATTCCTCTTAAAAATGGAGTACAGAGCGAAACAAAGAATTCTCAATTGAGGAATACCGAATGGCTTTGAAGCACCTAAATAAATGCTCGACATTCTTACTCATTAGGGAAAGGCAAATCAAAACAACCCTAAGGTTCTACCTTTAACCAGTGAGAATGGCTAAGATCAAAATCTCAGGTGACAGCAGATGCTGGCAAGATGTGGTGAAAGAGGAACATTCCTCCACTGTTGGTGGTATTGTAAGCTGTTACAACCACTCTGGAAATTAGTCTGGAAGTTCCTCAGAAAATTGGACATAATACAATCTGAGGACAGAGCTATACCACTCCTGAGCACATACTCAAAGGAGCTCCAACTTCTTACAAGTACACATGTTCTACATTGTTTCAAACAGCCTTATTTATAATAGTCAGTAACTGGTAAGAACTCAGATGTTCTTCAACAGAAAAATGGATACAGAAACCTTGATACATACACAATGGAGCACTTACTACTCAGGTATTAAAAACAATGATTTAATGAAATTCCTAGGCCAATGGGTGGAACTTAAAGCCATCGTCCTGAGAGAGGTAACCCAGTCACAAAAGAACACTTATGGTATGTACTGTCTCATAAGCAGATACTAGTCCAAAAAGCTCAGAATACCCAGGAAACAATTCACAGAAATTAGGAAGCTCCAAAAGAAGGATGCCTCCTCCCTTCTTAGAAAGGAGAACAAAACATTTTTTTGTCCAGAGACTGCCTTACCTGGGAATCCCTCCCATAGGCAGCCACTAAGCCCACAAACTATTGCTGATGCCAAGTCGTGCTTACTGGGAGTATTCTGATTTGGATGCCTCCTCAGACGCCCTTCCAGTGCCAGACTCATAAAAGGAGGATGTTTGCAGCTAACTGTCGACCTGAACATGAGGACCCAAAATGAAGGAGCTAGAGAAAGGACTGAAGGAGCTGAAATGGTCTACAACCCCATGGGATAAACAAAACTATCAACTAATAAAACCCTTCACAGTTCCAAGAGAATTAAATACTAACCAGTGAGCACACATGAAGAGACCCATGGCTCCAGGTGCATATGCAGCAGAGGATAACATTTTTCTGGCATCAATGGGAAAGAGGCCTTTGGTCCAGCGCAGGCTCATTTTCCCAGTGTAGGGTAATGCCAAGGTGCTTAGGTGGGAGTGGGTGGTTGGTAAAGGGAGCACCTTCATGGAGGCCATGGGTGGGGGAGGGGAGATGGGATTGGGGAGAAAGCAGATAAAATCTGAAATATAAATTCAGAAAATATCCAATAAAATATAACAAAATCTTGTTTTTGAAAAAAAAATTAAAATGAAACAATTTAAAAATTCCACTGAGTTTCCAGTTTGGCTTTTGTCTGTTTTCTGCTCTAGGTTATCTCAGGGCTCAGATATCAATCCTGATACCCTAGCATCTTCTCCATCCTTTTCTTATTTTGACTTTGCATCATGTTGTATGTACTGCTCTTTCTTTATGACACCAGTTCTCCCTTAACTGTCTTCTCAGTGACAAGTTTAAACACTTATTCCTTATACACTGAGGACTATGGAGCCTCAAAATAATCCCAGGAGTGTCGGTTTGTCCTTTAGTGACCTTTTAAGGACATTCACTTTCTTTCCCCATTTTCTTAGTTCCCTAAGTAATAATTTCCCCTTCTGTCCTCTCTATTACTGTTGTCTATTTAACCCCTGCAGTTTTTTTTCTTTTCCTGAGAATTTGAATTGAGGTTCATTGTTGCTTTCTCCTACACTATTGATGAATTAATTCTTTGTCACTCAATGTTTTCTTGACTTTTCTTATCCATTTCTTCAATCAGTTATGTTTCATTTTAATGCAAACTATTCTTATTTTCATTAAACCTTGTTTTTGGTGTTTTATTATGGACTTAAAACTTCACACACTTCAGTTCCAGTGGCATATGGCAATCAGTGCTGTGATGTGAGATCTATGGCAACAGAAATGAGTCCTTCATGTCAGGAGGTCTTTCTTCCATCAAAATCTATTAACCTTAAAATTTCCCCTCCCCCCAAAACCAAAATCTCGTGTCATATGCAATCGACTATCTGTTGTTTTCTCTTTGCTTTATTCATGGTTGAAATTCTATAATCACAGTCTTACACTGCTTACCCCCACATATGTGTTTTCATTCTCAGAGAAACAAGATGAATCCAGACAAGCTTTTTTTCTTCACTGTGTTCCAGAAGATAAACATAGATAGAGAGAAACATGCAGTAGGATCCACATTGTTCATTGAACAATGTACTGGTTTTAATACATTTGGGCTCTACATACTTATAGGTGTGAGTGCATGGAAAATATGGAGTGACACTTTTAGGGGGTGTAGCTCTGGTTCAATAGGGGTGGACTTGTTGGAGGAAGTATGTATCTGTGGGAGAAGGCTTTGAGGTTCATCTCCTAGCTCCTGAGGAGTCAGTTTTCTTCTGGCTTCCCTTGGATCAAAATGCAGAACTCTCAGCTGCCATACTTCCTGCTATGATGATAATGAAATGAACCTCTGAACTGTAAGCCAGCCTTGATTAAATGTCCTGTATAAGATTTTCCTTGCTCATGGCGTTTGTTCATCAAAAAGGAAACTCTAAGACAAAAGTTGGTACCAGGGACTGTGGTAGTGTTGTGATAGGCTTGACCATATTTTCATTTGGAGAATTGTAGGTTTTTGGAGTTTGGATTTGGAAGACCATAAAATGCTTAGTGGGGTTTAATGGACCATTCTTGTTGGATATGGATGACATTGGTGCTGAGGGTGATTTGTATTCTGGAGATCATTCTTCTACTGTTTTAGTAAAGAATGTGACTATTTCCCAAACCCGCCCATCGTCAGAAGAGCTTACCTGAGGCAAAGGTAAACGTTTTATATTAATCACATTGACAAAGGAAGTCTTAAAAATGTCCAGCATAGATTTTGTCCTTTGGCTTACTCTTGAAGAGTGTTTTGATCAGTCATAGCGTGCTTAGAAAGAAAACTACAAAATGTGTAGTTTAAAGAGTAAAGGGGCACCAGGAAGTGGAATGAAGCTAAGTCCTGTGTTTAATGATATAAAATGAAATTAATGGAGGGGCATCTTTAGGGCAAGGTCCCAAGAAACTAAACTTATTGTTCATGTGTTTGCCAAGGAACAAGGAATTATTATAATATAGGAGGCAATATTATTAACTGGGTTATTGTTTTCATTGAGATTTTTAATCTGCAATGAAATATAATCCAGAAATGAAAGACGTAGGCTTTTGATCCACATTTTGTGGATTAATAGCCATGAAAATCTTTGACAGAGGCATGGGTGGTACACATGTTTTTCCAAGGAGGCAGAGGCAAGAAGATCTCTGAGTTCAAACCCAGTCTGGTATAGAGCAAATTCCAAGTAAAGAACAGGTTAAATCTAAACATTATTGTACATGCCTTTAATCCCAGCATTCAAAAGACAGCAGCATGCAGATCTCTAAGTTTAAGATCAATCTACAGAGCAAATTCCAGAACAGCCAAGCTTAGGTAGTGAAGGCACTGGAAAACAGAAAGCTGGTAATGATGTAATCAAATGATTTGGCCATATTTCAGCCCCAGTAAGCAGCAAAATTTGCAGCTTTGGCTATGTGGCTTTGGTTTTAAAATTAAGAGTAGAAGGGGTTCCTGGGACAATGATGCTAATTAGGTAGAACTAAGAAATTAGCAGTGATTAAGAAATTACCAACATTACTTGGGTGAAATTTTTTGGAAAGTGCTTTATGAGAGCATAAAAAAGCTGTGTTCCAGAGATAGCTAAGGTATGCTACATCTTGAAAAAAGTTTAATAATCACCCATATGGTACTGGTTTTAAATGCGTAAAGAGATCATTGAGACCAGCTCAGGCTTGGTCAGGATAAGACTTTGGTGGAGATGAAGCTCAACTATAGTTGACAACGAAGGACTTTAGGTGTCATGCAAGAAGGTGGGGCTTGGCGTTATGAAGAAAACCTGTGAGAGGCTATTGGCAAGGCATAGTTGCAATGGCAGACTCCAGCGTATTGGAGATTCCCATGAGCACCAAGATTAGCAGTAGTAGCAGTGGATGGAATCAGCTAAAGCCTAGAGTGCTGCAAAAGTCAGAGCAGGAGAAATGACCCAAGCCATTTGTAGAGACCCAGAAGGTGTGAATTCCAGACACTGCAACAAGAATCTGTAGAGTGGTGGTTGCTTTGGATGCACTAAGATGTTAGAGATGAAGTCAGCTAATGCTCTGGTTTTCCTTCAGCTCTCCCAGGAGCTCTCCTATTACAATCTGTGACTTAATTTCACATAGGAATTTAAAGTAATAATAAGAGAATATTAAGTTTCAATATCCCATTTGCTTTCATACAGACTTTTCTTCTTAATTACTGCAGCTGAATTGTATTATTCCTCATCATGTCACCTTTATTCATTGATTTATATCAGTCTCCAAAAGTCTCACCATTTCTTCCATTAAACACTGCCTAAGTCACAGAACTCCTTTGACACTTCAGTCATGTTCAGTCACTACCTATTTTCTCAGGATCTATGGTCTAGCTGCACTGCTTCTCTTTCTATTCTATGAAAAATAATTCCAGTTGAATTATTAAATCCATTAGTCTTCAAATTTTATCCAGACTGCTAAAACCAGGGGTTGATGCTCAGCTTTCATATTTCTGAGCAATTATTCAGTCTATTCTTCCTAAAAACATATTTAAATTTCAGGATGGTCAGATAGCTCAGTAAACGGTACTTGCTCCTATTGTGGAAAATACAAATTTGGACCCCAGCATCTACTTGATGGCTTGCAACCATCTGTAAATATAGTTCCAGAGGATCCAATGTCTTCTTCTGACCTCTGCAGACACAAGACATTTATATAGTGCATATATTATACATGAAGGCAAATATTTGTACACATCAAATAATCAAATTTTTAAAAAGATTAAAAATATGTATATATTTTAAATTTATATTTTAGGGAAATACATACTTCTAAATGGGTCTTCTTTTTTATTGAATATTGGTGTTTTTGTCCTTTTTGTCTAATTTATTTTTATAACCCAGACATATGTGTCCTTGATAATCTTTTCTTAAGATTGTGACTTTGAGGCAAATCAAATCTGAGGAAGCTGACTCACAACAAGGTTTTGGGGCATGAGAATTAAGCACTTTAAGAATGCTAATGCTGAAGGACATCTGGGTTCTTTCTAGCTTCTAGCTATTATAAATAAAGCTGCTATGAACATAGTTTGCATATATTCTTGTTATATATTGGAGTGTTTTTTGGGTATGCGTCCAGAAGTGGTATAGCTGGGTCCTCAGGTAACACTATGACCAATATTCTGAGGAACTTCCAGACTGATTTTCAGCTTATGATTGTACCTGCTTGCAATCCTACCAACAATGGAGGACTATAATTTCTTCTCCACATCCTTGACAGCATCTGCTGTCACCTGAGATTATTTTTAATGTATTTTATTTACATTTAAAATGTTATCCTTTTTCAGTTTCTCTTCCATAACTTTTCCATAACTTATCTCTCTCATCCTTCCTCTTCTGCTTCTATGAGGATCCCCCCACCTCCGCTCAGCCCCTGAACAAGATGGGTAAACCTCCTCTGCATTTTTTTCTTCTTCCCATGACTGCAATGAAAACTATGGGCTTCTTGGAGAAAGACTATGGGCTAACACATCGTCACTCTTTCTGGTCTTCTTTCTGACTACCCACCCAAGTGTGCAGTCCGAGTGGCTCAGATTTTGAGCATGTGTGGACACAAATCCACCTCCTTGCTGGTACATCATCATACCTCACTCTTTCCTACCTCTAAAACCCTCCTTGATCTAGTCCAAATGTGAGAAATCACTGACCTCTACCTATGAGTTTATTGAGTCAAACTGAGAGCTGCCTCCTAGTAAACCTGCTATTATTTATTCTTAGTCTGGTCTAATCTGGCCTAATCTATGTATCCAATGAAGAGAAAATGCCTGTTAGATACTAGAAGGAATTGAGAGAACTGCTGAAGGTTAAACTGTTTAAAGCCTCAACACTTAGGGTTCAGGTGTTGTCTTTAGGTTTTGGCACTCACAGTCTCTTACGGCCCACAACAATTTCTATCCTACAGGGCAAAGAAACGCTGAAGCAGTTGTGTGTGACAGATTTGAATATCACATAAATTGGTAAAGACCATATTTTTATCTTCAACTGACACAACTTCCCTCTACATTCCTACAGCTAAATTCTTTAAAATCTTCTTGTATATTCTCTCTCTCTCTCTCTCTCTCTCTCTGTGTGTGTGTGTGTGTGTGTATGTGCACATGTGCACAAACTTGAAGGTGCACACATAGTTAACTTATGGAAATCAGAGAACAACTGGAGGGAGCCAATTCTTGCTACCCACCTTGTGTCTCTAGGGGTAAGTACCTTGATTTGCCGAGTCATACCATGTGCCCTCAAAATACAAATTCTGAGAGAAAATTCCCACCTAGACCTCTTAACGTCTTCATATCTAAAGAGGAGTAATGAGGAGCCCGTGGTCCTCTCTACCCCAGCATACTTGTTCACAATCTCTAACTCTGTTAATGGCAATTTGGATTTCTTAGACTATGTAGTCATGTTCTAAAATCATGAATTTTTTACTAGATATTTATTTCATTCTAGTATTTATAAAATTCACAACCTATCATATAGTAAGTGTTCAGGCAACCTCTATGGAATGAAGAAATACATAAAAATCGATCTTTATTAAGCTGTGGGGTACATTATTCTATATTTTTCATTACTGGAGATGGAGCCCTTTGACTTCCATATGCTAGGCAAGTCCTTTGCCATTGAGCTAAATTCCCAAGCCTTTTAAGAAATTATTTATTTTTTTAAACTGCAAGGTGGTCTTACTAAATTGCCCAAACTGGCTTTTTGCCATAGTTAGCCTCATCTATGAACTTGACACAGACATAAGGTCACCTGGTAAGAAGGAAGCACAACTACAGAACTTCTGAGATCAGATCACACTGTATAGCAAACTGTTTCAGCTCTCAAAGTATGAGCACACAGCCCACCCTGAGCACAAGACTGACACAGTGTCTATTGAAAGGGTGAAAGGGCAATTTTTGTGCATCCTTTTAAAATCTTCTACCCAGTCTTTCTCATAGGTTTTTCTGGATCAGAGGTATATGCCACCAGATCAGGTATTTTCACCTGAGTTTGATAACGCAAACTCAGGTGGTCAGGTTTTAAGGGCTACTGATAGACCAATGGGACCATTTCCCATCTCATCCTATATGATTTAAAGTACTCATTATTTTTGGCCTCCTTCCTCAAAACATATAAATTAGCTGAATATTGCTTTTATTATTCATTATAATTTCTGCACTATAACAGTGTGTTTCCTCTGAAAGTTGGATCTTGATGCCTCCTTTCTCTTAATGAATACCACAAATCAGATCATTGATTAGCACTTTTTCTCAATTTTTATATTGATTATGTGAGCCAAGTTCAGAAAAGCAGGAAGAAAATTACTTTCATGCCAAAGACTTGTAGATCATAAGGATGCATTCAATAAAACACTGAAAGTTTCCACATGGTGAAAGGATAAAAGTTTTATACTTTACAAAATCTTAAAGTAAATGCATTGGGAAGAATTATTTCAGGCATTTTCAATAGACACTTTTATGAGATACTGTTGATCAAGGTTTCTATTGAGTAGCTTCACTTCCTACAACACTGCTTTTAAAAGTCCTAAATAGCTGTGGTAATTCTTATTTCATAGTGCCTGTCACAGCCAGCAAGGGATAACTCATCTAGCTTTCATTATTACCTATCAATACTTTCTATTGAGGGAACACACACAACAAGTCTCTTTAAGAATTAAGGCTGCCTGAGCAGCATTCTTTTTGGGCAATAACCTAGTGTCACAGAAGCATATGAAGGTCATCCACCAAGGTCAACAAAACGTCCTCATCAACTCTTCTTTCTTACCCTTTCTACCATCTACTCCCCTTGTTTATCTCCCTACTTTCTCATCATTATCGTGTTTTTAATGCATAGTTTCTGTTCCCCTGGCAGGCACATAAAATTAACACATATTTTGTAATGATTATTAGAAAATTGTAAGTAAAAATCAGAAGTATGTAGTACATACCATGCGGTTTATAATTAGGGTGATATTAGTTTTCTTATTATTGAATTAGATCTATGAATGAATACAAGAACAATCAAAATCCAGTTAAGCATTTGCCAGGATTTCAAGTTGAAATGTAATGTGGTAGGTCATTTTTCTATTTTAGCCTTTTGTTGGGCCCCTGTTAATAAGTCTAAGAAAGTCTAACTTAATTGGGATTGATTCATTTGTTAAATGTGTCTCAAATACCCATTGTTACAGCTAAACTATTGGGAAGATTAGCAAGCCTTAGTCTCACAACATATAAATTGTAATAAACACATATCCAACACAATTTCTTTTTAATTTACAATTAAATAATAGAACATACTGTTTTGAATAGTAACAGGAGTCTAAGTAGAGCTTAGGTTATTCTGTGTTCATATTATTTAAGAGCTGAGATTGGCACTCTTTCACTTTGGTTATGTTGTAGTCATATCATCTAGGTGCTGAGATTGGAACTTCCTCACTTTGGTTGCCTTAGCATCACAAACTATACAGTTCTAATGAAATGGAACAGGGAGGAAGCTCCCCCTCCCCACTGTATCGATAACATTCCTCCAGCCACTGGCTGCTAGATGTTGAGTAGATAAATTTGTTCTTCATAAAAGGTTTTTGTGATCATTAACTTCATTAAATTATTTAGTTGTTTATTTGGTGTGTGTGTGTGTGTATGTGTGGGGGTGCATGTGAGAGTTAGAGGAAAGCATAAAGTTGTCAATTCTTTTCTTTCCCCATGTCAGTCCTAGAGGCAGCACTTGGGTTCACAGGCCTGGTGTCCTGCAAGTACCTGCAGTGGGTACCACCCAGCCATCTTGACAACACCATGAATTCTGAAGTTTGCCATACACATGAGTTAGAACACATGACAATCTTCAAGTGATAATTGCATATTACTCTTGTTGAGAAATTTGAATCCGCTTCAAATGTCTCATGACTATGTTACAGAAATCTGTTTGCGGCACCTTCCCTGACCATTAATTTGAAAATAATGATGCTTCAATATCGTTGTATTGAGAAAATAATATCAAAATAATATCCTAATGATTTATATAGCTCAAAGAAATTGCTAATATTTAGCATTTTAGTAAATGTAGATATGTGGTTAACTTTTAGTTCAGATATATTTTTATACTTCCTTTGATCTTATATGCTTATATGCTGCATAAAATACTTTAGAAAAGTATCAGTTTCTTGAACCACTTAACCACATATGTATATGATTATATCGAGGTACATCTTGCTATTATTGTGAGAAATTCTTAATTGTCCCAAAGAAAGAGCTTTACCATTTTCACTATGTGTCCTCAACAATTATCAGAATATATGAACTAGTCAGAAAGGAGTAACATAAAACTTAGTAATTATTAGCATAGCAATGTCACCCAGTTCGTATTTCCCCTTAAAATTTAGTCAAATTAAATTTTAACTAGCCTTTTATTATCTAGATTCATAAAACTATTATTTCTCTCATTCCCTATATATGTGGTACACTGAGGCTATATAAAAATAAATGTAGGTACAAATTATGGTGACATTGCAATAAAGATTATTATGACAAAACACTATTATTAATATATGAAGAAAAAATGCTAAAAAGTCAATATAAACCTTTTCTAAAATCATACATTTATTCTCAGTATCATTCAAACCCTTGATGTGCTCGACAAGCTTTTCCACTGGATATACTTAGAGGCAAGTGACTGAGTGCCTGTTTCTGAGGGAAAGCGAGGAGAAAGTGCTTCTGGCAAAGTCTTCAGAATTCCCATGCTCCTGGAGAGTTTCCTTATCTGGAGACCACTGTTCACTTGTTTTTCTCACCATAGACTTTCTTAGTTATGATTTTCCAGAGAGAGAGAGAGAGAGAGAGGGAGGGAGGGAGGGAGGGAGAGGGAGGGAGGAAGGGAGGGAGGGAGGGAGGGAGGGAGGGAGAGAGAGAGAGAGAGAGAGAGAGAGAGAGAGAGAGAGAGAGAGAGAGAGAGAGAGAGAGAGAGAGAGAGAGAAAGAGGGTGATGGCCAGGGTTTGGCTGTTTATAAGCACATCAGGCCAGGGAAAACAGAAAGGGAATAGTTACATTTATCTCTCATAAGTTTCGATTCACATACCTATTCCTCTGTGTTCAGAAAAGAACTGCTCAGTCTATTCTAGAACCTACCAGAGTTAATTCTCAAACTAGAGAAACAAGAACAAAAATGTCAATGCTTGTGGGGCTGTCCAGACTTCTGAAGTTGGAACCAAATTTCACCACTTATGCTTAAAAATATCACAATATTTTACAAATCTCTTTTTTAAAAAAAAATATTTACTTTTTTTTATGTATGTGATCAAACTGTCACTGTCTTCAGACACACCAGAAGAGGGCATTAGATCCCATTACACACAGCTGTGAGCCATCATGTGGTTGCTGGGAATTGAACTTAGGACCTTAAGAAGAACAATCAATGCTCTTAACTGCAGAGCCGTCTCTCCATCCCTACAAATATTTCTTAAAATTTTAAAATTAAATTTATAATTTTATAATTTAGACCACATTCATAACCCTTGCCTATGGGTTAGAGGTTGGGCTTGTCTAATAATAAACTTAGGTTCCACCTTTGTAAGCTCTCATATAAACAAACTGTCACAATAATAAAAGAAATCAAATTTTTACATAGATAATTTAGGATAATATTTATATTTTATCACAGGAATAAATCAGAATTATGTATTGAAGATTTCCTAAAAGATATCTAGGAGTTTTGAGCCGGAGGCCAGTGAGATTCTATTTCTTATGTACATCTATTTAAGAATATATTTATACCCTCATGAAAAAGTTTTAAATCACAACTACACATATACTCAGTCCTAGGAACTATCGTCTTCATATATACCAAGTACTTCAATTAACCTAGTATGAGTATTTTGGAAAATTTTAGTATCACAACAGCAGAAATATTTAAATTTTATACATTGGCAGTAAATTAATTTTTTTAGACTACTGTCAAATATTCCTGGCTCACACCTCAGGTTAAGAATATTATGAACTCACATTTATTCTTTACTTTACACCCCCCCACATATACTTACTAACTCACTCTTTAGATTACCTACACATTTTTGCAATGAGGAGGAAGGAAAAAGAAAGAACAGATACAGATTTTGGGATTAGTATTATGTGCTTTTCCTTTTGCTGTTGCTCCTGTTACCATTGCCAACCATAAGTGTGTTTTTTTTTCAGGATGTGCTATTTGAACATTGCCTTTACAAATCAGGCTTGCATGGAAACCATACCTAACATAATAGTGTACTGCTTAGGTAATGCATATTCAACCTGGTTATAATTGGCTCACTTCTATAAAACACATTGCAATCAATCTTACAATACTCTACACTTCCAATACAATTAAATCGTATGAGTTCAGATAATGCACAGCTTTGCCCTTTTATGCCATGGACTGAGAGTATCATACGTGTGTGTGTGTGTGTGTGTGTGTGTGTGTGTGTGTGTGTGTGGTTACCAGGTTCCAGATACTCTGGAAACTGAAATTGTGAAAGCAAGACCAAATATGTTGGAAGCAACATATGGGAAGAGAGTGATGGGTTTGATTATGGCTTTGTGTGCTGTTCTGAGAAAGCAAGGCAAGAAAAATAATCTCCCTATAAGATAAAGACAAAATATATTTCTTTTGTTATTATATTTTCTGTGCTGCTGGAAAGAGGGTGACCATTTTTTACTTCTGCTTATTTTTATATCAGACTCCTTCAGATCATTATAGAATAGACCAATGATCTTCTGAATAAACAAGACCCACACATGGCTAAAATGCCATTGTCAGTTTTTTTTCTCTAGTTTTATATGGTATCCTTACAGTCTTCATTTTAGATACCTGCTCCATGATCCTCGAACATCTTATCCAGCAGGGTCTCTGTACAAGGAGATCTCACTTTGTCTTACTAAGGCCCCTTCTAATCAGGAAATATTGTTGGATATTTAATGGTTATAACCTATTAACAATGTTGATTCCTTCTTTGTAATAATACATGGTGTGCTTATAGTTCTCAAATAATACAAACAATAACCTATTATTGGGGTTTAATTAGTAGCTAACCTGGACAATTTTTTTATTCATTCACTCATTCATTTATTTATGCACACACATGCACACACACACACACACAAGCACACACACACACAGACACAAGGCACATTAAGACAACAGAATGGAAGAAAACATATCTCCCCAGCCTACGATCCATATAAACATAGGCTTGAGAAACTTATTGTTATTCAGAGAAACATTTTTCCAGGAGCTTTACTGCTATGCAGACCAGCTGTCCTAGGAGCCATCTCCCTTTGGTGATAAAAGAGGAACATAAAAATATTCATGCCTCCACTCATTTAAAAAATTTATGGAGTGCCTCATATTTCAGGCATAGTGCTTGGCATTTGGGGGATTATTAATGAATGAAACTCATTAATTACCACTGTTAAATGTTTTCCTATACCTCTGAGGAACTGTGAAGCAGAAAATAACATTTTCAAGCCTTGTGTGGTTGTGCATACCTATAACCCCAGCAGTTGGGATGATGAGAAGGTCAAGGGCAGCCTCTATTCAAAAATGAATTTCAGGCCAGCTTGGTCCATATGGGACATGGTCACAAGACAAAAAAGAAAAGAAAAATGAACTGTATTCTTTGCAGTGGGCAAATAAAAAATATAAATTTACTTATTGGAAAAAATATAGAGACACAAAAACTTTCTTACCAATATCTGTACATATTATAGAGCATGTCAGAAACAATTTCTGATAAGGTATGTTTGTGTCTGAGCTTCTTTGTCTCTGCTGCTTCACAATGTTATTTTTTCTAAGAACTTTATCCAATTTAATCTCATAAAACTTAGCATTTTAGTAGCAAAACATTCTGAACTCAATGAATATCTTATTTGGTTAAACTGTGTTCCTTTTTAGAATTACTCACAGCGTTTGATACTGATAAAATTTCTAAATCTAATTCTAGACCTATGGCCCATAGCACTTCATTGTATGGGAGCCACCTTTGTCAGGTCAGTTATCTCTCCACCTTTATCACCTACACAAGATGATCCTGAAGGCCTGTGGCCCTCTCTTTATCTTTAGGATTAGGTCTAGATCAGTGCTCTTCAAATCTGTTTGTTTAAGAACCACTACTGACTAATGAGGACATATTTCCCTCTCCCATCCCTTTCTATACCTACTGCTATCTCTACATCTTAATTCCAGACCCATGATTAAGAAGCCATCTTTGCCTGGCCCAGTTCAACAATTCATCTACTAACTTCACTAGGCCTAGCTCAAGCCTCAAAGTTCCTGCACTGGCCTACTCTAAGAAAATCTGATTATCATATCAGACATACAATCATAGAAACAGGTGTCCATCATGTAGGTGAAATTTCAAAAACAAAATCAATGTGAGTGGCCCGAACAACATGTCTTCCAACAGACTCAATAGTCCTGTACAAATGATAGGTAAAAACCAGGATACCAAATTTAAAATAATAATTATTAACTGTATAAAATTCAAATTTAGCTAAGTCATAAATATACTTCATTAAACTCTAAGAAGATAATAACTGATAGAGTAATATTCATGAAATACAAATACATGACTAAATAAAACTAAGAAGAATTTGAGTTTAATAAATAAGTATATAAAGAAGCTGAAACATTGAAAAGGAACATTGGAATGGAGGTAGAATTAAAAAAATAACAACATAATTAAAAAAAAAAACTCATGGGAAAGCCTAACAAATGAAATAAACCAGTGCAGAAGAGAGAATATGAGAACTGAGAGATAGAGGATCTGGGCAAAATAAGCAAAATATGCAAGATTAAAATACCCCCGGATAGGAACATGTAGGAAATGTAGAGAATTACCAAAAAATCAAATCTTCAAATTATAAGTGTAGGTGAATGAATGTGACAACTATTTCTGCCTTTCACCTAGACAACATTACTACCTGTGGAATTACTAAAATTTCTGAGAATATCTGTGGAGGAAGTTTTTTCTTCATTAAATCATTAGAAGTAGGAAGAATACTTTTTTATTAATCACTTTATTCATATAAATTTCAAATTATCTCCCCCTTCTTTATTACCTTTCCACAAATCCCCCCTCCCATACCCCTCTCCCCCTCCCCTTTGTATCTATGAAGATGCTCCTTCACCCACTTACCCACTCCAGCCTTCCCCTCTAGCATCCCCGTATGCTGGGGCATCAAGCCTCTCTCCCCTACCACCACTGATGTCATATAAGATCATCCTCTGCTAAACACACACACACACACACACACACACACACACACACACACACACACACACACATACACACACACACATGACACACATGTCATGGCTTCCTCAATGAATACTCTTTGGTTAGTGGTTAATCCCTGAGATCTCTATTAGTTAGTTCAGTTAGTTGATATTGCTCTTAATATAGGATTGTAGACCCCTTCAGCTTTGCTCCTTCAGTCCTTCCCCTATTTTTTCTATTGTGGTCCCTGGGCTCAATATGATGATTGGCTGTTAATATCCGCATCATTGTAGATGAAAGGTTTTGTAGAGGGGTTGTTGTTTTCCTTTTTTTTTTTTTCTTTTTTGTGCCATTAAGTGTACTGTTCCATACTGTGAACACTAGTTCTTAGGTGTGAAGGCTTTATGTAGGCAGAAACTTGACTTTCTCGTGCTCAATGAGTCGTGAAGTTGTGTGTGAGACCTTGAGCCAGAAGTCCGACATAACTCTGTGGCTAGAGATAAGAGCAACCTCTGCCACCCTTGCTGCTGGTCCAGCTGGTGTACATGAGTTTGGGTGAATGGAATGGAAAAAAACGGTTTTGCTGCCTCGACTATTGGGCTCAGCCTGCCTACATTTCCACTGCTGCCACAGGGCGCAGGGCCAGGTTAAACCAAGCCAGTGAGAGGCTTTGGAATGGGATGCAAGAAACTTTGGGATAGGAAATCTCTTCTCAATCAGAGATGTTATCCACTCTTTAGAAAAAAGGCTCTCAGTTGGTGGAATGACTCTTACACGTGCTTCTGCTTGGGCAAACTTCCTCTCTCCCATATATACAGTTTTAAAATAGTTTGGAGTCTGACCACTGATATTTCCTATTGGCTTGGCCAGAGGGCTTTGGTTGAGCTTGCCTATATATTTTGATGTGGTCTTGCTTCTGCTTGGAGCTTACTTGACCTGTGGTCATGTCTACTTGCAGTGGAGGGACTTGGGGTGAGGCTGATCTGGCTGCAGTCCATGTCACATCCTCCTGTGGAGTAGGTACATGGGGCATGGCCAAAACCCCAAGGGTCCGTGAACTGCTTATGGCAGCATGAAGATTCCTGATTCTTAGGAAATTTAGAAGCTTCCTGCCATTTCACTTATGGTTCCCGGGGTTTCAACCATCTCAACAGAGAACCAGGTTACTCTTCATCTCCCACCTGCCACACCGTTGTGTACAGCAATAGGGTAATAGGGTCTTACAATCAGTTTGTAGAGAGCAGAAACTAGTTTACACAATAACATAGGTTTTTGGGGGAGTTCCCATGATGCCTTTTTGACAAATCCTATATTATATGTAACCCATTCCAAGTACTGAGAGCTTCATTTGGAAAGTAGAGATGTCCAGCTGGAGTTATGTATCCTGTACCATTAAAATATATATATGTGTGTGTGTGTGTGTATGTGTGTGTGTGTTTGTGTGTGTGGTGTGTGTGTGTACACACACATATATGTATATTAAATATATAGTCTATATATAAAAATATATAGCAAACATATATATATATATATATATATATAAAACATTGTACTCTACTAGGTTTCCATATGACCCTGTAATTGAAGATGAGTTTTAGCTGTCCTTTCCCTTTTTATTTCTTTCTTACTTGTATAATCTTCTTATTTTCATTGAATTTTCCCATTCTAGTCCTTTCACTACAACTTCCTAATTCTACATGTAATCTCTGTAGTTATATAAATTGTACCTTCCTTGCCAATGGTTAACATCTAATATTCAGATATAAGCATACGCATACCATATTTTTCTGTATTACCTCACTTAGGAAGATATTTTTCTAGCTTTATCCATTTTCCTGTATATTTTATGACTTTTACAAGTGATAATTGATAACAGTTTATTGGGCCATCCCAGGCTATTTATAGGGTGCCCTAAGAATAGATGAACAGTCAGCTAGGAGTGGAGTAAGACAGGTATGGTGGTCAGGGGAATCTTGCAGCTCTGACATAAAAGCAGTCAGGTGCTTCCTTATTTAGATAGGTCTCATTAAACAAAGACAGTCTAATGATTATCTAAGAAGGTCAAATTATATCATTTTGTGTCTGGATACGTATTTAATTTTACATTACATATTCAGGGTTACAAGTTAAGTCACAATTAGAAAGTACAAATAGAACATATCTTATTTTTTTAAAAAATTTTCCGGCCTATAACTCCATTTCTGAGAATTTAAAGAATGTTTCCACCAAGCAATTCACACGTATGACAGTCTGCTTTTAACCTGACACTATTTGCAGTTTTAAAGCATAGCAGACAACTAAAAAATATCTGAGCAGTTTTTTTAAACTATCAAATCCTGACACCTAATTCATTTTACTATGTTGTTTCATCGTCTGTGCTATAAAAGTTGAAAAAGTTATTTTAGTTAATCTATCTTATTACTGTGTCTGTTCCTTTAGGTGCTTAGCCTGTATAATCCCCTATCTTTAAACTACATTTTCAGAAAGCTCTAAGGATATTATAAAAGGAGGCCATGGATCATTTCTAAATTTTCCTGATCAGTCAGAGTTTGCCAACTATTCCTATGGTCACCCAGTTCCAATTGTACTGCTTGAGTTTCCTTCAGGGTGGATATGTCAAGGAGATTCCTAGAGTCATAGCCTCATTTTATAGATCCCCAGCTTTGTGCTAATCTGTGCTTATCACACCCTCCATGGCATAAGGAAGAGTTACAAATAGAACAGTTACATTCATTTCCCTAAAAGCAAAAGGGAAAGCAAGTTTAGGATGCAACTAAAAACACTCAGACATAATTTTTTTTTGTGAAAAGATACAAAATTAGTGATAACACAGGAAGTCCCCAAGCATGCAACACAGAGGGACCAAAACTTAAAAATGACAGACAGAATTAAAGCCATCCCTGCATTTGACTCAGCTTTGATGGAACTGTGTCAAACAGCTGTGCTGGCGTTAAGACTTTTATCGTTTCCAGTAAATATGACTGTGCTAATATTCCATTGTGTAACTACACATTTTCCATGCACTGATGGAAGTCTAGACTGTTGATAACTTCAGGATATTATGAACAAGGCAGCAATGGGCATTGTGTAGCAAATGTCTTTGCAGTAGGATGATGTATTCTTTGGCATATTCCCAAGAGTGGTGTAGCCTTATATCTAGGTAAATGCAGTCACATATTTCTGATGAACTGCTACACTAAATTGTATAGTAATTGATAGTTTTCACTCCTAACAGCAATGAATGAGTGTTCCCCTTACTCCAACTTCTTTTAAGCATGAGCTCGCATTTTTAATTTAAAGAACTTTATTTTAAAAAACATAAATTCACCAAAATTTAAAAGCATTTTTGAATAAAACTATATGAATATATTTTTGTCAGTACATGATTTTTTTTAAGGTTTGGAAGTATACATTGAAATCTTACTAGTTACAATGAGCATAACATACATGTAAAACAAAACATAACATGGAAATGGTCAAAGTTTTCTTGGTGTGTAATGATTAAAAATAACAATGATTAACTATCAAGAATTGCCAAGAGGCTACATTCTTAGCTCTTGAGTTATTAATGATTTAAGGTCTAGGTGTACCACACTTTGAGAGGGTACTATACACACACACACACACACACACACACACACACACACACACACATATATATATATTATTTTTTCTAAGAAGGATTGATGTTTCTACTTTTTGGCTTTTTTTTTTTTTTTTTTTTTGCTGAGCTATACATGTTCTGAGTTGTTTCTTGGGTATTCAGAACCTTCTGGGGCTAGTATCCAATTATCAGTGACTGAATATTATGTCTGTTCTTTTGTGACTGAGTTTACTCACTCAGGATGATATTCTCTCAATTCATTCATTTTCCTAGGAACTTTGTAAAGTTATTGTTTCCAATAGTTGAGTAGTACTCCACAATTTCTATATCTATTTATCTACTGAAGGACATCTGGGTTCTTTCCAGCTTCTGGCTATTATAAATAAGGCTGCTATAAACACGGTGGAGTATGTGACCTTGTTGTATGTTGGAGCGTCTTTGGGATATATGTCCAGAAGTAGAATAACTGGATATTCAGGTAGTACAACGTCATTTTTTCAAGGAACTGTCAGACTGATTTCCAGGGTGATTGGACTAGCTTACAACCACACCAACGGTGGAGGAGTGTTCTTCTTTCTCTGCATCCTCTCCAGCATCTGATGTCATCTGAGTTTTTTATTTTAGCCCTTCAAACTGGCATGAGGTGGAATCTCAGGGTTGTTTTGGTTTCCATTTCCTGATTACTAGGAATGTTGAGCATTTCCTTAGGTGCTTCTCAGTGATTCAATTTTCCTTAGTTGAGAATTCTTTGTTTATCTCTGAATCTCATTTTTTAATATGGATTCTCTGAAGTCTTAACTTCTCCAGTTCTCTATTTTGGATATTACACCTCTAACAGATGTTGTAAATTTAAAGATCCTTTCCCAGTCTGTTGGCTACTGTTTTGTTTACTTGAGAGTTTCCCTAGCCTTACAGAAACTTTGTAATTTCATTAACTTCCAATTATTGATTCTTGATCTTAGAGCACAAGCCATTTGGTTTTGTTCAGGAAAATTTCCCCTGTGCCTATGTGTTCTAAGCTTTCTCCCCACTTTCTCTTCTTATAGTTTCAGTGTACCTAGTTTTATGTGGAGATATTTGATACAGTTCAACTTGAGCTTTGTACAAAGAAAAGATCATTCTTTTGCATGCTGACTGATAGTTGAACCAACACCATTAGGTGAGGAGGTTGTCCTTTTTCCACTGAATGCATTCAGCTCCTTTGACAAAGATCAAGTGAGCATATGTGGGGAGTTCATTTCTGAATCTTTTATTCTGTTCCATTGATCTACCTGCCTTTCTCTGTACCAAACCATGTGGATTTTAACACAATTGGGTTGTAATATAGCTTGAGGTCAGAGATGGTGATTCCCACAGACATTTTCTTGTTGTTGAGAATAGATTTCGATATTCTAGATGTTTTGTTATTCCAGATGAATTTGCAAATTGCTCTTTAACTCTATGAAGAATTGAGTTCAAATTTTGATGGACATTGCACTGAATCTGTAGATTACCTTTGATAAGATGGCCATTTTTACAATGTATTTCCTTCCAAAACATGTGTGTGGAATATCTTTTCATCTTATGAGATCTTGAATTTCCTTCTTTAGAGATTATAAATTCTTGTAATACATAACTTTTACTTGCTTAGTTAGGGTCACACCATTGTATTTCATGTTGTTTGTGACTATTGTGAAGGGTATCTTTTCCCTAATTTCTTTCTCTGCATGTTTGTCCTTTGAGTAGATGAAGGCTACTGGTTTGTTTGAGTTCATTTTATATCCATCCACTTTGCTGAAATTGTTTGTCAGCTGTAAAAGTTTTCTTGTGGAATTTTTGGTGGTCACTTAAGTATACTTCCATGTCTTCTGCAAATAGTAATATTTTTATGTCTCCCTTTCAGATTTGTATCCATCTGAGCTCCTTTTGCTGTCTAATTGCTCAGGACTTCCAGTACAATATTATATAGGCAGGGGGTGGGAGTGGGAAGCCTTGTCTAGTCCCTGATTTTAGTGGGTTTGCTTCATGTTTCTCACCATTTAGTTTGATGTTGGCTATTAGTTTGCTGAATATTTCTTTTACTATGTTTAGGTTTGGTCCTTGAATTCCTGCTCTTTCCGGGACTTTTAACATGAAGGGATGCTGAATTTTGTCAAATACTTTTAAATAGCATTTAATGAGATGATCATAAGGTTTTTTTTTTGAGTATCTTTCTTCCTTCAGTTTTATTGCTTAGTTATTTTCATGCTTTTCTTAGAGTGTATTTTCTCTTCTTGTGCTGGGTTTTCCATCTATTATCCTTTTAGGCCTGATTTGTGTTCAGATATTTTGTATATTTAGTTTTGTCCTGGAGTATCTTGGTCTCTCCCTTTATTGTAATTGAGGTTTTTTACTGGATATTGTAACCCGGGCTAACATTTGTGTTCTCTTAGAGTCTGTATGATGTCTGCCCAGGATCTTCTAGCTTTCATAGTCTCTGTGGAGAAGTTGTGTGTAATTCTGATTGATCTGCCGTTATATGTTACATGTCCTTTTTCCCTTACTGCTTTTAGAATTCTTTCTTTGTTTTGAACATTTGGTGTTTTGACTATTATGTGTTGGGAAGAATTCTTTTTTGGATCAATCTATTTCGAATTCTTAGGCTTCTTTTATGCTTATGGTCATCTTGTTCTTAAGGGTAGGAATGTTTTCTTATATGATTTTGTTGAAGATATTCACTGTACCTTTTAGTTGATATTCTTCACCCTCTTCTACACCTATTAACTTGATGTTTGGTCTTCTCATTTTTGTCCTGGATTTCTTGGACACTTTGGGTTATTAGCAATTTGTTTTTTGCTTCCTCTCTTACCATTTTGTCTATGTTATTTATGTTGTCTTCGGCTCCTGAAATCCTCTCTTCCATCTCTGTAGTCTGTTGCTGATGGTTCCATCTGTGACTCCCGATTTCTTTTTATTTTTCTTTTCTTTCTTTTTTTTTTTTTTGTTTTTTATCTCCAGGGTTGTCTCTTTTTGTTGTTTGTTTATTGTTTCTATTTCTGCTTTCAATTTCATCATCTGTGTGGTTGAGTTTTCCTTTAGTGATTTCTCCTGGTTCTCTTTTAATTGTTTAAGGGAGTTATTCAAGTGCTTCTTGAAGATCTCCATCATTATCATGAAGTATGATTTCAAGTCTAAGTTTTTTTTTTTTTTTTTTTTTTTGGCAAGCTATTACTTGCTGTTGTAGGAGAGCTGGGTTCTGAAGTTGTCAGGTTGTCTTAGTTTCCATTGCTTAAGTTCTTTTGTTTTCTTCTTGCCATCTTGTTTTCTGTGATTACAGATGATCTTGTTTTCACTGACTAGACCCTGTCTCTTCTCTGGATCTGAGGGCCCACGGTCTTAAGAAGAAAATTGCTTCTTAATGTTTGGCTATTTGTAGGCAAGCAGTGAGTCCTGATGGCAGTGACTCAGTTCTGTTTTTGTGGGCTCAGGTGTGGGAGCTCTGTGAGGATGTTCTGGGAGCTCAGTCCTCTGCCCACAGGGCTTATACTTCAATCAACTGCAAGCTCTGTTTTCTTAGAGTTTGTTTAGCATTTAAAATTAGAAATTGAGATTTTTTTACATTGAATTATTTTTGTATAGTGTAAAATATGTGGGTCTAATACATTCTTCTATCAATGTACATTTAGTTTGCCAACACAATTTCTGGTTTTCTTTTTTTTTGTCTTTCTATACTATTACCAGGTTTCATTGGGTTTAGCGATCTGTGATATAATGGGATGTCAGATATTATGTTTCCACCACTATTCTTGTGAGGAAAGAACCAGAAAATAACTATATGTGCTTGCTTGATATCATTAGGACTATGCATTTAATAAGCCTTATTCTGTCATGTGTCTGTATCTGTATACTCCATACAATATCTATGCATGGTATGCATGGTCTTCTGACATATTTATTCTCCATCTCCAAAATCCTGCTACTGTAATTTTTATATTTGTTTTTAAGTACAGAAAATCTTTGGCTGAAAAATTTCTAAATGTATATCTGCGAAGTATAATTATGAGGAAGAATAATATTTGAATATTATATAGAAAGTGGATAAACATTTAAACGAATGTTATGATATTACTCTGGAAAAACACTCAAGAAATTTATTCCCATAGCAACCAAAACATAAAATAATGTTGAGTGACGACTTTGTTACTGCAGTGTCACCTTTAAAATGTGACTGTTCTGGCCTTATTTATTTCACTGTTTCCATAGTTCTTATTTAGAAACAATGTCCATGATTGCTGAATTAAAATGTGGTTACCTCACCATCCTTACTGCTGTTTATATATTCCATAACCTATTAAATTAACTGAGACTATTTGGTTATGAGATTTAAAGTTTTGTGTTCAAGTAAAAAGTACTAAAAATAATTTACAAAAGAGTGAATATTTATGCAAGTATGTTAGAGGATCATAATTTCTGAGATCTATTTCTTTGAATAATTTTCCTCAGCTGGGCATTATTAGTACAAATTTCCTTTACCTGAAACATAAAACATAACAAATCTAAAGAGATTTCACACAGAGAATTAAAGAGCACCTACTGATCTGCCAGAGGGCCTCAGTTTGTTTCACAGCACTCACATTGGCCAGGAGTGGCTACATATTTGGCTGGAGCCATGGGTCCCATCAGATGTAATCTTTAGTAGGTGTTTTAGTCACAGGTAGCTCTGAAAGTCTGTTTGGTTGATATTTTGTTCTTCCTATAAGGATGCAGACACCTTTAACTCCTTTAGTCCTTTCTCTAACTTCTCCACTGGGGAACCCAAGCTCAGTCCAATGATTGGTTCTTAGCATCTGCCTCTGTATTTGTCAGAAGCAGGCAGAGCCACTTTAGAGACAACTCTATCAGGTTCCTGTCAGCAACCGTTTCTTGGCGTAAGCAATAGTGTCTGGGTTTGGTGTCTGTATATGGGATGGATCCCTAGATGGAGAAAACTCCAGATGACCTTTCCTTCAGTCTCTGCTCCACACTTTGTCTAAATATGTCCTCCTTTAAATATTCTGTTCCCCCTTCTAAGAAGGACTGAAGCATCCACACTTTGGTCTTCGACTTTAATCTGTAGATTGTATGGTGAGTATTCCAAGTTTTTAAGCTAATATCCACAGATCAGTGAGTGCATACCATGTATATTCTTTTGTGACTAGGTTACCTCATTCAGGATGATATTTTCTAATTACATGTATCCAGTCTGATAGCCTATGTCTTTTTATTGGGGAATTGAGTCCATTTATGCACCTACTGCGTGCTAGGCCAAGCCCTCTCTGTGCCCCAGCTACTCACAGTGTAGTCTCACCAGGACTGTGTTCCTGGATCTTTGCTCTTCCCAGTGGCAAATGGCCTGAGTGTTTGGTCTGCAGATAACAAATTCCTATTCCAGGGTTCCAGCTCCCCTGAACCAATCAGGGGGTCAGGCTTTTCGTGTGCTCAGCCCAGACCTCACTGGCTTTCCGGGTGGATAACAAGTCTCTATTCCAGGGTTCCTTTCCCCCTGAATCAATCTGAGGGTGGGGGAGCACTTTCTGCATGCTTGGCCCAGACCTCTCTGCTTCTGGCCAGTCACGGAGCAGTCTCACCAGGCCTGCGTCCTTGGATCCCAATTTTGAGTCTTGATCTTAGAGATTAAGTCACTGGTGTTCTGTTGAGGAAGATTTTCCAAGTGCCTGTGTTCAAGTTTCTTCCCCAGATTATATTCTATTAGTTTCAGTGTATCTGATTTTAAAAGGAGGTCTTTGATCCACTTGTACTTGAACTTCGTACAATGAGATAAAAAAGAATCGATTTGCATTATTCTTCATGCTTACCTCCTGTTGAACCAGCACCATTTATTGAAAATGCTGTCTTTTTTCCACTGGATAGTTTTGGCTCCTTTGTCAAAGATCAAGTGACCATACTTGTAAGGGATCATGTCTGGGCCTTCAATTCTACTCCATTTATCTACCAATCAGTCTCTTTAGCAAAACCATGCAGTTTTTATCACTATTGCTTTGTAATACAGCTTGAGGTAAGGGATTGTGATTTTCCTACAAGTTCTTTTATGGTTAAGAATAGTTTTTGCTATCCTGGGTTTTTTTTGTTATTACTAATAAATTTGAGAATTGCTCTTTCTAGCTATATAAATAATTGAATTGGAATGTTCTTGGGGATTGCATTGATCTATAGATTGCATTAAGTAAGATGGTCACTTTTACTAAATTAATCCTGACAATCCATAAGCATAAGATCTTGAATTTCTTGAGATCTTTCTATCTTCTGAGAATTTATTGGATTTCTCATTTCAGATCTTTCACTTGTTTGGTTAGAATCACACCAAGATATTTTATATTATTCTTGACTATTGTGAAAGGTATCATTTCCCTAATTGCTTACTCAGCCTGTGTAATCTTTGAATTGAAAAGGGGTACTGACTTGTTTGAATTAATTTATATACAGCCAATGTGCTTAAGTTGTTTATCAGCTGTAGGAATTCTCTGGTGAAAATTTTGGATCACTTAAATATACAACCATATTATTTGCAAATAGTAATATTTTGACTTTTCCTTTTCAATTTATAACCCCTGAAATCCTTTTGTTTATTAATTGCTCTGGCTAGGACTTCGAGTACCATATTGAATAGGTAGAGAGAGTGAGAAGTCTTGTCTAGTCACTGATTTAGTGGTATTGTTTCAAATTTTTCTCCATTTAGTTTGATATTGGCTACTGGTTTTCTGTATATTTATTTTACTATATTTACATAAGGGGTTTTAATTCCTCATCTCTTCAAAACTTTTCTCCTAAAGTGGTGTTGAATTTTGTCAAATACTCTCTCAGCATCTAAGGAGACGTGGTTTTTTTTTTTTCTTTGAGTTTATTTATACAATGGATTTTGTTGAAGGATTCCCATATATTGAATCCTCCTTCCTTGCATTCCTGGAATGAAGCCTACTTAGTCATGGTGAATAACCATCCAGATGTGTTCTTGTATTTGGTTTGCAAGAATTTTACTGAGTATTTTGGTACTGATATTCATAAGAAAAATTTTTCTGAAGTTCTTTTTTTTTTAGGGTCTTTTTTGTGTTTTAGGTATAAGGGAAATTGTAGCTTCAAAGAATGATTTGGGTAGTATTCCTTCTGTTTCTCTTTTTGGAATAGTTTGAAGAGCATTGGTATTACATCTTTGAAGCTTGTATAGAATTCTTTACTTAAGCCATCTGGTCCAGGGCTTTATATGGCTGGAAGATTTTTGATGACTGCTTCTATTTCTTTAGGGGTTATGGGGATGATTAGATAGTTTATCTGATGCTAATTTAACTTTGGTACCTGGTATCTGTCTAGAAAATTGTTTGTTTATCCAGATTTACCAGTTTTGTTGAGTTTATGCTTTTGAATAATGATCTGGTGATTTTTTAAAATTCCTCTGGTTCTGTTGTTATATTTCTCTTTCCATTTTTGATTTTATAATTTGGATGCTGTCTCTGTTTCCTCTGGTTAGTATGGCTAAGTGTTTCTCTATCTTGTTGATTTTCTCAGAGAACTAGTTCCTGGTTTTGTTGATTCTTTGTATAGATATTTTTGTTTCTACTTGGCTGATTGAGGCCCTGAGTTTGATTATTTCCTGCTGTCAACTCATCTTGGGTGTATTTTTGTTTTGTTTTAGATTTTCTGGGTGTTCTGTCAAGCTGCTAGCGTATTATTTCTTCTGTTTCTTTTTGGTGCCACATAGAGCTATGAATTTTTCTCTTGGCATAGCTTTCATTGCGGCTAATAAGTTTCGGTATGTTGTTCCTCATTATCATTAAATTCTAAAACATCTTTAATTTCTTTACTTATTGCTTGATAAGTCATTATTGGGTAGAATATTACTTACTTATCATATGCATGTAGGCTTTCTGTTGCTTTTCCTTTGTTTTCTTGTTATTGAAGACCAGTCTTAGTCCATGGTGATTTGATAGCATGCATGAAATCAAATGAATTATCTTTTATGTGTTGAGTCTTGTTTTGTAACTGGTTATATGATCAATATTGGAGAAAGTACCATGATGTGCTGAGAAGTGATATTCTTTTCTTTTAGGACAAAATGTTCTATAGATATCTGTCAAATCTTTTTGATTTGTAACTTCTGTTAGTTTCTCTGTTTTGTTTCTGTTTCCATTATCTGTTCATTGATGACAGTTGGGTCTTGAAGTCTACCACTACTATTGTTGGTTGTGCAATGTATGGTTTGATATTTAGTAAAGTTTCTCATATGACTGTGTGTACCCTTGCAATTGGAGCATCGATATTCAGAATTGAGAGTCCATCTTGGTGGATATTTTCGTTGATGGGTATGAAGTGTTTTTTTCTTATCTCTTTTGATAACCTCTGGTTGAAAGTTGATTTTATCTGATATTGGCATTGCTACTTACTTGAGCTTGTTTCTTGGGACCTTTGGCATGGAACTGTTTTTCCATTGTTTCACTCTGATTTAGTATCTGTTTTTGTCACTGAGTTGCATTTTCTGTGTGGAGCAAAGCACTGGATCCTATTGTGTACTCTGTTAGTCTCTTTTTTATTGGGGAATTGAGTCCATTGATACTAAAAGATATTAAGTTATCATGAATTAATTTTCCTATTATATCCTTTGGTAGAGATGGAATTATGTTTGTGTGGGTTTCTTCTTTTGGGATTGTTGAAAGGAAATATGTTTTTTCACTTCTTCTTGGGTGTATTTTCTCTTTTTGTATTGCTGCTTTTTATTTACTAACTCTGGTAGGGCTGGATATGTGGAAAGATATTGTATAATTTGGTTTTATCATAAAATATCTTGGTTTCTCTATGGTAATTAAGGTTTTGCTGGATATAGTATCCTGGGCTGGCATTCTTATTTTCTTAGGGTCTGAATAATATCTTTGCAGGATCTTCTATCTTCCATGGCCTCTTTTGAAAAGTCTAATGTAACTTTGATAGGTCTTCCTTTATATGGTACCCTTTCCGTTACTGCTTTTAGTATTTGTTTTGTGCATTTTTTGTTTTGATTATATGTGACAAGAAGAATTGCTTTCTTTCTTATTTTTAAGATTTGATAGTGTGCATTAAGATATTACTACTTACAATGAGCATAAAGTACATGTAAAACAGGATGTATCCTGGAATTAGTAAAAGTTTTCTTGGTGTGTAAGAAGTAAACATATTGGGTTTTTCTTTCCTTTTTCTTTATTTTCTTGAACTTCACACAGTCTGTGAGTTGTTTCTGGGCTGTTCAGAGCTTTCTGGGGTCAGTATCCAATTATCAGTGACTGCATATTATTTCTGTTCTTTTGTGACTGGGTTATCTCACTCAGGATGATATTCTCTAGATGCATCCATTTTCTTTTTTTTTTTTTTTTGTATTTTGAGTTTTATTCATTTAATTTCAGGCATCCTGCGAATTTATGCTTTTTTTCTTTTTCTTTTTACTTTATTTTATAAAACAAAGATAAATGTACAAATTTTCAGCATTTTGCATAAAAGTATACGAATATACTTTTTAAGATTGTAATTAAGTATTTGTGGGTACATATACATACACATATTTATATATGTAACAATAATATAGGAAAAGAGGCTATTAATTTAAGGGGATAAAAGAGAGACTAGGAGGGACTGTAGGGAGGAAAGGGGGATTTGATACAGTTCTATTTTAATTAAAATGTATTCTTTTTTGTTGTTGTTGAACTTCAGACAATCTGTGAGTTGCATCCATTTTCTTAAGAATTTCCTAAGGTCATGAGTAGTACTCCATTGTGTAAATGTACCACAACTTTTGTATGCATTCATCTACTAAAGGACATCTGGGTTTTTTCCAGCTTCTGGCTATTATAAATAGAGTTGCTATGAACATTCTGGTGCATGTGTCTTTGTTGTATTTTGGAACGTCTCTGGGATAAATGCCCAGAAGTGAAATAACTGGGTCTTCAGGTAGTACTATGTCCAATTTTCTGAGGAATCCTCAGAATGATTTCCAGTGATTGTACCAGTTTACAACCCCACCAATGGTGGAGAAGTATTTTTTTTTCTCCACATCCTCGCCAGCATCTGCTGTCATCTGAATTTTGGATCTTGGCCAATCTGAATGGTGTGAGGTGTTATCTCAGGGTTGTTTTGATTTGCATTTCCCTGATGGCTAATGATGTTGAGCACTTCCTTAGATGCTTCTCAACCATTCGATATTCCCCAATTGAGAACGTTTTGTTTAGCTCTGTACCCCATTTTTTAATAGGGTTGTTTGGTTCTCTGGTGTCTAGCTTCTTGAGTTCTTTGTTTACTTTGTGTATTAGGCCTCTATTTGATTTAGGGTTTGTAAAGATCTTTTACTATTCTGTTGGCTGCCGTTTTGTTTTCTTGACAGTGTTCTTAGCCTTACAGAAACTTTGCAATCTCATTAAGTCCCATTTGTCAATCTTTGATCTTAGAGCACGAGCCATTGCTGTTTTGTTCAAGAATTTTTCTCCTGTGCCTATGTGTTCTAAGGTTTTCCCTACTTTCTCATCTAATAGTTTCAGTGTACCTGGTTTCATGTGGAGATCTTTGATCCACTTGCACTTGAGCTTTGTACAAGGAGATAAGAAAGGGTCTATTTTCATTCTTCTACAGTTCTACCAATACCATTTTTTGAATAGGCTGTCCTTTTTCCATTAAATGTTTACAGATGACAGGAGAAATTTCTTTATGTTCCAGTCTATTTGGAGTTCTGTAGGCTGCTTTCATGTTCGTGGTCATCTCTTTCATTTTGTTTGGGAAGTTTTCTTCTATGATTTTGTTTAAAATGTTTACTGGCCCTTTTGATTGGAAATATTAGCTCTCTTCTATACCTATTATCCTTAATTTTTCTTTCTTCTCATTGTATCTTGGTTTCTTTGCATGATTTTGGTTATGAACTGTTTGCATTTTGCATTTTTTTGATTGCTGTGTCAATATTTTCCATGTTATCTTATGCACTGGAATTTCTTTCTTCTATCTTTTGTATTCTGTTGGTGATACTTATGTCTATGACACCTTTTCTATTCCCTAGATTTTCTATCTCTAGTGTTGTTTCTCTTTGTGATTTCTCCATTGTGTCCATTTCCATTTTTCAAATACTAAATGATTTTGTTTAATTCCTTCAATGGTTTGCTTCTGTTTTCCTGTAATTCTTTAAGAAATTGTTTTCTGTTTAAGGGATTCTAGTCATTTATCTGTTTTTCTGTACTTTTTGTGGCTATTTATATCTTTAAGTCCTTTATCATAATCATGAGATGTAATTTCTAAACGCAAATCTTGCTTTTCTAGTGTGTTGGGGTAACCAGGACTTGCTGTGTTGGGAGAACTGTATTCTGGTGGTACCAAGTAGCCTTGATTTTTATTGCTTTGTTTCTTGTGCTTGCTTTTCACTATCTGGTTATCTCTGGTATTAGTTCTAGTTGCTGTCTCTGAGTGGAGTTTGTCTTTGTGATGGGCCCATGAGCCTGTTATATTAGGATTGAGAGCACTCCTGTCGGACCAGCTTTCTCTAGATAAGATTTGGGTATGGAGGTCTCTGGAAACAGCTTTAGCTCTAGGTACAAATAGACACTGGAAGGATTTTGTCTCAGGATGCTCTGTAGTTCCTGTGCTCTGTGTGCTTTGGATGGGGCCCTTTTTGGACAATTATTGGAGCAAAGGTGCTGTTCTTACTTGTGGACTTAGGAGTGAGAGCCCTCTTGCGAGACCAGCTCTCTCCAAGAAGGATTGTGTTATGAAGTGCTGTGAGACAGCTCTAGCTCCAGGGTACAGATGGAGACGAACTAACATCCAGTTTTTACATCATATATTTTACAAATATCTTCTGATGTTTCACTAGTTTTTTTAATTTAAAATCGTGTTTTATTCTTTGAAAGAAAGTGTGAAATAGTTATTTAATAATCGTGTTTTACTAAGATTATAAATGAAATATTATTATTTATCTGTTTTTTACATTATAAATAAGTTAATTGCTAAAAATAAAGGTGGGGTAGCACATAATGGTTTCATTACATAGCAAATGTTAAAATAGCTGTAATGGTCCATTACATGCAACTTTTACTGTTTAGAGTGAATTAAAACATTTTTCATAATATAATTCTCATCAAACTGAAGACAAATAATTTTTTATAATTTTTTGCCTCATGTATTTAGACAAATCAAAAAGCACTAAGAAACTATAACATTGAATTCAAATCTGACTAAAAAGCACATGCCATCGTGTCAATGTAACAAAAGACCATTTCACTGAAGTTTAATAGCACAGTTAAGTTCTTTTATCAATTTATAAAGATTGGGCAGGAGTCACTATATTGACAAATAACATGTTTATGAACATCAAATCAATACATTTCTCAGAAGAGCCCAATTTTTGCTACTTCAGTCGTAACTGAACACAAAAGCAGTTAGAACACTGAGCATTTTTTATCTAGTAGTTTTTCTTGCAAATGTTACTGTTGGGGGTCATGGACTTAAGCATGCCAAGATAACTTGAAACTCACTGTGATTGATGCTGATGTTGACCTCCTGAGCTACTAACCTCTTTTTTTCCAGCTGCCTGAGTGAAGGCATTATGGTCACACACCAGCAAACCTAGAGATAATTTCTTGCAAAATGTTGAAAACTTTCTGTTTGTTAATATACTAAGTGAAGTTTCAGGAAGTAGATATAGTATACACAGTCTTCAAATGTGTTGTACATTGAAGATACATTTAAATTATCTTTCATGAAACCATAGAAAACACTTTGGAAAAGCTTTTGAGATTCCATGTAAAGTTACATTTTGTGTTATTTCCAAGAAACTCCAGCATTAGCTTTTAAAAATGTATGGCCAAGGTAATTATTGGCCAATTTTAGTATTGACAAATTGATTTAGTTTTAGAAATCAAAATAAATGATTTCAGACAAGTTCTTGCAGGGTAGATGAGACTATTCTCAAGTTTGCGTTGAACTTTTAATCTTCTCTTGGTCTTTGCACTTTTGGTATCACAGTAATGTGGCACATGCCCAGGAAGTAAACCAGTTCTGAAAAGCAATGTTGATGACACTGAACCCACTTGACAAGTCAAGTCCACATGGGTAAAGACTGCCTTTAATAAAATTTATTATTATAAATCATTCTTGTCATTTACACGTCAAATGATACCCCTTTCCAAATTACCCCTCCACAACACCCCCATATCATCTGTACTTCTCTTCCACCCCATTGCCTTTATAAGCCTGCTCCCCCACCCACACACCCTCTCCTGCCCCACCATTCCAGTCTCCCCCTATACTGGGGCATCAAATCTCCATAGGACCAAGGTCCAGCTCTCCCATTGATGTCACACTAGGCTATCCTCTGCTACTTGTGTATCTGGAGCCATGGATCCCTCCATGTACACAGGTTGGTTAGTGGTCTAGTCCCTGGGAGCACTTGGTGGTCTGGCCAGCTGACAGTCTTCTTTCTATTGGGTTTCAACCCCCTTTGCTCATCTAGTCCTTCTGCCAGTTCCCCCACCAGGGTTTCTGAGCTCAGTATGATTGTTGGCTACAATCATCCTCATCTGCATTGGACAGAACCTCTCTAGGAACAGCAACACCAGGTTCCTGTCAGCAAACACTTTTTGGCAACAATCACTGTCTGGTTTGGTGTCAGCAGACAGGATGGATCCCCAGGTGGGGCAGTCCCTTGGTGGCACTTCCTTCAGCCACTGCTCCATTTTTTTGAACCTGTTTTTTCTTCGGAAAGGCAGATTTCTCTGTTAAAAAAAAATGGTAATTGGTGGTGGCCACGTTTCTCAACTGGCTTGTGAACCATGGCTGGGCCAATGCTCAGCAAAGTGCTGAGATTAAAACCCCAATTTAAAGATACCTTAGATACCAGTTTATTTAAAGTACCAGAGATACCCAGAGTGGAGAGTTGCCAGTTAAGAGATGTTGCCATTATACTAACAAATGTTTGAAAGAACCTTAGCTACTAAATGGAGAAAAATATTAATCCAGCAACATGGCTGCCCTGATCACATCCAAAGACCTCCTTGGTCAATGTAATTTGGCTGAAATGCAGATATATTCTTAGTTGTGTATCTTTAATTCTTCTGGCTGGAATCCTATAGTGCACCCTTTTAATCCCAAACAATAACTTCTAATTGAGAAGACAAAGTGATGGATCAAAAAAAATTGACAGAATGATCATATAGTTAGGCTATGTCCTGTTCTTATGAGAACAGCTCTGGAAAGAGAAGCTATTTAAGAGCAGTGCAGGGGGAGAGTGAGTTGGGAGTCAGTGTAGTACACACAGTGTTGTGAAGTTGGGTTCATGCAGTTCCATGGAGGTCTGCAGAAGCAACTGAATCCTGAGAGTTAGAATGAGGAAGAAGATTAGAACAAAATACCAGAGGCAGTTTTGCCAAGCAGAGTAATTCAATTCAGACAGAAGCCAGTTTGAATCAATCAGTCAGCATGGAAAGAAATTTAAATCAGAACAGCTGTGTTGAATCAGCCAGCCGATGTTTACAAAGGGCTAACAAAGGGTGAGCCTATTCAGTAGTAAGTCTCTAAGATGACAGTTACATTAAGAGAATAAAAGTTACTTTTACAATTAAAGTTGTCTCAGAGATGGAAGATAAAAACATTAAAATGTCCATGGACTACTGATTTGACCAATAGTTGATTCAAAGAGTGAGAAGAAGAAAAAATAATTCAAAGATGTCTCTATGTGCCTACCATAGGTTATTGAATAAATCAATGATGATGTTAGTCAATATAAAGACCAATATTAATTAAAATGCTCTAGAGATCATAGGTCTAACAAATATGTATTGACTCAGAAAGTGGTCATACATTTGGAATGCAAGCAAGCAGTGATTTTTATTTTCTTTTTCTTTTGTTTTAATACTTGTGTAGTACATGGAAACTGTCTTACTTTTGAACCTATACACTTACATTGTAAATACAACCAACATTTTTGCATTTTGGTAGCATTAATAAAATCCTTTGTCCCAAGACACATGGAAAGATAATGAAGCACAGACCTCTGTCTACCTATTAAGATTATTTTGTCTTATTTCTTATAGCCAAATCTTCTTAAATATAACTATTTAGGACTTAAAATAAATGCTGCAGTTTCATTATTGAATTCACTGTTGAGCAAACATGATTGTTCTACCCACGTGTTATGCACAACTTTTATTTCATGGGAACCGAGATCTCGAATTCCTTATCACTTACTGTTTATGTGTAAGGCATGTGATGCACGGGTTATACTTTCTCAGTGTATCTTACAGGGATCATAGGAATCTGGTTTTGGTACACATCTCAATAATTTTCTTATGCATATTTTCCCCATTGAAAGGAGAATTGCTCTTGAATGAAGAGCCCATGTTATAGATCCTATGTTTGAATTGGCAATTTGAGTTGTAATTAAAGATTTGAAAATGTAATTAAAGATACTTTAGTTATTCCTATTTTGATTTGCCTAATTTTGCAAGCATTTCCATTACATAACTTCTGCAATTTACCTTTCCTTGACTCCAGGTGGTTCTTAATATGCATATTATATATGGGCTGCCTGGAACTTGAAGCCTGTTTTCTGCTGGAAACATTTCTCCAAAAGAAAAAAAATTAAATGAGTCTCTTGCCTACTGAGGAGTGTATCAAATTGGATAAACTAACTGAAAGAGTTTGATATGATTCAGATTTGAAATTTTTTAATAATAATAATAATAATAATAATAATAATAATAATAAATAAATAAATAAAATGAGTGAATGTAATTCTCCCATGCTGTAACCTGTGGTACCCTAAGTAAGTAATAAAAAGTCTATCCACTTGTGCTTTCTGAGTAGTCATCCATCCTGAAAGAGTGATGCAGAAACAGCGACTGAATCCTTCTTAGTTACTTAATTGTTTGTCAACAAAACTCTTTGCATTTTCACTATTCCCCTGAAAGAAGCCAGTACCTCTAAAATAGAAAAAGGAAGTGAACTTACTGTGCAATCATTGACACTTCAACCCGGAGGATATTTCCTAACTAACTTTTTATACATTCTCTGAACAAGTGCTGGTTTTCTACTGTTCTTCAGAGCAGCAGTTAGGAGGCCTTATCTGCTAAAAGCCATCACCTTTCTCTGTCATTTGGAGTACCTGCTGGACTAATGAAATACCTGGCATCTTCTCTTATGATTAAAATGGTCATTCCAAAGATCTCCCATACAGCTTTTTGCTATGCAGGCGTTATTTCTCCTGTCATTCATAGTTCATAATACCATAGACATTCTGCAATTGTATTATTTAAAATATGATTTTACAACACCAGAGGCACTCTGCAAATGTAGTAGTTAAAATATGACTATACACTTATTACAATAAAACATTAAATGAGATTCTTTTTATGATTTTTAACTTTACCTGTTTGTTAATTAAAACTGCTGTTATATTTGACACACAATTTGGAGTGATAAAGAAATCTAATACAAGTCTTAGTTTGAAAATCACACAAGAAAAATTGCAAATTTTTACTGCAATAAAATAGAAGGTAAGTGACAATGTTGGGTTAATCTTTTATTATAGTACCACCAGGAAATAATCAGGATATTAGAGAGAAAATGAAAATATTTTAACACATATGCATAAATACATACACTTTCCCATTTAAATGTATGTAATATTCTGTTTATTGCACTATTAAAAAGATAAAACACAATTATCTTTTAATAAGCATAAATGAAGAATCCTTAAAGAGAAAATTTTTTTTTTCAAAAACCATTTTATTTATTTTTTGACAAATCTATTTTTTTTTTGATTTCTTTACTTTCTTTTTTCTTTGAACTTTATTTTAAAAAACAAAGATAAATGTGCAAATTTTAAGCATTTTTGCATAAAAGCATATGAATACATTTGTCAGTGCTTGTTTTTTTTTAAAGGTTTGATAGTGTGCATTAAGGTCTTACTAGTTACAAAGAGCATAAAGTACATGTAAAACAGGATGTAACCTGGAATTAGTCAATGTTTTCTTGGTGTGTAAGGATTAAGCATAATGGTTTTTTTTTTTTCTTTGCTTTACTTTTTTTTTTTTCTTTTCTTGTACTTCACATAGTCTGTGTGAAGTTTCTTGTGTGTTCAGAGCTTTCTGGGGTTAGTATCCAATTATCAGTGTCTGCATATTATGTCTGTTCTTTTGTGACTGGGTTATCTCACTCAGGATGATATTCTCTAGATGCAGCCATTTTCTTAAGAATTTCATTAAGTCATTGTTTCTGATAGCCGAGTGGTACTCCGTTGTGTAAATATACCACTATTTTTGTATCCATTCATCTACTGAAGAACATCTGGGTTCTTTCCAGCTTCTGGCTATTATAAATAGAGCTGCTATGAACATTGTGGTGCATGTGTCTTTGTTCTGTGTTGGAGTTTCTCTGGGGTATATGCCCAGAAGTGGAATAACTGGGATTTTAGGTTAAGCACAGATTAAAGAATAGACTAGAGACTTCGGTATTTCCCTATAAGCAAGGTAATAACTCCAGGATTAAAGGCTCAAAATAAAACTCTACAGATACAGCTAGGATAAATCTATCTTCTTTGATGCTGAAATGTGAGAATGAACTACTTGCTAATGGTTATAAGGTACATGTGTTTGAGAAAGTTTAAGAAATCCATAATACCCCCTCAAAAGTCCATAGAGATTGTTATTCTCAGAAAGAATGTGAGGTATCAGCAATCTTTCTCATTAATACTCAAGAATTTGGCACAAGGGATGCTGAATATGGACCCTATATCTATTATTTTGTAGTAAATATTCTGTTTTTAATAGAAGATACTGATTGTGTTATTAAAAATACAGTAGAAAAGTGAACAAACTTTTTTGTGTAGAAGATCTTCTTGACATTCATTCTGAGAAATAAGAACTGAGAAATCTGTAACTCAGTAAATTTGAGGAATTCCAAGAAGTTCTCCATTTGAGCACAATTCTACCATGCTTAATACATACATACATACATACATACATACATACATACATACATACATATATATATATATATCAAATATCATAGAGAGTTTCATACATTGTTCTTTTAAAAATAATATTTAAAAGAGCATAGCTTCTTTGAGATTGCCATAGAACTACTTATCCAAAATAAATTCCTTACCTTAGGTACATTTGAAAAATCAAAACTATCGCTAATGTCAGTTGTAAATATAGTTTCTTTCTCATAGATTGCTTTCAGTAGGATGGACATTAATACATTAATCATACCAATCTATGAGTATGGGGGAACTTTCAATCTTCTGATATCTTCCTCATTTTCTTTCTTTATTATTTTAAGTGTATATTATATTAGTCTTTTACTTGCTTGTTTAGAGTTAACCTAAAATAGTTTTTCAGGCAACTATGAAAGGGGTTGTGTCCCTGGTTTCTGTCTCTTCTTTGTATGTATGAAATCTACTGGTTTGGGGATTTAACTTTGTATCTTGCAACTTTGTTGAAAGTGTTAATCAGCTGTAAAAGTTTCCTGATGGGTTTTTTAGAATCACTAATGAATATTCCTTCTTCCTATTTGTAACCTTTAGATCTGCTTTAGTTTCTTTTTGCTCTAACCTAAGATTTCAAGTATCCTATATTAAATTAATAGGAGGAGAGTGGACATCCATGTATTGTGACTTATTTTAAAGGAAATCATTTGAGTTTGTCACTTTTAGGATGATGTTGATAGTAGTTTCTGTAAATTGCCACTTTTTTTTTTACTTTATTTTAAAAAACAAATATAAATGTACAAAATTTCAGCATTTTTGCATAAAAGTATAAAAATACATTTTTAAGGTTGCAATTAAGTATTTGTGGGTACATATACATACATGTATGTATACATGTAACAATAATATAGGAAAAGAGGGTATTAATTTGAAGTGATAAGAGAAAAACTGCCAGGGGATCTAGGGAGGAAAGAGGGATGTGATACAGTTCTATTTTAATTAAAATATATTCTTGTTTTTTTTTTTATTGAACTACACAATCTCTGAGTTGTTTCTGGGGTGTTCAGAGCATTCTGGGGTTATTATCCCTTTATCACTGACTTCATATTATGTCTTATTTTTGTGACTGGGTTATCTCAATCAGGATAATATTCTCTAGATGCATCCATTTTCTTAAGAATGTTCTAGTGATAGAATTAGCTCCTAGGGGCCCAGTAAATATAACCAAATAATCATAAAAAACAAAACAAAACAAAATAATTTCATTAAGTCATTGTTTCTGATAGCTGAATAATACTCCATTGTGTAAATGTACCACAATTTTTGTATAAAATGGCACGTTGCTCTTTCCAACTCAAGGAAAAATAGGGTTGGAATTTTGATGAGGATTACATTGAATCTGTAGATTGCTTTTGGTAAGAAGGTCATTTTTACAATGTTGTTTCTTCCAATCCATGAACATGGGAAATCTTTCCATATTCTGATGTATTCCATGATTTCCTTGGACTGCATACAGTCTGTGAGTTGTTTCTGGGGGAGTGGAAGCCTCTGGGGTTAGCATCCCACTATAAGTGACTGCTTATTATGTCTGTTCTTTTGTGACTGGGTTATCTCACTCAGGATGATATTCTCTAGAAGCAGCCATTTTCTTAAGAATTTGGTTAAGTCATTGTTTCTGGTGGCTGAGTAGTATTCCATTGTGTAAATGTACCACAATTTTTGTATCCATTAATCTTCTGAAGGACATATGGGTTCTTTCCAGCTTCTTGCTATTATAAATAGAGCTGCTATGAACATTGTGGTGCATATATCTTTGTTGTGTATTAAAGTGTCTCTGGGGTATATGCCCAGAAGTGGAATAGCTGGGTCTTCAGGTAGTACTATATCCAATTTTCTGAGGTATCGCCAGACTGATTTCCAGAGTGGTTGTATTAGTTTGCAACCCCACCAACGGTGGAGAAGTGTTCCTCTTTCTCCTCAACCTCCCCAGCATCTGCTATCATCTGAGTTTTGGCTCTTGGCCAATCTGACTGGTGTGAGGTGGAATCTCAGGGTTGTTTTGATTTGCATTTCCCTGATGGCTAAGGATGTTGAGCACTTCCTCAGATGTTTCTCAGACATTCGATGTTCCTCAACTGAAAATCTTTTGTTTAGCTCTGTACCCCATTTTTTAATAGGGTTATTTGATTCTCTGGTGTCTAGCTTTTTGAGTTCTTTGTATACCTTGGATATTAGGCCTCTATCTGATGTGGAGTTGGTAAATACTTTTTCCCATTCTGTTGGTTGCCGTTTTGTTTTCTTGACAATGTCCTTACCCTACCGAAACTTTGCAATCTCATTAAGTCCCATTTGTTAATCTTTGACCTTAGAGCTTGAACCATTGGTGTCTTGTTCAGGAAATTTTCTCCTTTGCCTATGTGTTCTAAGGTTTTCCCTACTTTCTCATCTAATAGTTTCAGTGTATCTGGTTTAATGTGGAGATCTTTGATCCACTTACACTTGAGCTTTGTACAAGGAGATAAGAAAGGGTCTATTTTCATTCTTTTGCATGCTGAGTGCCAGTTGAACCAGCACCATTTGTGGAATAGGTTGTCCTTTTTCCATTAAATGTTTTCGGCTCCTTTGTCAAAAATCAGGTGACATGAGGGCTCATTTCTGGATCTTCTATTCTATTCCATTGATCCACATGCCTATTTCTGTACCAGTGCCATGCAGTTTTCAGCACAATTGCCTTTTAATATAGGTTGAGGGAGGGATAGTGATTCCTGCAGATGATTTCTTGTTTTTGAGGATGGATTTCAGTATTCTAGGTCTTTTGTTATTCCATATGAAATTGCACATTTATCTTTCTAATTCCATGAAGAACTGGGTTGGAATTTTGATGGGGATTGCATTGAATCTGTAGATTGCTTTTGGTAGAATGGCCATTTTTAAAATGTTGATCTTTCCAATCCATGAGCATGGGAGATTTTTCCATTTTCTGAAATTCTCCTCAATATCCTTCTTTAGAGGTTTGATGATCTTGTCTTACAGGTCCTTCACTTGCTTAGTTAGAGTCACACCAAGGTATTTCATAGTTTTTGTCACAATGGTGAAGGGTACTTTTTCCCTAATTTCTTTCTCCACATGTTTGTCCTTTGAGTATAGGAAGGCTACTGATTCGTTTGAGTTAATTTTGTATCCAGCCACTTTGCTGAACTTGTTTATCAGCTGTAGGAGTTCTCTGGTGGAATTTTGGGGTCATTCAAGTACACTATCATGTCATTGGCAAAGAGTGATGTTTTAATCACTTCCTGTCCAATTTGTATTCCCTTGATCCTCTTTTGCTGACTAATTGCTCCAGCCAGAATTTCCAGTACTATGTGAATAGGTAGGGGGAGATTGGGCATCCTTGTCGAGTCCCTGATTTTAGTGGGATTGCTTCAAGTTTCCCACTGTTAAGTTTGATGTTGGCTGTTGGTTTTCTGTATATTGCTTTTATTATGTTTAAGTATGGACCTTGGATTCCTGTTTTTTTCCAGGACTTTTAACATGAAGTGGTATTGGATTTTCTCAAATGCTTTCTCAGCATCTAGTGAGATGACCATGTGATTTTGTTCTTTGAATTTGTTTATATGGTGGATTAAGTTGATGGATTTCCTTATGTTAAACCATCCCTGCATCCCAGGGATGAAGCCTACTTGGTCATGATGAATGATCGTTTTGATGTGTTCCTGAATTCGGTTTGCAAGGATTTTGTTGAGTATTTTTCATCAATGTTCATAAGTGAGATAGGTCTGAAGTTCTATTTCCTTGTAGGGTCTTTGTGTGGTTTAGGTACGAGGGTTATTGTAGCCTCAAAAAATGAATTAGGTAGTATTCCATCTAATTCTATCTTTTGGAATAGTTTGGGGAGTATTGGTGCTATATCCCCAATAAATGTCTGATAAAATTCTGCACTGAACCTGTTTGGACCTTGGCTTTTTTGGTTGGGAGGCTTTTGATGACTTCTTCTATTTCTTTAGGTGTTATATGTTTATTTAGATGGTTTACTTGGTCCTGGTTTAACTTTAGGATCTTGTATCTGTCTAGGAATTTGTCCATTTCATCCAGATTTTCTAATTTTGAGGAGTATATGTTTTGTAGTAGGATCTGATTATTTCTTGAATTTCCTCAGTTTCAAAGGTTATGTCACCACTTTCTTTTCAGATTTTGTTAATTTGTATACTCTCTCTTTGCCCTCTAGTTAGTCTGGCTAGGGGTTTATCAATCTTGTTGATTTTCTCAAAGAACCAACTCTTGGTTTTGTTGATTTTTTCAATGGTTCTTTTTGTTTCTATTTGGTTTATTTCTGCCCTAATTTTTTTTGTTTCTTGCGGTCTACTCTTTTTGAGTTTATCTGCTTCCTTTTATTCTAGTGCTTTTAGGTGTGCTGTCAGGTTGCTGATATAAGCTCTCTCCAGTTTTTTTTTGGAATCACTTAGAACTATGAGTTTTCTTCTCAGTACTGCTTTCATTGCATGCCCTAGGTTTGGTTATGTTGAGTTTTCGTTTTCGTTGAATTCTAGAAAGTCCTTAATTTCTTTCTTTATTTCTTCTTTGACCCTGCTATCTTTTAACAGAGCGTTGTTTAGTTTCCATGTGTATGTGGGCTTTTTGTTGTCTTTGTTTTTGTTAAAGACCATGGTGATGTGAGAGGATGCATGGGAGTATTTCAACCTTCTTTAATCGATTGAGGCTCGCTCTGTGTCCAATTATGTGGTCAATTTTCAAGAAGGTGCAATGGGGTGGTGAGAAGAAGGTATATTCTTTTACTTTTGGATGATACGTTTTGTATATATCTATTAATTCTAGTTGGTTCAAAGTCTCTGCTAGTTTTACAGTGTCCTTGTTCAGTTTCTGTTTCCATGACCTGTCCATTGGTGAGAGTGGGGTATTAAAGTCTCCCACTATTATTGTGTGGGGTGAAATGTATTTTTTGAGCTTTAGTAGGGCTTGTTTTATGGATGTGGTTGCTTTTTTATTTGGACCATATATATTAAGGATTGAGAGTTCCTCATGACAGATTTCTCCAGTAATGAGTAAAAAGTGTCCTTCCTCATATTTTGATAACTTTTGGTTGGAAATTTATTTGATATTAGAATAGCCACTCCAGCTTGCTTCTTGGAGCTGTTTGCTTCGAAGTTTTTTTGCACTCTTTTACTTGGAGATAGTGTCTTTCTTTGTCTCTTAGTTGAGTTTCCTGTATGCAGCAAAAGGCTGGATTTTCTTTATGTATCCAGTCTGATAGCCTATGTCTCTTTATTGGGGAGTTGAGTCCATTTATGTTAATAGATATCAAGGAATAGTTGTTTCTGTTTCCTGCTATTATTGCTTTTGTGGGTTGAGTTGTGTCTGTGTCTCTTTCTTCTTTTGGTTTTCTTTGTTAGGAGTTTTGTTGTTTTTACTAGGCTGTATTTTCCCTCATTATATTGGGTTTTCCACCTATAATTCCTTGTAGTGCTGGGTTTTTGGTCAGATATTGTGTAAATTTTGATTTGTCTTGAAATATAAAGATATCTCTCCTTTTATGGTGATTGATAGTTTTGCTGGGTATAGCACTTTGGGCTGGCACTTTTGCTCTTTTAGGGTGTGCATGATGTCTGTCCAGGCTCTTCTAGCTTTCATAGTCTCTGTTGAGAAATCGGGTGTGATTCTGGTTGGCCTGCCTTTATATGTTACCTGACCTTTTTCCCTTACTGCTTTTAGTATTCTTTCTTTGCTTTGCGCACTTGGTGTTTTGACTATTTTGTGTCGGGAGGTATTTCTTTTCTGGTCCAACCTATCTGGAGTTCTGAAGGCTGCTTTTATGCTCGTGGTCATCTTATTCTTGAGGGTAGGGAAGTTTTCTTCTAAGATTTTGTTGAAGATATTTACTGTTCCTCTTAGTTGATACTCTTCTCCCTCTTCTATTCCTATTATCCTTAGGTTCGGTCTTCTCATTGTGTCCTGGATTTCCTGGACATTTTGGGTTAGGAGCTTTTTGTTTTTTGTATCTTCTCTGGCTGTTTTATCTATGTTTACAATGTTGTCTTCTGCCCCTGAGATTCTCTCTTCCATCTCTTGTAATCTATTGGAAATGCTTGCTTCTGTGACTCCTGATTTCTTTTTAGGTGTTCTACCTCTAGGGTTATCTCTTTTAGTGTTTTCTTTATTGTGTCAATTTCCATTAATTTCTCTCTTCCATTCCTTCATTTCTTTGGTTCTGTTTCCCTCTAGTTCTTTGAGTTCTTTGAGTGTTTTTCTTGTTTCCTCTTTAAAAGCTTCTAATACTTTATGCTTTTCCTCCCGTTCTTGTTTATGGATCTCTATCATCATCTTGAGGTATGATTTCAGATCTGAGTCTTCTTTTTCAGGAGTGTTTGGCATTCCGATGTTTGCTGTTATGGGAGGGCTGGGTTCTGATGTTGCCAGGTTGTCTTGATTATCCTGGGGCATGTTCTTCTGCTTTCCTCTTGCCATCTTGTTGCTAGTGATTGGTTCTTGCCTTTCCCTTGTACCTGGCCTTTGTCCCTGGATCTCTGATGTTTCCAGTGGGGGATAGTCTGAGGGAACAGACAGACCAATACTGGTTACTTGGTTCCTTGGCTAAGCATGGGGAGGCGGGGCGCACTTCCCACACACTTTCAGAAATCTCTCTGCTCCCAGGCTTCTTTTTTTTTAAACAATTTTATTTGACAAAACAAAGATAGATGTACAGATGTTAAGCATTTTTTACATAAAATTATACAATACATTTTTGTGAGTACTTGTTTTTTCTTTTTTTAAAGTTTTGATAGTGTGATAAAGATCCCACCAGTCACAATGAGCATGAAGTACATGTAAAACAAGATGCAACCTAGAAATAGTCAAAGTTTTCTTGGTGTGTAAAAATTTTTTTTTTTTTTTTTACAATGAGCAGACAGTACATGAAATACAGGGTACAACCAAGAATTTGTCAATGTGTTCTTGGTGGGTAAGGATTGAGCATGACCAATTTTTTTTTGTTTTGTTTTGTTTTTTGTTTTTTCTTAGACTTCACACAGTCTGTGAGTTGTTTCTGGGGCAATGTGAGCCTCTGGTTAAGTCATTGTTTCTGGTGGCTGAGTAGTATTAGATTGTGTAAATGTACCACAATTTTTGTATCCATTCATCTTCGTCACAAAAAGTATGAAATACCTTCGTGTGACTCTAACTAAGCAAGTGAAAAACCTGTATGACAAGAACTTCAAACCTCTAAAGAAAGAAATTTAGGAGGACCTCAGAAAATGGAAAGATCTACCATGCTCATGGATTGGAAAGATCAATATTTTAAAAATCGCCATACTACCAAAAGCAATCTACAGATGCAATGCAATCCCCATCATAATTTCAAACCAGTACTTCATTGAATTGGAAAGATCAATGTGAAATTTCATATGGAATAACAAAAGACCTAGAAGAGCGAAATCCATCCTCAACAACAAGAAAACATCTGCGGAAATCACTATCTCTGACCTCAAGGTATATTACAAGGCAATCGTGCTGAAAACTGCATGGTACTGGTACAGAAATAAGCATGTGGATCAATGGAATAGAATAGAAGATCCAGAAATAAGCCCTCATGTATATGGTCACCTGATTTTTGACAAAGGAGCCATAAACATTCAATGGAAAAAGGACAGCCTATTCAAAAAATGGTGCTGGTCCAACTGGCACTCAGCATGCAAAAGAATGAAAATAGACCCTTTCTTATCTCCTTGTACAAATCTCAAGTCTAAGTGGATCAAAGACCTCCACATTAAAACAGATACACTGAAACTATTAGATGAGAAAGTAGGGAAAACCTTAGAACACATAGGCACAGGAGAAAATTTTCTGAACCAAACACCAATAGTTCAAGCTCTAAGGTCAAAGATTAGCAAATGGGATTTAGTGAGATTGCAAAGTTTCTGTAAGGCTAAGGACATTGTCAAGAAAACAAAACGGCAGCCAAGAGAATGGGAAAAGATCTTTACCAACTCCACATCAGATAGAGACCTAATATCCAACGTGTACAAGGAACTCAAAAAGCTAGACACCAGAGAATCAAATAACCCTATTAAAAATGGGGTACAGAGCTAAACAAAACGTTTTCACTTGAGGAACACTGAATGGCCGAGAAACACCTGAGAAAGTGCTGGACATCCTTAGCCATCAGGGAAATGCAAATCAAAACAACCCTGAGATACCACCTCACACCAGTCAGATTGGCCAAGATCCAAATCTCAGATAACAGCAGATGCTGTCGAGGCTGCAGAAAAAGACGAACACTTCTCCACTGTTGGTGGGGTTGCAAGCTAATACAACCACTTTGGAAATCTGTCTGGCGATACCTCAGAAAATTGGATATAGTACTACCTGAAGACCCAGCTATTCCACTTCTGGGCATATACCCCAGAGACACTTCAATACACAACAAAGATATATGCACCACAATGTTCATAGTGGCTCTATTTATAATAGCCAGAAGCTGGAAAAAACCCAGATGTCCTTCAGAAGATGAATGAATACAAAAATTGTGGTACATATACACAATGGAATACTACTCAGCCACCAGAAACAATGACTTAACCAAATTTTTAAGAAAATGGCTGCATCTAGAGAATATCATCCTGAGTGAGATAACCCAGTCACAAAAGAACAGACATAATATGCAGTCACTGATAGTGGGATGCTAACCCCAGAGGCTTGCACTCCTCTAGAAACAACTCACTGACTGTATGAAGTCCAAGAAATAGAGAAAACAAAAAAAATATACATATATTTACAAAACAAGAAGACTTTGAATATTTCCATGTTGCGTTTTGTTTTGCATGTACTTTACGCTTATTGTAACTATTAGGTTTTCAATGCATACTGTCAAGCCCTTGAAAAAAATCAAGTTCTGACGAAAAAAATATATTCACATGGTTTTATGTAAAAATTATTTCAATGTCTGAAAAAACAGTACTGACAAAAATGTATAATTTTAAGCAAAAAATGTTTAAAATCTGTACATTTATCTTTGTTTTGTAAAATAATGTCGTTTCAAAAAATGGGGTACAGAGCTAAACAAAACGTTCTCAATTGAGGAATATCGAATGGCTGAGAAACACCTGAGGAAATGCTGGACATCCTTAGCCATCAGGGAAATGCAAATTAAAACAACCCTGTGATTCTACCTCACACCAGTCAGATTGGCCAAGATCCAAAGCTCAGATGACAGCAGATGCTGGGGAGGTTTCGGAGAAAGAGGAACACTTCTCCACTGTTGGTGGGGTTGTAAACTGATACAACCACTCTGGAATTCAGTCTGGCGATACCTCAGAAAATTGGACATAGTACTACCTGAAGACCCAGCTATTCCACTTCTGGGCATATACCCCAGAGAAACTCCAACACAGAACAAAGACACATGCACCACAATGTTCATAGCAGCTCTATTTATAATAGCCAGAAGCTGGAAAGAACCCAGATGTCCTTCAGAAGATGAATGGATACAAAAATTGTGGTACATTTACACAATGGAATACTACTCAGTCACCAGAAACAATGACTTAACCAAATTCTTAAGAAAATGGCTGCATCTAGAGAATATCATCCTGAGTGAGATAACCCAGTCACAAAAGAACAGACATAATATGCAGTCACTGATAGTGGGATGCTAACCCCGGAGGATCGGACTGCTCCAGAAACAACTCACAGACTGTTTGAAGTCCAAGGAAAAAAGAAAACAAAACAAAACAAAAAATTTGAATTTGTAAACCTATAATAATTTTGGTCATATGTAAAAATGTGTATTTTGGATTCATTAGTTAAAATTTTATTTCTATTTATTTGTTTCTTCTTTGCAATATTCATTCATTAAAGATTATTATATCATGGTTAATTAAAAAAGAGAAAAAATACATCTATTTAAACACATATAGAATCCTTGTATAAGAAGAAAGATGGAAAGATTTTTTTCTACCAAAATAGGATTTGGGACCAAGAAGCTTCTGCTCTCCCAATAGGTGGCCAAGAATAATTTCAAACAAAAATTCCTTAGAAGATAGAAGAAAAGGAGCATTATACTCATTAGAGAATCAATTATTTAAGAAAACATTACAATACTAACAAATGTACATCCATATATGATGCAATAAATTTCATTAAATTCAGATTAGTGGAAATAATGACACCGATTATGGTAAACCTGAGAGTAGGTTTTAAATACCTGCTTTTCCAGTAAATCATGATCAGAATAAAAACCTCAGAATTTAATGACATCTTAAATAATCTTACATCAAATGGAACTAGAATATTCTAACAAATATCAAGAAATATATATTTCATTAAGCATAACAAAGAAGATTCTCTTATACAGACCATATACTGGACCACAAAACAAACTAGTAAAAATTAAAACAGTAAAATAATAAAACTTTAAAAAGTTGAAATACTTCAGTCTATCCAATCTAATCATTACACAAGAATTCTTAAAATTCACAACAAACATAATTCTAGTAAGTTTATAAATTCATATAGAATAAACAAGCATTATTAAATGCTGACTGGGCCAAGGAAGAAATAAAAATATTAAATATTCCCCAAACCAAATAGGAACAAATGTACCATAGAACAAAACTCTCATACACATTAAAAACAGTTCTAAGAAGAAAACTTATAGCCCTGAGTTTCAGCATTAAAATTTCAGAAAAGGCATAAAATGACTTCATTATGCAACTCATAAATTTGCAAAAAGGAGATGTTTCTATGTATCACAACAGACTTCCTTATATTCTGATTCTTACAAGTTTCTGTCACTTCTCTTATGTTGTTCTATAATCCATGCATGCACTGAAACAAGCATTATCATGTTGATGTATCTATTTTGACTGGGATCCTGATCATTGGATTTGTGCATTGTTTCCAGCTGTGGTTGTCTAGTGGTCTTCATTTTCTGTGAAGAGCAGCTTCTTTGATGAGGAGTAATAGATACATTTATCTTTGGATGTGAGGGTACAATTAAGAATGTAGTTAGTAATTATGTTGGTCTAGCAAAGTAACTTTTGTTTTACTTCTAAAATCCATGACCCCACTAGCCACTGTAATTTGGTTATGTTTCTAGACCAGGCATTGCTTCTGTCCTGTTCAGTGATTGCTATTAACATATGATACCTACTTACAACACCTTTATAGATATCTTGATTTGCAGGTCACTGTTTCAAATATTATAATACATGCATAAATATTTTTTGATCAAAATTGTTTGGATCAAAAGGGATTACTGTTTCCATCCCTTGGCCACTTTCATATCATTTTGTGGTCCCATAGAAGGTAGACCACAGGAAGGAGGTGGTATTCAGGATAGGTCCAGCTTAAATCATCAATTAACTGCATGCCTTGTGTGCATTCTCAGAATAATGTTAATCCCTGGGCCTATTGTGGGTTGACTGCCCATGGACTGAGGTTTCTAAATCTATGGTCCAGAATTACACTGTTATATTAGACATTGTTATCTCAGGGATTGCTACAGTAAGGAATGAGGACTAACATACCATGTGGTAGAAAAGTTGACAGCTAGAACCATCTTCATCAGACAAATATCAATTGTGAGTTAAATACAGAAGTGTAAAAATGGCAAGAGTTTATGATTCAGTGTAAAAATCTAAAATTTAAAAGTGGACATGAATGCTGTATATTAACACATAAGCAATCTTCCTGTTTTCGTTTCTTGTATAAGATTGAACACTCAAGACAGCCTGGATTCAAGAGTGTTCTCCAGTTCAAAATAGCACACTTTACTTCCTAACCTTTAATACTAGCAAGATGAGCCCTGGCCATTTTCAAGAGGTTACCAGAGGACCCCTGAGGCAGGAGAGAAATGTAGAAGGAATTTGATGAGTATGAAAAGACCAAGGTAAGCACTCCTCCTGGAAGCCAGTTGGAGACTCTTTCCAGTTGAGAAGCAAGAACTGTAGGACAGTTAATAATTGAGGAAGGCCTTTCTTTTCTCTCTGCTGGAATCTTGCTATACGCTAGGAATCTGACCCAAACCCCATATAAAGAAAAAGGACTCTGCTGGCTCTTGGTTATGCTTTGTCATATTAGAATTCTAATCAAGGTATCCAGAGCTTCTGAAATCTCACTTCTCAAAAATGACAGAAAACAAGGCTTAAGAGAAAAAATTTCAAATTTAACTTGAAAGCAAGAAAAGTGTTTTATTGGATAATTGCTAAGAAATTCAGTTGTGGCCTTTCCCTGGAAGAGCTCATGCCCATCGTGTCTTACTTTCTGATACTCTTGTTCAGGTAAGCACAAAACCCGAAATAAGGTATGCTTTTACTCCTTCTGAGAGTTTTGCTTTCTCTTAACCCTCATTTTAAGTTCCTATTAAATTATCTTGAATAAAATCTCCAACTTTGCTTTATAATATAGCTAACTGTAAATTTCTTATTAATATTGAAACAAAAAACTTGGTTTTAATATAATTGAGAGGTCCTTATAACATTACAGGCACCCCTCAGGTGGTTGAAGGTAACCCACTATGATGCTGTGTCACTGGTACTATGCTCTGAATATCAACAAAGAGCAACTGGTTCAGAGTATTTGATTTAGATAAGATTATCCATTGGGCCATCTTCTGAGAAATAGGTTGAATATGATCTGATCATGCTTCAGAACACTGGAATATCTCTAAATAGTTCTTATGTTACCAGAAAAGATCAAGGATAACAGCCCCATAGCCTCACCTCATTTCTCCTTCCCCTTGCCTCAGGAGCTTTACTTCAGGTGGCTTGTGGACATATCTCCTTCTACAATCACTATAGGATTATTTTTATGCTGATCCACCTGCCCTAAGAATGAGTAATGGAAGTAAGACTAATGAGCAAAGAGAATGCCAACATTTGCCTGTGGCTGGCTAACACTTTTTTAAATTTAGAAATATTTGGATAGAAACATGGAAAAATATCAAATAGTTTTGAAATATCTGGAATTATGCATGCATTTTTTGGAGAGAAAATGACACACGGTCATCGAGCTTCTGTAAATTCAAAGCTCTTATTAATAAGCAATTTCCTAAGAGCATGGCAGAGTGCATTTATTTCATTAGAAAACCACGTTAAAACAAAGACTGATGCTGTTTTCTCATTAAAACACAGAGTAGACATAAAGAGTCAGGCAACAGGTTTTGAAAAATGGCTCACTGTAAATTAATACTGAGGATGATTACTTGGGCTGCTGTAAACACACAGAATGAGTGATGAGGACAACCGAGCACTTAGCCAAACTTAATGAAACATTTGTGGCTGCAGCAGAGCTCCTCTGAGCTGGCATTGGCAGGAGAGCCAGAGGAACTCAGATCATTCCTCTCCTATCCCACACTCTGAGCTTGAGCACACAAACTCCAGAGGATAGCACTGGCAAATGTGGCAAGCCACCAAAGCTCTCTACTCCTTGCCATACATTAAATGCTCATTGAGCATCAGTGTGAGAACTGAGTTGGTCTGTGCCAGCTTGGTTAACTTTGAGGAATGAACCTTAGTGAGATACTTAGTAGAGCCATGTAAATGATTTGAAGATAATGATTACAATACCATTAGAAATAAGAGCTTTTGATCTCTACTGTATAGATAAGTCAAATCCTGCTACCTGGAGGATTCAAAGCTGTCATTCTACTCAATAGGCATTTTAGGAGGCATGGTGTTTGAATCTAGGGTTCTGTTGCAGTTTAGAATTTTTGTAAAGTTTAGTCCATCCCTCAGCAAAGAATGGTAGCTTCACCTCTCATTCAGCTGAAGTATCCACTACAGGTTTCTAAAAGTGTGAGCAATGAACTTATTGATTTGTAGTCTAAGAAAATAGTCTTTATTTCTATTTGACTAATACAAGTTCATTAAAAATTTAAGTAACAAAGTATAAAAATCACTTTCAATATTCTAAGTAACTGCCCTTTCCAACATCCCTTTAATATCTGTGCATATCTAGAGACCCATGAATGAGTCTTCCAGCATGGGAACATTGGTTTTGTTTGCTCTTCTGCATGCAACAATAATCCTACTGTGTATAGCCTTCCATTGGGTTTTATGTTCAAAATATCTGTACATAATACAGCAATAGAGAATTCCAGGTAAAATAAGCAACTAGTGCAAGGGATACATTCTCTGTATGTGGTTCAGTTAGAAATCTGAGAATAAATGTGAACTCTGTGTTGTATACTCACTGTTTCTTTTAGTACAATATTATCCTAAAATTAATGGATATTTAAAAAATATTCTAAGGTTAGTTAAATTTGAAAGTGCAATACTTCCCAGGAATTAGACACTTAACACTTTTCCCACACTGCCTCTTAGTTAACTAAAAAAATTGGATAAAAATTCCCCCAAAGTTGTAATTCAGTACTGCCAATTTCAGGCGCTTCACAGTTGAAAAAATCAACTGAATTATGACGTGAACAGTACACTATGCTTGCTTTATTTCAGTGCTTAAAAGGCTGAAATGGCTATGGTTGTTTCAGGGGATACGCCCACCTCTTCTGGCCTCTGGTAGTAGCAAGTACATATAATGCACAGACAAACAGACAAAATATCTGTGCACATAAAAACACTTAAATTCTTCTTTGTATACATACATGAAATTCTCAGAAAATAAATAGAAAGATTATGACTCAGACTTCAGAGCTTTTTCTCGAATGGTCCATGTAAGGAGGGAGGTGTGGTATTAATAAATGTTTCATATACCAAAATATACACCCTGGCGAGGGTCAAAGTGATACCATCTTTATGGTAGTGTTCAGTGTTCAGCTGGGCAAAAAAGATGGCAGGTCTTCATATATCCTAGAATGATGCCTTGATTGGTGGCAAAAGATGTCTTGTGGTTAGAATGTATAAAAATCAAATAAAATTAAATCTAAGCAGTGAAACATGGGAAGAAGACAGAAGCCTGCCACGCCACCCACAGACTTGCCCTCCAGTGCACAGCACATGCAGGCCATAGAAAACTGCTTGCTTGCTGTACCATGTAGCACAGATGGAAGATGTCACTGAGGGGCCTGCCCAACTATAAGGACAGCTTGTAGCTGTGGTGGGAACTACCACAATCTGTAAGTATGGGGTGATCAGATCGGAGAAAGAAGTGGAGTAACTTAAACATTATGATGAGAAATGGAACAGGAGACTCTAGGGGTAGTCAGGAGAGCTAAACCTGGGGACATGAGAGCAGGTAAGTTGGCCCTACCCCCCCCCCCCATTAGTTATCTCATTCCAGAGAGTGCTGCCTGTACCTTGCAAGGGCACCACAGTATTGCTAGCCTTGGTTGAAGGAGTTCAAATGACCAAGCTCCGAGGTTTAGAGTACTGGAGAACTGGTCCTGACACCTGTCTGGTATCCAGTTGGGTGGGCACAAGGATGATATTTACTCACTTCTACCCACCACGTGTAGTTGCCTGGAGAACTGGCCTTGTGGTCATGAGAGCTGCAGTGCTAGCCCTGCCCTCTCACTGGCTTAGCACTCATCCGGGGTAATTCAGTGGAACTGGTCCTGATGGTACTTGGGATTTATCATATAAGAAGCTTCCAGGGGGGTTAATGAACCACACATCATCTGTCATATCCAGAAACAAACTGATGTTACTAGAGTTGAGCTATGAAAACAATGAAAGTCTGGAGAAAGTAATATTTCTATATATTGTGATGAACTTAATTTCTAAAAATAAATGAGATCAATATTCATGACAAAATTATTCAAGAGAATTAAAGCTAATATAAATAGTTCATAAATAAGATCGTACTCAGTCTTAAGGTTAATTAATACCAAAAATCATGAAACTTAATGATAGTTACAGGTAAAAATTATTTGATAAAGCATATTTGTACATTATTTGATCCTTGGGACAAGGGTCCTGATAACTGCTTCAGCAAGGACAAGTCAATGAGAACCATGACGTTTATCACAGTCCCTAGTCGAAGTCACCTCTCAAGAAACAGCTCTGTTGTTCTTAGAAATTGAGCTCAAGGGTACCTCTTGAGCAACAATAATGGCAATAAAATCATAGCATCAGCCATAAATGGTTGCTACTTGGTGAGTCTGCAGGAAGATTGTCTCCAGAGGAGCCTGACCCTCATCTTGTTCCGTTTTTCTAGATTCAACTGTGAAGGGAGCTGGAGACAGTTTCTACATTTCTTTTTCCTATCCCTAAATTACCATGAGCTTCAAGTTTCACTGCACACTAAAAAAAAAAAAAAAAAAGTAGAATGACATAAAAATAGGATATGTAAATACAAGTAAGACAGCAAAGTCTTAAAGAAAAGCATAAAGCCAAAAAGACAAACTAATTATAACTGCCATATTTACTAAATACATTAAAACTAAATTCATGTTTATATGATTATATAGTGTAGTGTAGTGCACGTGTTTCTGAAGTTAAAATTATAAAAGAAGATACCTGCCTTTTTTTTTTTTTTAACACTGTGACCTTAGAAGCTGAGCACTCAGTGCTAATGTACAGTTTAGAGATCACCAGCAGTACCATCTATACCTACATGTGCTCTTGTGTGTGCAGGTGCATGTCCGAGTGTATGTGTGTATATACGGTTGATTATGTGTTTATGTGTGCATGGCGGTGCTAGCAGTATGAATGCACGTGCCAGGGTATACATGCTTGTGTAGGGTATGGATGTTCCGGTGAAGATATTGTGGAGATGGGTGCATGTGTGGAGTGATGTGCATGTATTTATATGTGAATATGTCGGATGTATGTATTTGCATCTGTTCCTGTGGGGATATTTGTACAACTGTATATTTATGTGTATATGTGTCTGTGGGGTTTATGTGTAGCAGGCATGTGTGTGTGTGTGTGTGTGTGTGTGTGTGTGTGTGGCAGTTAAAGACTATTTCTCAGGGCTGAAACATCCATTTGCTGGTGAACAGCTTCTCTCGCTGGCCTGGAGGTCACTAAGTAAACTCTGCTGATGGGCCTGAGAGTTTGCTGCTCTCTTTCCCCACACTAAGGTCGCACCTTTCTCTAGCATTTTACTTGTTCTTCCTCAACTCTTTTTTAGAAACCTGGGTCTGGTGACCAAATTTAAGGTGTCGTGCTCAGAAACAAACATTTTAGTAAATAAATAATTTCAATTTTTTTAGAATTGTATAAAAATGTCTTCATCATTCTTTCCTCCCCATTGCCCTTAACTATATCATCTCCCGCCTATCTACCCTTCTAACTTCATGCTCTTTCTCTCTACTAAAAATTCCAAACTCAAACAACAGAAAACAAATAAACACAACAACAAAGTGTGCATGAGTGCACACCCCCACACACAAATACACACACAGCTTTTTTTTTTTTATAAAATGAGTCCTTTAATTTTTCAAGTGTTTTAAAAAACAGATTTATACTTAAGCCAGCCTTGAAGATAAGCATAAAAATTGCCAATTTAAACCAAGAAACAAAACTGAAAAACCTCAAACCCACATGGAAGCACTGGCTCTATGCATAGCTCCACCCAAATGTGCACAGAGGGACCCGACTCGGTAGAGAGGGGTCACTGTCTGGAGTAAAAATAAATAATGTCACCACTGTTTTCTACAGGTCTGCCCCAAGCCTTCTTCCAGCTCCCAGGAAGCAGCTGAAATGCACACACAGCTTTTGATTTGTGTTGTTCAGCTCTTCCTGATCAAGCCTATCCTTGAATATGGTTGATAAACAGAGTCATTCCACTTAGGAACACTCACTTTTCCTGCCCCAGATCTATCAGTTGAAAATAGCTTCTTGATAGGGGAGAAACTTTGTGTATATCTTTCCTTCTCAATATTAGAAGATTTTCTGGCTTGAACTTATAAATGTCTTGTGCATACTCTTATAGTCTCTGTGAGTGTCAATCTTATAGTGTTTGGAAAATGCCGTTTCCTGAAGTTGGTCGCCACCTCTGCCTATTACAATCTTATCCTCTCCACCTTCTTTAGCTTTCTGAGCCTTTAAGGAAGTGCTCTGTCACATTTACGACAAAGACTTTGCCTCCCCAGTACTGACTGAGCTATCTCTCAAGTCTTTATATCACTGGCCAGTTTCCCATTGTGTACAAACATGTTTCAACTTTGTTATATTCCAGAAACTTGAGAAACATCTCAATTGCATATTTTAAAAGGTGTTAAGAGAAGATGAAATTCTCAATTGTTCTTTGGATTATTTATGGTCATAAAATGTACCTTATAAACAAGATGCTAACTGAAAAAATCCATAAAAGAATCAATGTGAAAATTTATAGTGGATCATATAACGTTTATTTCTCAATATTTATTTTTCATTAAAATGTTTCTTTGCATGATGTGTGTGTGTGTGTGTGTGTGTTTGTGTGTGTGTGTGTGTGTGTGTGTGTGTGTGTGTGAGAGAGAGAGAGAGAGAGAGAGAGAGAGAGAGAGAGAGAGAGATTTGTGTCATAGCCTGCATGTGCAGATCAGAGAACAATCTGTGCTTTTACTTCTTTTCTTCTGTCTTGCTTATGGGACAGTTTCTCTTACCTTCATTGTCTGGTGACCCTGTCTCGACTCTTGCATTAGGGGGTGCTGTATGGTTGTAAATGTTTTTCCTGCTGGATCTTATTTTGTTTTTTTTTCCCCATTTTTTTTTATTGGAAATTCCCTGCATTTACATTTCAGATGTTATCCCTTTCCCACATTCCTCTCCCCTCTCCCTCCCCCATTGCCTCCATGAAGGGGCTCTTTCTCCCAAACACCCTCTCCCACCTCAGCACCATTCCCTTACAGTAGGAAACAGCCTTCACTGGACCAAAGGTCTCTCCTCCCAATGATGTCAGAAATGCTATCCTTTGCTGCATATGTACCTTGGGCCGTGGGTCTTTCCATATTGCTTGGGGTTTTAGTCCCTGGGAGCTGTAGTGGGTTTGGATAGTTGATAATTTTGTTCTTCCAGTGAGGTTTCAGACCCTTTCAGCTCCTTCATTGGGGTCCTGGTGTTCAGTCTGATGATTAGCTGCAAGCATCCTCCTCTGTATCAGTATGACTCTACCAGAGCCTTTGTGGAGGCATCCATATCAGGTTCTTGCCAGTGAGCACTACTTGGCCCAGCAATAGTGCTTGAATTTATTGGGAGCATATGAGGTATATGCCCAGGTGAGGCATTCTCTGGATGATCTTTTCTCTAATCCTTGCCTCTCGATTTGTCCATTTATTTTTTCCCATGAACATTTTGTTCTTACTTCTAAGAAAGACTAAGGCATCCATTTTTTGGCCTTCCTTCTCTCTGAGCTTCATAAGCTCTGTGGCTCTGATGAAATGCTCAACATTCATAGTCATCAGGGAAACTCAAATCAAAACAGTCTTGAGATTTGACCTTATACTAGTCAGAATGGCTAAGATCAAAAACTTAGGTGACAGCAGATGCTGGCTAGGATGTGGAGAAAGAGGCACATTCCTCCACTGCTGGTGGGACTGTAAACTGGTACAACCACTCTAAATGTCTGGCAGTTCCTCAGAAAAGTAGACACAGTACTACCTGAAGACCCAGCTATACTACTCTTGAAAATATACCCCAAAATGTTTCAACATATAACAACGACATAAGCTCACTATGTTCGAAACAGTCTTATTTATAATAGTCAGAAGGTGGAAAGCACCCAGATGTTTTGCAACAGAGGAATGGACACAGAAATTTTGGTACATATACACAATGGAGTACTACTCAGCTACCAAAAACAATGACTTCATGAAATTCTTAGGTAAATGGATGGAATTTGAAGCTATCTTCCTGAGTGAGGTAACCCAGTCACAAAAGAACATTCATAGTATGTACTCATTTATAAGTGGATACTAGCCCCAAAAGCTTGGAATACCCAAGAAACCATTCACAAAACTTATGAATCTTGTTTTTATGTGAATTCTGGGATCCAAATTCATGTCACTGGGATTGCATTGGAAGGACCTTTTTTTTACTAAACCACTCCCAGCCTCATGGTGTAGATAGTGTCCTTTTGTTGCTTTCTTGCTTTCTGCTCACTTCTGAGGAATAAAATTTCTGGAATATTGCATATTAATGTTTTTGTTTTGTTTTGCTTTGCAATTAAGTTAAAGAAAAATTTTGGTTCTTTGGACATTTTCTATTTGGCATATATCAAAATGGGTTTATACTACATGTTCCTATGGAAAAAAAAATCACACTGTAATACTTAGAAGTTAAAAGGTTACCTTGCACTGTTTAGTCTTCTGTTTATATTTATTTATAGCACATGTGGGGGTGCGAAGGACAGGATGAGTGCTCCAGTATGATGTGTAGAGGTTAGAGGACAATTGGAGAGAACTGGCTTGAGAAGTCCAAGTGGGTACCAGGTTGCACTGCAGATTATCAGACTTGACTGAATGCAACTTTGCCTGCTGACCCATCAAGTTGACCTATTTCTTTTATCTCCAAATTTTGAAGTATGATTGTTTAGCTGTGATAGTGTGACTCAGGGAGTGACTGACTTGTGCTCCTCAAGGACTCTCAAGCTTATTAGAAAAATATGGGTTTGTGCAAAATGGCTCACAGTGAAGGCCCTTTCCAGTATTACTGAATTTCTTGTTCTTCAGCATCTTCTTCTAGGTAGTCTGGACATCCTGTGATTCCGCAGCTCATGCTTCCTGGTGTGATGACAGAGAGAAAAGAAAATGCCTCCCTACTCATCAAGACTTCTGATCCATTACAATCATTTTACAGAACAGACCTTAGAAAACAGAAAAGGCTGGGTTCAAGTCCCAGTGGCAGGAAGGATCATTTGAGATCATCTTGAAAGTCAGTTAAAAAACAGTTAAATGGATCCTGTTTTAAAGAGTCCCTAATTCGTGAAACCCAGACAACCTACATTCATAGCAATAGTTAAGTCAGTATGTGAGTCTCCACGGCTTGCACTTTTAATAATGCATTAAAACTTGTAAATATAATCTGTAACTTTAATGTATTCTTATTAAATTCATGTGGACTATTGACAGTGACAGAATTCTTAAGAAAAAAATACATTTTCATTATGAACCTAGATGAGAATAGCAATTTAATTTACATTCCAAACAGTTTTCAGATGAAAGTGCATTTAGGTCATTGTTAACCCACACTGTGAAGATGTTTACGGGTGACAGGTTTCAATTAAATCTTTTTTAATGATTCTGCCTTGCAAGCTTGAAACTTTTAAATTTTACCTAAAAATGTATTAAATCAGAGAAAAAAAGAAAGATAATTATCTTCCACTTGGATCACTCTGTAATTCCCTCTCTCTCTCTCTCTCTCTCTCTCTCTCTGTGTGTGTGTGTGTGTGTGTGTCTGTCTGTCTCTCTGTCTGTCTGTCTGTCTGTCTGTCTGTCTCTCTCTCTCTCTCTCTGTGTGTGTCTCTCTCTCTGTCTCTCTGTCTGTCTGTCTGTCTGTCTCTCTCTCTCTCTCTCTCTCTCTCTCTCTCTCTCTCTCTAGGTGCTGGTGTTCTTTTATGTATGTACTTGAATGTGGAAGCCAGAAGTAATAGACTTTTTAAATTACTTTTGCCATATCTTTTGAGACAAAGTGTATCACTGAACCTGCAGCTCTCTGATTCAGTTAGACTTCCTGGCCAATTGATTTCAGGAGTTATCCAGACTACACTCTGACATGTGGGGAATAAATGTGTATGCTGTTCCACCTGATTTATCTGAGTACTCAGGTCCTCATGTTTACATAACAAATAAATACTTTACTCATGGAGACATATTCTCAACCTGACTCCGCTCAAACTAAACTGACTTTGCTAAAATTAAAAAAAAAAAACAATAAGTGTTAATAAGCACCACATATTAAAAGCTATATTGAAATATTAAAATGTCATAGTAGAAAAAAGCTAATAGTGTAAAATTCATTTGAATATTTGGAATATGATATACTTCTCATATTTTAAGCTCAGTTACTTTATTCTAAACTCTTTGGATGGCTATTGGTTTCAAAGTCTTACTTAATGGTAAAAACTGTAGAGTTTTATCCCTAAGAATCTATTTTGTATTCAGTAATTTGTGGTTGGTTGTCATCATTGGACTTTATAACCAAATTTCTTTGCGATTTTCTTCTGGCTTAATATCTAGATATTGTTGAAATAAGAGCCTTGGGTGAATTTTGAACCAATGAAGACACCAGGTACTTTGGCCACATAGTTTCTCCTCTTGAATATATAATGAGTTGGAGAAATATAAATTTGTATGAATAAAAAAGAAATATCCATCTTTTAGGAACAAGGTAAGCTAAAAATGTCAATATACTTATGTTTTGCCTCAAACTCTGGTTTTAAGGCTTTGTTTAAAATTGTACCATTCTTAAAAAAGAAATAAAATATTATAAATTTTTAAAGTTAAACAAAAGAGCTCTGTTTTCTATATTATCACCATGATTCTTACTTCAGCATTTATGCCTAAAAGACACATCATAAGAAATGCATTTCTGCTCTTAAATATTGCACTTCAGTGTTCAATGTGTGAAAAATACCATGAAGCATATTTATTTGTTTTAATTATTATCCATGTAAGCACATTTTTGGGTTTCTTCTCTAAAACTGAATGGCTAACTCTTGCAGTATTCTATTACTGCCTTGCAGTATACAAGACTCATTGAGAAGTGTGATTGTTTCTCTCTTTCTTAAAATAAAATTGTTTATTGTTTGTTTTAGACTACTATGAACATTTAGAATTGAAAAAACATTGACTATTTCCATGTTGCGTTTTGTTTTGCATGTACTTTACGCTTATTGCAACTAGTACGTTTTCAATGCATACTGTCAAGCCCTTGAAAAAAATCAAGCACTGACTAAAAAACATATTCACATGGTTTTATGTAAAATTTATTTTAATGTCTGAAAAAACAGTACTGACAAAAATGTATAATTTTAAGCAAAAAATGTTTAAAATCTTTACATTTATCTTTGTTTTGCAAAATAAAGTCGTTTAAAAAAAAAAAGAAAAAACAATGTTTGGTGGTGTATTCCTATAATCCTTGTTATGTGGGATTGCAAGTCAGCATTTTTATCTGCTCCAAATTGTGTTCATGGTTAGTCTGGGCAATGTAAGGAGAACCTGTATTATAATATAAAGAATACACGGTATGTAACAGTATGTAGCACAATGCTTGCCTAATAATGCCCTAATTTTAAACAAAATTGCTCTATGGCCATTTTGAAAAAAAATATTCAATGGCATTTGCATTTCTTAAACCTGGATATATGATGAGCAAATTTGGATGTAGCAAGAAATATGAATAACCAAAGAGAGCACACTCTACTAAGTCTGTTCTAATACTGAATTTCAAAGTATAACATTCAATTAAAAACAATTTCTCATTCTTTTTTGGAATATATCTGTGGATAAGAAATCATAACATTTACAAAAATTGGTGTAATTGATGTTAATTCTGACCCAAAAGATGAAGCCAGTAGCCCACACAAACAGAACTGAGAACAACTATATGACCCTTTATCTTTTATCCAAGACCTGGCATATATTGAATGCCTTTTGAGTGATTTATTTGAGAAGAGACAGAAGAGAACACACAAAGTGTCCTTCTCTGCAAGGCTGTTCCTGGGACTGACATAACCCTGATGCCTTGTTCACAGTTTCCTGCTTATAATCAGCATGTAGAATTTATGCTTGGCCCTGAGCACTTATCATCCAAAAGGTAGAAATAATGGAAGACTAGAAAGTTGTAGTGATCCAATATTCTAAAAATATCTCTTATCTTCTAGGAGACTAGAACATTGGCTGGACCTCATGGCAAGAGTTAGTAATACATCCAGAGGTCCCTTAAGACTTAAGGCTGTTCTTCTACTATGTACCCACACAACCTTTAAGAGAACAATGTTACAATACATCTTATTTGTCTTGAATTTCCCATTCAACCAGGCTTTATAATCTCAGCTAATGTACAGTTGCAATCTTAAATTATGTATTTATCTATGCTCATGACCTAGAGTAATGTGTATCATTTGCTAAAAGCAGTAAATACAAAATTTGAAAGCACCTTCCAAAATTCTACCATAAAGTAAGAAGCAAGCATTTATGGCTACTTGTTGATATGCAATGATGTTTTGTTATCTTTGATAATTTGATCCCAGATATGTGATTGTTTATTGGCATCAATTGGAACCAATGACTTAATCCCTTGTAAAATTCAAAGAGCTCTGTAAATGCTCAATTCTTTTACATATAGTACTTTCTATGAAGTTCATCGACAAACTGTAGACCACTCACAGATAAAAATTTTATGTACACACATACATAAAAACATGTACAGTGCTCAAACAAATCAGACAAAGGGATAGACACATGGTCACAGGAACAAAACATTTACAAGTCAGCCTTTTGGCAGGCCAAGGTTCAGACTCAGAACAGATAGAGAAAAGATGGAAGGCATAGGGAGAATGACATAGAGGATTCAAATATGAACTCTGTCTTGGTTAAATGATTAAAAGCAGATTATGGTTAGAGGAGAGAGAACACCCTTTCATTGCTGGTGGGATTGCAAACTGGTGCACCCACTTTGGAAACCAATCTGGTGGCTTTCTCAGAAAACTGGCTCTACTGGAGGGCCCAGCTATACCACTACTAGGCATATGCCCAAATGCTGCTCATTATATAACAAGGACACAGAAGCCACTATGTTCATAACAGCCTTATTCATAATAGCCAGAAGCTAGAAACAACCCAAATGTTGTTCAATATAGGGATGAATACAGAAAATATGGCACATTTAAGCCTGCAAACTTTAAAAACATAAATAAAATATTATTAAAACTAGATATAATTATGGGCAATGGTAGTTAGCAGTAGCATCAGATAGTCTGAGTGCACAGTCTAAGTTCTAACCACCAGCTTCTGTAAGTGATAAAGAGTAAAGATGCCTTGGTTAGAAATCCCCTACTTAGATGGATAATAATAACTAACATGCTGTGCCAAGACAATAAAAGTTTTCAATGATCATGTAGTATGCCTCTGAAAAGTTATGCTCTAAGTTCATATATATGTATATATATACATATATATATATTATATAATTCAGACAGTTTGATTTTAAAATACCAATGCTCTGATATTAGGTATAACTTGATTTTTTCATAATACAGCTAGAAACAAGTGACTTTTATATGACTTTTCTCGTATCTATGTATGGAATATCTGAGTGCTTCATACTTTAGAGCCAGGATCAACTTATTTAATATAAAAGCAAACACATCAGAGGCTAAATTTTTAACTCTAAAAATGTAAAGTAGAAATACTATTTATTGCAATATTATACTATTCTTTTACCCATGAAAATGTGATTAAAAATAGAATTGTGGTAAAGCATTTACAAGAGATTCTAGACTCATCAAAACTGAACAGCTCTAGTTAAATTAGAAGACGGGCAGACTTGAGCATTTGATTTAGCTGTGTACCCATCATGTCCCTTGATTTTGCTGGTGTTTTGACATTAGCCTAGATGTGACACAGTTTTATATTGGACTTCCATATTAGATAATAAAATGTCAATTAATGGACTATTATATTCTTTCTCCTAATGTTTAGAATGTACACCATGACATTAAGCCCAGAAGTTACTGTGAAGAAATATGGATCTCAGGCTATATATAGTCAACACATAGTACTTATTAGTGAATTTTTTGTATTTCTTTAGCTCATTCTATAACCACACACCAGAAGACAAGCTTTATACATTTAAGTTGTTAAAACATCATTTATACTATTTCTCTGTTGAAATGTTTTGTGTCTGATATCCATATGTAAAATGAAACTTTCAGGACTTGAAATTTAATATTTTAAAAATTACATACTTTAAAAACAGAGAGTCAAAACTCTCCACATGACCCTGGCAGAAAGTGAACTTCTGTTTGGAGCAACAGCAAAATGATCCAAATGTTTGGCATATAGTATAAATTTTGAAATTGTGAATGGCTGGGCTTTTGTAAGCCAGTGTTTCAAAGCTTTTCAATTGGATTGCAATCTTTTTAGGACAGGAAAATTTGGAATTACAATGTTTTGATTAACTCTTCTAGGATTTTATTCATATATTCCATTCATTTTGATAGTATTCATTCTCATTCCTTTTTAAACCTCTTCCTAATGTCACTGAACCCTCTCTCTCCTTTCTAATCCCTTTTATAATTATGTTAAGATTTTTTAAGCCAAAAATGTCTAATTGATGCTACCTATATATTCATTGTGGTGGGGCCATCCTTTGAGCATGATGGACTTACCAGAACTTATCTACACTTAATAAAACAATTCTTTCTCCACCAGCACCCATCCACTATTAATAGCTCCCTATCAGCCCCCTTCCTATATCAATCAGAATGTTAACTGGTTTGATCTTGTACAGATCCTTTGCAGGCTACGACAGCTGACATGAATATTTGGAGTTCAGTGTTTTTGTCATGTGCAGACCACAGTCTCATGTTCTCTTCAGTCCCTGGCTCTTAGCTTGGTTCTTTCCTAACTTTCAGTGAGGTCCTTGAGTCTTGTGGAGAAGTGGCATGCTACATATGTTCATTTATGCCTGAGCACTCCTTGAACTCTTATGTTTTGTACTATGTAAAATTGTTGCATTAACCTATGGATATAGAAATATTAATTTGGTAGAAAGTTTGATACAGTGTTCATTTTGCAATATATGAGCTGGAGGTTTAACTTTGGGATCTGTTAGTGACCTATGTACTCCTGGCTAGATCCACAGTACCAGAATGTGCTTCCACCCAGGGAGATAGTCTCAAATCCAATTAAGTGAGTTGGTTAAAACCCAAAATGTTTCTTTATCCTATATCCAAGGGCATATCTTGCCAGGACTGTTCTCAGCTGGGGAAGACTGTAATTACCATTATTTCTCGCATAGTCTGCAATGCACCTTCCTGTACACTATTGAAGAACACCATAAAGTTGAACATCAGGGGAGAAACTTCTAGGTGATTACCATCTTGGCACTTACCAAGTACCGTGTTTTTCCATGTTCACAGCAGTGGGTTTTATATTTATTTTTGAAAAATAAATGAAATAGATAACGTATTTCTTTCTTTATTTTTTTTTACTTACATATGCATTTCCTTGCATGTATATCTATGCATCACATGTATTCTGGAACTGAGATTATGCACAGTTGTGAAATTCTATGTGAGTGCTGGGAATTGAACCCTGATCCTCTGCACGAACAAGTATTCTTAATCAGCCCTGTGTGCCATTTAATAAAGTTTTATTACAGATTGTTTTTGCATACAGCTCCTTCACAGAGGTTTCTGTTTGGACTCCCTGATTGAAATAGAAATAGGTCTAATGGAAAGAGAAACTGACAGGAAGAGAGGGCATGGGTCATTCTTATTTCATGATTTTCACCTTTCTCATTTCCACTTCTTAGGTCACTCTATCATGGTTTAAAATTTGATGACATTGGGTTTACTAATGGACCTTTGTTAAAGTCATAAGGGCTTAATTTTATTTTTATCAGATTGAGAAGAGTCTTACACAAAGAAAGCTTAGAAACAGGCTTCACCAGATAGTGTAGGGTAAAGGCTGTAAAGGCAGGACAGAAAATGTGCAGATGAGTCCCACACAATACTACAGGGACAAAGATTTTGCCACTATCTAACTGAAGGAGATCATTGTGAGTTCCAAAAATCCAATTTGTGCAAGGCCACACAAGCACCTAGACATGCAAATGATCTTTGGAAGTCAGACAGCTACAAATCTGAAATGAAGTTAAAAGAAAATTAATCTTATTAAACATTTTATGAGATGCCACATTGATTGCTTCATAAGATTAGAGTAGATTCATATGTATTTATTATAGCTATGCCTCCTAAATAAACATTGCCAGGTTATCTAACATCTCTGAAAATTTAAAGTCATTTAAAATGAGGATACTATATATGTTAATGGATTTTTATAAAGATTTAAAAAAACAATATAATGTAGTGCTTGACTAGATGGCAAGTCTTTTCCAAAAAAGTTTAGACTACAAGATGGTTACAGGGGTAACATTTAATTCATTGTCTTAACAACTATTTATTTATAAACATACCTCAATAATTGACTTATTCTCTATTTTTATAATTGTCCTGTTTATTAAATGTAGATTTTTTTTCTCATATGATTAGTTTCTTCCCCCTTAACTCCTTCCAGGTACTCCCGACTTCCTCTCCTATCCAGATACATACCATTTCTGTATATAATGAGAAACCAAACAGAGTTCCTAGGGAATATAGTAATATGATATGATTATTATAATATAATGTACAGGAATATATAATAGAACAAACTCCAACACATTAAAATATGACAAAACAAACAGAAGAAAAAGAGCTCAAGAAAATGCACAATAAACAGATATAAATGCGAAGACCCACTGACTAGCACACTTAGAATTCTAATAAAAACACTAAATTGAAATCCACACTTAAAGAACCTGGAGTGTTAAGAATTAGAATGTTAGAAATTAAAAATATGCCTTTCCAGTTTCAACTTGTGCCCTGAGCAGACTTTGGGCGCTGGTTCTGCACCCAATTCCACAACACAAAAAGGAAGCCTGTCACCTAGGTGCTTTAAAATTCTCAGGATCACAGGTGGGGCAGACACAACATCTGTCCCAATACCCAGAGTAACTGGGTCCCCCGGGATCCAGTACACAAGAATGCTGCCCAGCCAGTGGCTTGGGCCTCCAGTCTGAAGTAGCACCCTGAGCAGACCTTGGGTGCTTGGTTCTGCACCTATTCCCATAACTCTCAAAGAAATCCCAACACGGAGGTGCTCTGATATGCCTAAAATCACAGGATTACAGGTGAGCTAACATTCCATGATGATTATAGAGAACTCAAGGAAGAAAATAAATAACTCATTGAAAAAAATACCAGAGAAGACATGTAAACAGGTAGATGCCCTTATAGGGGAAACACAAAAATCCCTTTGAGAAATATCGAAAACACAACCAAACAGGTGAAGAGATTGAACAGACACCTTCCAGGAACTAAAAGTGGAAATAAAAACAATAATAAAAGTACAAAGGGAGAGGACCTTGAACATAGAAGTTTTAGGAAAGAGATCAAGAATAAAAAATGCAAGCATCACCAACTGAATACAGGTGATAGAAAAGAGAATATCAGGGGTAGAAGATACCAGGGCAAACATAGACAAAACAGTCAAAGAAAATGCAAAATGTAAAAAACCCCTAATACAAAACATCCAGGAACTCCAGAATACAACGAGGTGACCAAACCTAGGAATAATAGGTGCAGATGAGAGTGAAGGTTCCCAACTGAAAGGGCCAGTAAATATCTTCAACAAAAGTATAGAAGAAAACTTCAGTAAGCTAAACAAATTGATGCCCATGAACATACAAGAAGCCTACAGAACTCCAAATAGACTGGATCATAAAAGAAATTCTTTCCCTTCAAATAATAATCAAAACACCAACTGCAAAAAAGAAAGAAAGAATGTAAATGAACTAAGGAGAAAGGTCAAGTAATATATAAAGGAAGACCTATCTGAATTACATCAGAATTCTCATTAGAAACTCTAAAAGCCAGAAAATCTAGACAGACATTATACAGAACACAAATGCCAGCCCAGGGTACTATACTCAGCCAAAAGTCTCAATTATTATAGTTGGAGAAATCAAGATATTCCTTGAAAAAAAACCAATTTTACAAAGTATCTTTCCACAAATCCAGCCCTACAAAGGATAATTAATGGGAAACTCCAACACAAGGAGGAAGACTATACCCTAGAAAAAGAAAGAAAGTAATCTTCTTACAAGAAATCAAAAGAAGAGAGCCATACAAACATAATTCCAACTCTAACAACAAAAATAACAGGAAAGAACAATTATTTTTTCTTAATATTTCTTAACATGAACTTAATTATCCAATAAAAAGGCATTTACTACCTGACCGGATATGTAAACAAACTCAACCCAGCATTTTGCTGCACACAGGAAACATACTTCAGTGAGGAAGACAGAAAGTTCCTCAGAGTAAAAGGCTGGAAAAAAATTTCCCAGGAAATGATCCCAAGAAACAAACTTGAGTAGCCATTTATTGTAATATGGAATAGAACCAACTTTCCATGAAAAGTTATCAAAAGAAGATGAGGAAGGATACTTCATAATCATCAAATAAAAAATCTACCAAGATGAACTCTCAGTTTTGACCAGCTATTCTCCAAATGCAAGGGCACCCACATTTGTTAACATATATATATATATATATATATATATATATATATATATATATATATATATATATATATATATATATATATGCAGTCACATTTAGTGGCTCTTAGTGTAGACTACACTGTCGTCAAATGTACTTTACAATAGTCCTGATGAAAACTGTGGAATTGTCTCAAAAGGAAAAATATGTTTTATCTCATGGGCCTAGAAAACAGTGAACGGAAATATTTATCTGTGTATCCAAAACTTAATAGAGAAGCAGGAATGGAGAATCCCTTTGACCTTTGACTTTCAGCCAGGAATAATATTACTGGGCGGTGGGGAGGTGTAGTCTGTTAGGAAAAACACAGATTCCTTTAAGAAAATATATTTCAGACCATCCAAATCCTGGATACTTACTTCTTAAATGAACACCATGCTCTTCAGTTTCCATGTGGTTTTACCTTGGAGGAAGCTGGTTTTTAAGCAGAGCAATGGGTGCATTCTGGGGAGAACAAAATCACTGTTCAAAGATACAACTATTTTCTATTCTGTCACACTCTCATCGTCTGAATTTGGAAGACTTTGCCTTTCCTGAGTTTGTATACTTCTAAGGTGTGACACAGATGATCTGGGAAAAGATGTCTCAGCAGAAGTCATGCGATATGAGGTAACTACTTTGATGCTGTGCAGCAGGGTTTGGAGACCACTGCTAAAGAGCATCTCTAATCTACCTTGCTTCTCCTTAAAGAGGTACTTGAATGAGTGCATGAGCTTTTTTTTTTCAATTAAGATATTTGTGTTGTAGGATAAAGAATGGTAAAGTAAGTTTAGGAAGCATTGGGATAGATCATTGAGAATTGATACTGTTTTTACTTTTCTTCAACTCTGAAAGATAAAAGAAAATCATATTGGACAGACTCTTGTTTTCTTCTTACATGTCTCTTAATTTCTAGTTTGCCTCACCACAATCACTTTGATCATTCATAAACTTTCAAATGTAGTCAGTTGAATCATATTTTGCAAAGTGAAGTGGTCATTTCAAAATACTTGCTGGACCTCAGTTTTGGCTATTGCAAAGTCTGTAGTTATAGACTGCTATAACATAAATTTGTTTGTGTAGTTTTAATTTATCCCACAATAAATACTTAATTGGGGCAAATTTGTGACATAACAATGCTTATTAATAATTTCAGTTTAATCCAATATAAGAGATACCACTAAGTTAAAACAATCTTAATGCATGCTACTAAAACACTAACCCCTCATTCTTTACAAGTACTAATAAGATCTCCCCAGGTTCAGCTGCAGAACCTCAAGACTGCTTCTGCCCTCCCTCACATTTCATCTGAATGATGATCTTCTTCATATTGTATACTTCATCTTTCATAAAGACTTTTTATTTTTCAGTAAAAAGGAGAATATACCAAGAAAGGGAGAAAAGGGAGACGGGGGAATGTTGCAGAAAGAGGGAAAGGAAGGGGAAGAGAGAATGGGGGTGATGAAAGAGGAGGAGGGAGGGGAAGACAGGATAAGATACATCTATCCCATTTTCTTTGTTCTATTTGGAATCCTGAGCTGTTTCTCTCATTGACTAGCATCAGTAACTGAGTCAGAGAGTGCTTATGGCCCACATAAGTGTAGAGAGATCTGAGCTCCATTTGAAACACAGGTGGTGTTTGGTGATTAGATAATTTCTGATGATTTTTATAGTTAAAATTAGCGATTTTTGTAGCCTCAGTACCTGAAGGAAAATGAAGTGTAGCCCAATTTTCAATGCACTAAATAGGCTCTTGCTCTCTTGCTCTTTCTTCTTGCTTCTGATTCTCCTCTCCTCATCCCTCCCCACCTTCACATGTTCATGGTTTCTTGCTCCTGATCCTCCTCTCCATTTTCACATGGTTATGGCCAATCTCTGCTACTCTACTCTTTCTCTGCCTTTCTATTTCTCAACTCCCCTCCCCATGCCCTAAATAAACTTTATTCTATATTATGAAAAATGAACTAAATAGGATTGTATTTTGTAGTACTATATTACTGTATTATTCTCTAAAGTAAAACACTACATAACATACAGTCGCTTATAATTTAGTCAAAAAATCATAAATTTCCAATAGTTTTCATCTTTAACCTTGTTACTAAAGATTAAAGTATAATTAAATAAGATTCAGTTTAATAAATTATAATTTATGAACTTTGGAAAAAATCACAGTACTTTTATTAGACAAGGAAATGATTTATTACAAAAACTATAATTAAGACAAATGAAGGTTATAATATAATACAATATTTCTCATAGGATTGAAATCACTATGTGAAAATTTGAACTTCAAGTTCATGTAGTTGAGCGTTTAGAGATAATTTAAATGTTAAAGAATTAAGTTTGTTGGCAATTTAATGTGACTCATTTTTAATAAAATATACACAAGTAGTATATTTCTCATTGAACTAATTACAGAACAAAAACTTTTTAGTTGAGGAAGACAAAGTCTTTAAGAGAGTCATTTCAAAGGTCTTTAAATTCAACTTTTTCTCAAAATGATGGCTTCCATGTATGTAGCTTACATATAATTATAAAATGTTATAGAAGAACAGCAATGATAAGCACCATGTATGAGAAAAGAACTTTCTCAAGCCATTTAATTACAACATAGTATGTTTTGCTTACATTTTTATGAATATTGAAAAAAATCAAAAGTCTATGCTGGCAGTTTTAATATTGTTATGCCATCTAACAGTTGCATACAATGATAAGAGTGTCATTAAAATGCAATTAAAGATTTACCTTTCTTGCCAACCTGTCAACATGCCTCATTTTGCTTAATTATCAGCATGCACAGAGCCACCTGTTTTCAAAAGGGATTTTCATTTTTAGAAAGTCAAAGTCATGAAGTTTTGTTTTGCTCAACACCTAGTCTAGCCTTCAATCATTCTGAAAAACAAGTGCCTTGCAAGTCTCCTGTCTGCTGTATCGACTTCATCAGTCATGAGTTCGTACAGACACTGAGGATGAAAAACTGAGGCTGGAAATAAAATGAACAAACACAAAGAAAGTACAGCAAATAGCTGTTATTTATTTATTATTAATTAATTAATTAATTAATTAATTAATTAATTTATTTATTAACAGCAACTTGGCTTTGGGACTTATTGAAGCCTCTGCCTTTCCTTCCTAAAATTAAAGGTTTGATTTTTTTTGATGATTCTCTTTCTTTCTGCTTGCTAATGCTGTCTTCAATATGTAAATTTTAATCAGAAGAATTACATTAAATTTCTACTGACCTACATGAATACACATGTTAAACAACATTTTACAATAAAGAAACTCTTATTCATAGGAGGTGACACTGAATGAAGATTGTTTAATTTAGTTAATGGCCCAATGTGGTCTGTGTTGACCACATGATTTTGGTTCTTGAAATTTGTCTTTAATTTGTACATTTGGAAATTCATTGGCACTTAGAAAGTAATTGTTTTACAAGCGTGTTAAATTATGTATTGTCACTGATCTTTACATTCCTTATGTTCATCCATGTGTTATAGAATTGCAAAGCAGGACAGAGGAGAGATTCAGACTTTAAAGCCAAACTGCTTGGGGTAGATCCCCAACAGGGCCATAGATTCATGCCTCAAGCAAGGTATCTAATTTCTCTCTGATTTAATATCCTCCTTTATAGAATAAAGCTAAGAAATGACTGGTTTCTTAAAAGCTGTTATCAGTATCAAGGGCATGTGGCTGGTTGTTCTATATGATGGCTAACTTTTTGTTTAAGGTAGGTTAATGGACATTGTATCAGTTGCAAACCCATACCATACAACTAGTCATACTCTTATATCTCCATTTTTTGTATTTAGTTTTCAAATAAAAACAATAATGACACTTATTTACTCAGGGACAATATAACTACCCAAAAGAAAATCACAAATGTAATATATTTTTAACTAGGTCACAATCATGTCTCATATCATAGAATATTTCTTGTACAATGACAAAGTCATTATAAATTTAGAATAGTTGGTAATATCCCTAAGGAATACATTTTTAG